>NC_037688.1:64895175-65202807 GCF_003255815.1 Theropithecus gelada
CCTTCCTTCCTTCCTTCCTTCCTTCCTTCCTTCCTTCCTTCCTTCCTCTCTCTCTCTCTGTCTCTCTCTCTCTTTCTTTCTTTCTTTCTTTCTCGGAGTCTCGCTGTGTCGCCCAGGCTAGAGTGCAGTGGCGTGATCTCGGCTCACTGCAAGCTGCGTCTCCCGGGTTCACGCCATTCTCCTGCCTCAGCCTCCTGAGTAGCTGGGACTACAGGCGCCCATCACCACGCCCGGCTAATTTTTTTGTATTTTTTTTTTTTTTTTTTTGAGACGGAGTCTCGCTCTGTCCCCGAGGCTGGAGTGCAGTGGCCGGATCTCAGCTCACTGCAAGCTCCGCCTCCCGGGTTCACGCCATTCTCCTGGCTCAGCCTCCCAAGTAGCTGGGACTACAGGCGCCCGCCACCTCGCCCGGCTAGTTTTTTGTATTTTGTAGTAGAGACGGGGTTTCACCGTGTTAGCCAGGATGGTCTCGATCTCCTGACCTCGTGATCCGCCCGTCTCGGCCTCCCAAAGTGCTGGGATTACAGGCGTGAGCCACTGCGCCCGGCCCAATTTTTTTGTATTTTTAGTAGAGATGGTTGTTAGGGAGGATGGTCTCTATCTCCTGACCTCCTGCTCTGCCCGCCTTGGCCTCCCAAAGTGCTGGGATTACAGGCGTGAGCCACCGTGCCCGGCCGCTCTTTCTTTTCTTTCTTTCCTTCTTTCTTTCTTTTTCTTTCTCTCCTTCCTTCCTTCTTTCTTTCTTCCTTCCTTCCCTCCCTTCCTCCTTTCTCTCTCCTTCCTTCCCTCCCTTCCTCCTTTCTCTCTCCTTCCTTCCTTCCTTCCTCCCTCCCTCCCTTCCTCCCTTCCTTCCTTCCTTCCTCTCTCTCGCTCTCTCTTCTTTTATTTTTTTGAGACAGAATTTCACTCTTGTTGCCCAGGCTGGACTGCAATGGCCTGATCTCGGCTCACTGCAACCTTGGCCTACTGGGTTCAAGCGATTCCCCTGTTTCAGCCTCCCGAGTAGCTGGGATTACAGGCGCACACCACCGTGCCCGGCTACTTTTTGTATTTTTAGTAGAGGCCGGTTTTCCCCATGTTGGCCAGGCTGGTGTGGAACTCCTCAACTCAGATGATCCGCCCACCTCGGCCTCCCAAAGTGCTGGGTACAGGCTTAAGCCACCGCGCCGGGCCTCCAGCTTCTTTCACCAGCAGAAGACGGGCAAGCCTTAGGGTGAGAGGGCTTCAAAGCACATTTCACATTGCAGAGGACAGGGCTTGGTGGTCTTGGATACTCCCTTCCCTTCCCTCATTTAGTTTTTTTCATTGTGAAGAAATGGTAAAAGGTGCCAGGACTCAATGGGCACATTTCAGGTGGAGGTTGGGAAGGTAGATATCAACCTCCTCTCGATCTTACTATTTTCACTTTCCACCCCGCCCCGTAGACAGTGGGAAGACTGGCGCACGTGAATTCAAGGGCACGCCTGTGTGCGCGCGCACCCCAGGGTACCAGCCCCCCCCCCCCACTGCAGGTCCTGGATTGGACGCCTGTTTACACCTGACTGCCCGGCCCTCAGGGGTCCGGTGTTTTCCCGGGAGCGTTTGGGAGAAAAGTGTGTGGCCGCGGTAGTGGAGATCCCCTGTCCCAGGATTCGTCATCGCGGTGCCCAGACTTCGGCGCAGTTGACGAGCCAGGGGACGTGGGGGGCGGGGCGGCCTGCTATCGGCCCCGCCTCTCTCGGCCCCGCCCCGCCGCCGACAGAACCCGCCTCTCTCCCCAGGCCCGGCAGGCGCCGACCCCGCCCCTCGCTCCCAGCATGCCGTGCGACAGCGGCGGCGCGGCGGGCGGAGCCGGGAGGCGGGGAAGCAGTGGCCGTGTGAGCGTGAGGAGCTGCCGCCACCGCCTGCTACTCGTCGTCCTCGTCCTCCGGGGCCCCGGCGTCGTGGGCCGCGCACGGCCCTGGAAGAGACGTCGCCTCCCCTTCATCTGCCTCTCTCTCACGGCGCCGCTCCTGCCTCCTTGTCCTGCGCTGCGAGCTCAGGCGGAACCCGGAACGGCCGTCCTCTTCCCCCGCCCTCCGCCGCCTCCTCCTCCTCCTCCTCCTACTCCTCCTCCTCCTCGGCTTCCTCCTCAGCCCCGGGCCGGAGCGGGGTGTCGGCGGCGGCCGGTTCGGGCGGCGACTCGCTCTTCTTTGGGCGGCGGCGCTTGGCCATGTCGTGTCGGGGAAGGTAATGAGCCGCAGAGCCCCGGGGTCTCGGCTGAGCAGCGGCGGCGGCGGCGGCACCAAGTATCCGCGGAGCTGGAATGACTGGCAACCCAGGTGGGTGACCGGCCCGGGCCCCCGCCCCGACCTCCCGGGCTCCGCCTCGGGCGGGCCGAGGCCTAGGGCCGCGGGGCTGGGAGGCGCGGCCTAGGCCCTCCACCCCCCAGAGCCGGGCGCGGCTTCCTGGGTCTCCTCCGCCCCGGCTAGGGGAGGAAGGCCGCGGGAGGCGAGGCCTTAGTGCCTCCCCCCTCTGCTTGTTCTGCCCGGGGCTGGCACTGGCCTAGGATCGGGACCAGGAGGTGAGAAAGAGGCGGGGGTTGGGTGGGGGGCATTCCAGTTATCGCCTTCCTCCAACCTCGAGTTGGGAGATCCCGAGAGTCCAGGACCCTCCCTGTTACTCATTCACTTCCTCGGTTCCCCACTCTTTCAGCCGCCACGTGAGAGACCTTCTAACCTGTGTCCCTTACTGTGACCCCCACGTGTTAATATTGAGAAAACCAAAACAAAATTCCAGCAAAGGCATTGCTCTGACTTTAGGGAGGACATTCATTAGTGGAGCGTGAGATGAGATTGTGGTGACTGTTGATGGGATCGACCCACTCTGGTCTTGGGAGATGGAAGTTTTCCTTAAGTGCAAGGCCAGTTACTCTGGTGAATCTAATTCATACCTGAACACTTGAGTGAACTCTTTGGGCACCCACTTAGAAGTCTAGAGAATTTCCTCTTTTATGGAGGATTTGATCTCAGACCGTTTTGGGGCTTAGTTAGATTTGAATATATTAGAAACATTAACTTTTTAAATAAATGCAATTTTCCTGCCTTTTTGATCAATTTGGGGGGGCAGTTGTACCTAATTTAGGACTGATTTATTCTAACCTCTCTTACTAAATAAATGCTTCTATTCAGAGTCTGTTTGGAATTTAACCCAATGCTTAGAACTCCTTAAATGTATATGAATATATTTTAGGGGTAATTGATTTATGGAACTTTCCTACTTTGGAGCACAATTGTATTGTAATTGTCCAGAAACTGACCAAATAAATGTAGATCGCACAAGTTGTTGGGAAGCCCTTTTGTTTCCTGATAGTTACATGTAATTCCAGCAGTATTTGGAAATAATTTGGTAAGACGTTAGAATGTAACATTTGAAGACTGATTAGAAAAATCATTAAAATTGTCTTTGGCTAATGGGTGGTACACATCTTAGTCTGTTTAATATGCCTTTCCAAATACTGTGTCTGTTGAGAATTGGTTTATATAACTAGATGACTTTAATAATTAGTGCCTGAGTCTAGAATTGAGGTGTTTAGTCGTAAAAAAAAAAATTTTGTTTGATAAACATAGCGTTGACTTGTCTTGTACCACTTAAGAGTTTGTGAGTGCTTTAAATAAAATTAGTTGATTAAGTATTTTTTTCTGTGATTGACATGCTTAGTTTTGCCTTTTTATTGAAATGTGTGAAATTTGATTTTATTTTCTGGCATCTAACAAATTAGGTGGTAAATGAATGACAATGGATTTTAGATTATTTTTCAGTATTGTGATCAGTATAAGTATATAAGAGAATTTAGTAACCTTTTAGAAGAATAAAGTGCCCTTCTCAAATAGTCTCCTAGAGCTTTTGGAAAAATGTAAATTGTAGTTTGTAGTTCTAAATAAATAGAGAAGAGTTGCAGCCACGTGCTGGGGCCACCTGACTTCATTGCTGACAGGTATGAAGCCAAATGGCTTATGTAGTTATGGAATATGTACATGAGCTATTAATAAATATTATCCTTGCTGTTTCTTTCAAGTGCTTTATTTCTTGGCTCTGGGGAGGGGCAATGGGGGAAGGGAGGAGCTTACAAGAAAGCTTACAAGGTTTCTTTGAAGCTGTGCTTTGTAACAAAGTTTCAGAATGTAACGCCTTGGTAGACGATACTGTGAGATGCATTTGGTTACAGGGAGTAACAATTTGTTAGGATATTGGAAAGATTTGATTTTCTTCTGTTGTAGAAGGAACGGGGAATTGTGGACATACCCCATAGCATAACTTGATTTGTTTCTAAGATTGTCATAGCTGATTTGTTAGTCAATAAAAATACCTCGGATATTTGCCAAGTCATAAATTTTCATTAGTTAAATTTGAGGTTATTCTGTCCCCTATTCAGAAAGGTGACAGACTCTAGGTAACTGACAGAACGGATCTTGATCTTGCTTCTTGCTTAAATGAAGGTTTAGAATTTAACCCAATGCTTAGAACTCCTTAAATATATATAAATATATTTTAGGGGTAATCGATTTATGGAACTTCAGATGCAGGCACGTTTATTGTGGTTCATCTGAATAATTTTGATTAAACAATTTTTTTTTTGCCTCTTATGTACCGTTTCGTCCCTGCTGGTTTGGTTCTGTTTTCCTTGATTTAAGCTTTTTTTTTTTTTCCCCTGAGATGGAGTCTTGCTGTGTCTCCCAGGCTGGAGTACAGTGGCGCAGTCTTGACTCACTGCAGCCTCTGCCTCCCGGTTTCAAGGAAAAATTCTCCTCCCTCAGCCTCCTGAGTAGCTGGGATTACAGGTGCCCAGTTAATTTTTGTATTTTTAGTAGAGATGGGGTTTCATCATGTTGGCCAACCTGTTCTTGAACTCCTGATTCAGGTGATCTGCCTGCTTTGGCCTCTCAAAGTGCTGGGATTACAGGTGTAAGTCACTGCACTCAGCTGATTTAGGCTTTTGAAAAAGCAACACTTGTTGATTTCTTTTAGTGTTAGTTTGCCATTTGGTGTGGAAAATGACTGTTGAGTCAATTTTGACCACACATGATACTTCACACATACTGACAGGAAGTGTTCCAGGTGGCTGAATATGTGAATGTCATATGGCAAGAGAGCATACCCATGTTCCATAGAAGCATACCTCCAACAGTAAGCATTTATATGGCACTGCCTTTTAGTTTTCCTTTTCATTCACTGTGCTCTCAGTCAACTCTTCTGTAAATTTTTTTGAGACAGGGTCTTGCTGTATCACCCAGGCTGGAATGCAGCGGCACAAATACTTGGCTCACTGCAGTCTCGACCTCCCAGGCTCAAACCTCCTCCCTCAGCATCCACAAGTAGGTGGGGCTACAGGCGCTTGCCACCAGCCTGGCTCAGTTTTGTATTTTTTTTTTTTTTTTTTTGAGACGGAGTCTCGCTCTGTCGCCCAGGCTGGAGTGCAGTGGCGCGATCTCGGCTCACTGCAAGCTCCGCCTCCCGGGTTCACGCCATTCTCCTGCCTCAGCCTCCTGAGTAGCTGGGACTACAGGCGCCCGCCACCGCGCCCGGCTAATTTTTTGTATTTTTAGTAGAGACGGGGTTTCACCATGGTCTCGATCTCCTGACCTTGTGATCCGCCCGCCTCGGCCTCCCAAAGTGCTGGGATTACAGGCGTGAGCCACCGCGCCCGGCAGTTTTGTATTTTTTGTAAAGATGGGGTTTTCACCATGTTGCTTAGGCTGGTCTTGAACTCAAACAATCCACCCGCCCTCAGCCTCCCAAAGTGTTGAGATTACAGGTGTGAGCCACCACACCCGACATTTAAGAATGGTTGAGCAGGCCGGGCATGAAGTGAGACTCTTTCAGAAAAAGAGAGAGAAGACCAGGCATGGTGGCTCACACCTGTAATCCCAACACTTTGGGAGGCTGAGTTGGGCGGATCACCTGAGGTTAGGAGTTCAAGACCAGCCTGGCCAACTGACATGGTGAAACCCCGTCTCTACTAAAAAAAAGAAAAAAAATTAGCGGGATGTGGTGGCACATGCCTGTAATCCCAGTTACTTGGGAGGCTGAGGCAGGAGAATCACTTGAACCCGAGAGGCGGAGGTTGTAGTGAGCGATATCATACCACTGCACTCCAGCCTGGGCAACAGAGCAAGACTCCTTCTCAAAAAAAAAAAAAAAAAAAAAAAGAATGGTTAAACAATTAAACAAATGAGTGGTCTGAGGTCAGTTGTATTATTTGAAATCTGTGGGTTCCTCAAGCATAAAGTTGAGAAGGTTTTGGGAACCACTGGACGCCTCTGGTTTTTTCCATATGAAGAAACAGGAGTGGTGGCTTCTTAGAACAAAGGAATGTCTGACCTATGGAAGTTGCCCTCTTTACTCCTCTTCCCTAAAAAAATGACCTATCATTGCCAATAGCTAAAGTCTGTCATTTTTTCCACCTTAGTTTGGAAGATAATCTTCTAGTATCAATCAGGATAGAGATCAGAATGATGTTTTAAAATTAAATGTGTAATTCATAATTGTACATTTTAATATTCTAACGTGACATTGATTAATTTGACATTGGAGTCAAATAGATTGATTAATTCAGCAAAGAAGAGAAAGCATTCAAGTCAACAGAAAACAAGTAGATTCCACTTGGGGTGTTAGGACATTAATTGTGTAACTGGTCTTATATGTTTAGTAGTAGTTCTATATTGAGTGTCTTACTGTGTTCAAACTTAGGATCTTTCTATACTTTAAGAAAAGGATGAAACTGTATAATAAAAACACCTTCCAATTTTGGTAGATTCTAGATTCTAGACAGATCAAAATATTCAAAAGTGCACACATCTTCTCTATTGTGAAAGACCAAAAAATGGAAATGTGTTGTGAAATTAGAAAAGCTGTATACTAGTATGTCTGAGGTTGTGAGAAGCTGGATTTTTGAAACCGTAGTTGTCTATTCAGCCTTTTATCAGTCTGTACTAAGTTTGATGTCCATAGGTACATAATATAGGGAAATACATAGAGGATAAAATTCAGTGAAGTTACATATTTTATAGCTATTAGGTGGGTGCAAAAGTAATTGCGGTTTTGGCCAAAACCGCAGTTACTTTCACACCAGTCTAATATTAAATGGAACTAGAGTTAAATAGAATTCAGTGATTGCCAGTTCTATTCAACAGATTTCGAAGTACACTAAGGAAAATTTCAACAAATTACGTATGGCTGTTTTACGTGGGGGAAAGTAAAACACCCATAATAAACTAAAAAATAAAAAGTAAAACTAAAGTAACGTTTGTTTTTGTATTTTTAATTTCTTTTTTCTTTTCTTTCCTCTTTTTTGAGATATGCTCTCGCTCTGTTGCCCAGGCTGGAGTGCAGTGGTGCAGTCACTACTCACTGCAGCCTTCATTTCCTGGACTCAGGGGATCCTCCCACCTCAGTCTCCTGAGTAGCTGGGACCACAGGTGCATACCATCACACCTGGCTAATTTATTTATTTTTCCTCTCTCTCTTTTTTTTTTTTTTTGAGACAGTTTTACTTTATCGCCCAGGCTGGAGTACAGTGGCACAATCTCAGCTCACTGCAACCTCCACCTCCTGGTTCAATTGATTCTCCTGTCTCAGCCTCCCGAGTAGCTGGGAATACAGGCGCATGCCACTACGCCTGACTAATTTTTGTGTTTTTAGTAGAGATGGGGTTTCACCATGTTGGCCAGGCTGGTCTTGAACTCCTGACCTCAGGTGATCCACCCACTTCGGCCTCCCAAAGTGCTGGGATTACAGGCGTGAGCCACCACGCCTGGTCTCCTCTCTCTTTTTCTGAAGCAGAGTCTTACTCTATTGCCCAGGTTGGAGTGCAGCAGAACTATCTCAGTTCATTGCAACCTCCACCCCCCAGGCTCAAGAAGTCCTCCTACCTCAGCCTCCCAATAGCTGGGACCATAGGTGCATGCCACTACGCCCAGCTACTTTATTTATTTATTTATTTTTGTAGAGACGGGGTTTTGCCATGCTGCCTGGGCTGGTCTTGAATACCTGGGCTCAGGTGATCCTTCCTCCTTGGCCTCCCAAAGTGCTGGAATTACAGGTGTGACCCACCATGCTTGGCACACTAATTTTTTATTTTTATTTTTTTGTAGAGATGGGGCCTCCCCATTTTGCCCATGCTGGTGTCAAACTCCTACTCCATTATGAAATAAGACATTCCTTATGAAACACTTGGTAATTGTATCTTTAAGTTGAACCTTACCCCCACCCCAACTTTTTTTTTTTTTTGAGATGGAGTTTTGCTCTTGTTGCCCAGGCTGGAGTATGCAATGGTGCAATCTCGGCTCACTGCAACCTCTGCCTCCCAGGTACAAGTGATTTTCCTGTCTCAGCCTCCCAAGAGCTCAGATTATAGGCATGTGTATTTAGTAGAGGCGGGGTTTCACCATGTTAGTTAGGCTGGTCGTGAACTCCTGACCTCAGGTGATCCACTTACCTCGACCTCCCAAAGTGCTGGGATTACAGGTGTGTGCCACTGTACCTGGCCTTTTTTTTTTTTTTTTAAAGACATAGTTTCACTGTGTCTCCCAGGCTGGAGTGTAGCGGCACAATCTTGGCTCAGTACAACCTCCACTTCCTGGGTTCAAGCGATTCACGTGCCTCAGCCTTCTGAGTAGCTGGGACTAGAGGCGCATGTCACCAGGCCCAGCTAATTTTTGTATTATTAGTAGAGACAGGGTTTCACCATGTTGACCAGGCTGGTCTCAAATTCCTGACCTCAAGTTCCCACCTTGGCCTCCCAAAGTGCTGGGATTACACGAGTGAGATACTGTGCCCGGACCCCCCAACCCCTTTTGTTTTGCTTCCTTTATAAATTAGTATAATAGAAGATTTTTTGTCTTTTTTTTTTGTTTTTTTATAACAGGTAATAAAATACTCTGATTCAGTAAATATTGATGCTTCTAGGGATATATATATATATTTTGAGATGGGGTCTCACTGTGTTGCCCAGGCTGAAATGCACTAGTGCAATCTTGGTTCGCTGCAACCTCAGCCTCTCAGGTTCAAGCGATTCTCCTACCTCAGCCTTCCGAGTAGGTGGGATTACAGGCATGTGCCCCTACCCCTGGCTAATTTTTGTATTTTTAGTAGAGACAGGGTTTCACCATGTTGAGCAGGCTGGTCTCGAACTTCTGACCTTAAGTGATCTGCCTGTCTTGGCTTCCCAAAGTGCTGGGATTACAGGCATAAGCTACTATGGCCAGGATTTTTATGACTTGTAAAACCACTGTCTTCAAGGAGACTGTAAGTTATTATGGGAGATAAGGACTTTGTAAAGGAAAGAGCATGTGGATTTTGTGATATAATTCTCAGTCTTCCTTTCTCTCTCTCTCTCTCTCTCTCTCTCTCTCTCTCTCTCTCTTTCTTTTGGAGAAAGAGGCCAAGGCGGGCAGATCACCTGAGGTCAGAAGTTCAAGACCAGCCTGGCCAACTTGGTGAAACCCCCTCTACTAAAAATACAAAAATTAGCTGGATGCAGTGGTAGGCACCTGTAATCCCAGCTATTCGGGAGGCTGAGGCAGGAGAATCGCTTGAACCCAGGAGGTGGAGGTTGCAGTGAGCCAAGATGATGCCATTGCACTCCACTCTGGGTGACAGAGCGAGAGTATCTCAAAAACAAAACAAAACAAAAAGCCTGAAGAGTCAGAGGAGGGAAAGTTATATGGTTAAGTACGGAGCAGTGGGGTGATGGAATTGGTCTGTACAATTTTGACTGTGAATTTGGGGGAGAATCTCCCCCCTCCAAAATAGAAGAAAATTACATTAAGGCCGGGTGCAAGTTGTCGGTGTGTAGAGGAATTGGGTACTTATGAGGAGTAATACAAATAAAAGGTGAAGCTGAAGCACTGGGTTGGGGACCCTATTGTAGGCCTTGAATCATAGTTCACGTGTTTTGTGTGTGTGTGTGTGTGTGTGTGTGTGTGTGTGTGTGTGTGTGTTTGGGAGGCTGAGGTGGGTGGATCTCCTGAGGTCGGGAGTTCGAGACTAGCCTGACCAACATGGAGAAACCCCGTCTCTACTAAAAATACAAAATTAGCTGGGTGTGGTGGCGCATGCCTGTATTCCCAGCTACTCGGGAGGCTTAGGCAGGAGAATTGCTGGAACCTGGGAGGCGGAGGTTGTGGTGAGCTGAGATTGCGCCATTGCACTCCAGCCTGGGTAACAAGAGCAAGACTCTAAAAGAAAAAGAAAAAGAGTGTGTGTGTGTGTGTGTGTGTGTGTGTGTGTGTGTTTGAGAGTGCGTGCATGCGCATGCAAGAGAAATCGCAGTGGTAGGCGGGTAATAGGAACAATATAGAGAAGGGGCTGCTAAGGACCTGAGTATTATGTTTATATTTAACAATTTAAGATAAGGCTGTGTGTGGTGGCTTACACCTGTAATCCCAGCACTTTGGGGAGGCCAAGGCGGGCATATCACCTGAGGTCGGGAGAGACCAACCTGACCAACATGGGAAAACCCTGTGTCTACTAAAAATACAAAAATTAGCCGGGCATGGTGGCGTATGCCTGTAATCCCAGCTACTTGGGAGGCTGAGGCAGGAGAATCACTTAAACCCGGGAGGCGGAGGTTGTGGTGAGCCAAGATCGGGCCATTGCACTCCAGCCTGGGCAACGAGTGAAACTCCGTCTTAAAAATAAATAAATAAATAAATAAATAAATAAGATAAAAATATTCAGCTCAGTGTGTGAGAATTTCCATAAGCAAAAGCCCTTCATTCCCTTCATTTGTTATCTGGTGTTGATTGAGGATGATCACTAAAGTGATACTTTTTATCTGCTCAATCTTCACATTAGACACATGTATGGAATGTCATATAAGTGTTGTGTAAGCCGGGCGCGGTGGCTCAAGCCTGTAATCCCAGCACTTTGGGAGGCCGAGACGGGCGGATCACGAGGTCAGGAGATCGAGACCATCCTGGCTAACACGGTGAAACCCCGTCTCTACTAAAAATACAAAAAACTAGCCGGGCGAGGTGGCGGGCGCCTGTAGTCCCAGCTACTCGGGAGGCTGAGGCAGGAGAATGGCGTAAACCCGGGAGGCGGAGCTTGCAGTGAGCTGAGATCCGGCCACTGCACTCCAGCCCGGGCTACAGAGCAAGACTCCGTCTCAAAAAAAAAAAAAAAAAAAAAAAAAGTGTTGTGTAAAATAGAGTGTGGTCCATGGTGGGAACATTGAATTGTCACAATTCTTGGTAGGGTTTTCTGCCCTTGTTACCTGACACTTATTCTTTATCCTAATCACCTAAAACAAATCCGTGAGGCTCCTTTCATTGGACCACCCTTAATAGATTCACAGGAGCTGTTTGTTAACTTTTCACGTTGTCATCATTTTGGTTACCTATCTTTGACTATCTTGAAGTTTTTCAGAGCCCATTTTATTTTTGGAACTATAAAATAAAACATACTTCCCCTTGTATAGAGGCCTAATAGTAGAGAGTACAGAAATTTTGTGGTTTCATATGTATAGGAAATGCTCCCTTATTCTGTGTTATTTATTTATTTATTTATTTATTTATTTATTTATTGAGACGGAGTCTCTCTTGCCCAGTCTGGAGTGCAGTGGCGCTATATCGGCTCACTGCAAGCTCTGCCTCCCAGGTTCACGCCATTCTCCTGCCTCAGCCTCCCGAGTAGCTGGGACTACAGGCGCCCACCACCACGCCCGGCTATTTTTTTAATTTTTAGTAGAGACGGGGTTTCACCGTGTTAGCCAGGATGGTCTCAATCTCCTGACCTCGTGATCCACTCACCTCATCCTCCCAAAGTGCTGGGATTACAGGCGTGAGCCACCACGCTCGGCCTGTTTTTTGTTCCTTTAATGTAGAGTATAACTTACTAAGTTCTTGTGGTGTTCGCTCATGCAGAGATACTTGGTTTTATACTGTTATTCTTTTCTATCTTGTATTAGTTAATTGAGTGTACTTTTCCTTTTTAAATTGAATTCTCTTTTGAATTCTATTGTGATGCTTCTTTGAGATAAAATTTATGTATGTGTAGTTTTTTTTTTTTTTTTTTTTTTTTTTGAGACGAAGTCTCGCTCTTGTGCCCCAGGCTGGAGTGCAGTGGTGCGATCCTGGCTCACTGCAACCTCTGCCTCCCGGGTTCAAGTGATTCTTCTGCCTCAGCCCCCCGAGTAGCTGGGATTACAGATGCCTGCCACCATGCCCGGCTAGTTTTTGTACTTTTAGTAGAGATGGGATTTCACCTTGTTGGCCAGGCTGGTCTCGAACTCCTGACCTCAGGTGATGATCGCCTCGGCCTCCCAAAGTGCTGAGAGTACAGGCGTGAGCCACTGCGCCCGGCCTGTATAGGTCTTAAATTCAGGAAATTTTGGCAAATGTATACACCTGTGTAACCATGACCTCAGTCAAGGTACAGATATGCAGTGACTTTTCCACTATCACACCCATTCCTGCTCACGTTTTTTTCATATACTTAGCAGTATCTGGAATTTTTATGTGTGCCATCTCCAGTAAAATATAACCTGCATATGTGCGTGGATCTGGTAAAATTGTTACTTTTGCTATCCCCTTCTTTCCTACTGAGTGCATCAGTAAATAGTACACTCTATATTTGTGTCTTTCCTCAAGTAAATACATGACAGTGAGATCCTGTAAGTTTGTATTTTTATGTTTAGCCTTAACTCCAGAGTTTACAACACTGTTCTTGTAGGATGCATTTTTGGGGAAAGCGTTCCTCTTATGGCAGCCCTGTCAGGGCTTAAACAAACTGATTGAGCAGGCTCAAAAGGACAGTATTGTAATGGACTGGAGTGGCCAGATCTTTTTACAGAAGAAAGAAGACGGTAATTTGGCCATGCGCAGTGGCTCATGCCTGTAATCTCAGCACTTTGGGAAGCCGAGGTGGGCGGATCACGAGGTCAAGAGATCAAGACCATCCTGGCCAACATGGTGAAATCCCGTCTCTACTAAAAAAAATACAAAAATTAGCTGGGCGTGGTGGCACATGCCTGTAGTCCCAGCTATTCAGGAGGCTGAGGCAGGAGAATTGCTTGAACCTGGGAGGCGGAGGTTGCGTGAGCCTAGATCGTGCCATTGCACTCCAGCCTGGGCAACAAGAGCAAAAAAACCTCTGTCAAAAAAAAAAAAAAAGCCGGGCGCGGTGGCTCAAGCCTGTAATCCCAGCACTTTGGGAGGCCGAGGCGGGTGGATCACGAGGTCAGGAGATCGAGACCATCCTGGCTAACATGGTGAAACCCCGTCTCTACTAAAAATACAAAAAACTAGCCGGGCGTGGTGGCGGGCGCCTGTAGTCCCAGCTACTCGGAGGCTGAGGCAGGAGAATGGCGTGAACCCGGGAGGCGGAGCTTGCAGTGAGCCGAGATCGCGCCACTGCACTCCAGCCTGGGCCACACAGCGAGACTCCGTCTCAAAAAAAAAAAAAAAAAAAAAAGGAATATGGTAATTTAAGATTCATGTGTTTTGTCCATCTTGAAAAATACCTTGTGCATGTATCTGAAGTCTTTTTACACATTGACTTATCTTGGGTCTATTGTATCTGTCTACATTATTTAAGCAATGTAATCACTAAAAATTTAAGCACGGGGTTGAGCTTTCTGGCATTCCATTAGAATGCCTGGGGAAACACACTTCTTGCCAGTTGCGTGCCTGCTGATTGGGGAATGAAACGCAAATATTCCAGTATCAACAGATTTGTTTATTTCGTTTTATTGTTTTTGAGACAGAGTCTCACTGTCGCCCAGGCTGGAGTGCGGTGGTGAGATCTTGGCTCACTGCAAATATTGCCGCCCGAGTTCAAGCGATTCTCCTACCTCAGCCTCCTGAGTAGCTGGGATTACAGGCACCTGCCACTGCGCCTGGCTAATTTTTGTAATTTTTAGTAGGGATGGAGTATCACCATCTTGGCCAGGCTGGTCTTGAACTCCTGACCTTAGGTGAGAAGGAAATCCCACTTTGTAAATCCCAAGGTGCTGGGATTACAGCCGTGAGCCACCGCACCTGGCCTAGAGTCAACAGATTTCTAAACATCCTGAATTACTTCTTTTGTATTAATTTTCAGGCCCTTTCAAAAAAGGAATGGGATTCCTGTTGATATTCATTCATATTCATATTTTTATTATGTTGGTATTCATATAGTATGTGTAGGACCTTATATTTATTTAAAATCCTGTTATAGACTTTTTGTGTTTATTATTTAAAGCTTTTTTCAGAGGGACTTACTCCTTTTTTTATTTTTGAGATGGAGTTTTGCTCTTGTTGCCCAGGCTGGAGTGCAATGGCACTATCTAGGCTCACGCAACCTCTGCCTCCTGGGTTCAAGTGATTCTCCTGCCTCAGCCTCCGAGTAGCTGGGATTACAGGCGTGTGCCTCTGGCCTGACTAATTTTTTGTATTTTTAGTAGAGACAGGGTTTCACCGTGTTAGCCAGGATGGTCTTGATCTCCCAACCTCAAGTGATCCCCCGCCTTGGCCTCCCAAAGTGCTGGGATTACAGGTGTGAGCCACCGTGCCCTGCCTCAGAGGGATTTCTGGTACCAGAATTATAGATTGTTTTTGTTATGGAACTTTCTAAGTATGCTCTTCCTTTGTTTATTAAGGGGAGACATAGATTTTTTTTTTATTACCCTTTTTGTCATCATAGAGAATAGTAGTCTACAAGAATATTATTAGAGGCTTAGCAGTGGCCTCACTGCACATACACGTATGTATCTTTGGGAACCTACAGGTTTTTAAGAAGTTGTTAAACTTAACATTTATTAGATCTTTGTTTTTGGGTGGCATCTAATATATTAATAGCCTAGAAAAAAGGCTCCACTAATGAATATGTCTTAGATTACATAGTGACATATAATAGCTTTTCCTCCACATTTGATGACTTTGCTAACATTTTCTTTTTTTTTTTTTAGTGAAGCTCTTTGAATTTAAAGTTTTCTCTCTTATTTAAATTTATTAGTTAAAAACTTACTTTTACTCTGTTCCCTTTAGCATTTCAACCTGATGTTAAAAGATGTATATGTGTGATAGGTGTGTTTGAATTTTTAACTTTCATCTTGGAGTATTTAATTCTCTGAAGCAGTGCATGACTCTTGCTCTTCATCCTCTTGAGGGTGTCCCTGGTTTATATTCCTGATGATACAAACCCTGGAATTTCTTGTCTGAAGTGTTAACACTTTACTTCCAGGCCCTACTTTGGTTTTAACAGTGGAAGTTCAGATTCAATGCATTAATGACAGATTCTATGTTGGCTTCTTCAGATTTGCCAGAACCTTACAGAAAAACCTACTTATGTGAGGAAATCATTAGACTTTTTGGGTATTCTCTTTGTATAATGAGACTCTTTTCTCATTAGATAAGTAAAAAGATCCAGAGATGATCACCAGTATCACCCAGAATTCGTATATATTTAATTGAAAATAAAACAGATCCTGGGATTCTTTCCTGAAAAAGTTGATTACATTTCTTGCCTGTCCATATGTTCTTTGTCTAAATGTGAAGAAAAATAAAAATATAGCAGGTTTTCCAGCACTGAGACTATGAAACTTGAGATTTAGCATTTTTAGTCAGATTTAAAGGAATCTACCTTAAGTGATAGTTTATATTGTTTTTGAAGGATCTGAGTAAGAATTCTATTAAAAATGATTAATTCTGTCATTATTTGAAATGTTGATGGAATTTTAATGTTCCTTTTTTGAAAATACTAAAATTGTAAATAAATTTACGCTTAATAGCAAATAGGTCGTATGTATGTGGTAATCAATTCATTGACTAAAAATTTCTTTTTTTTTTTTTTTTTGAGACAGAGTCTCGCTCAGTTGCCCAGGCTGGAGTGCAGTGGCCGGATCTCGGCTCACTGCAAGCTCCACCTCCCAGGTTTACGCCATTCTCCTGCCTCAGTCTCCTGAGTAGCTGGGACTACAGGTGCCTGCCACCACGCCCGGCTAGTTTTTTTGTATTTTTTAGTAGAGACAGGGTGTCACCGTGTTAGCCAGGATGGTCTCGATCTCCTGACCTCGTGATCTGCCCGTCTTGGCCTCCCAAAGTGCTGGGATTACAGGCTTGAGCCACCGCGCCCGGCCTTAAAAATTTCATAAAAGATGCCTTTTATTTAAAGTGGCCTATCATGTGTAGTTACTATAATGCAAGTGCTCTCTACGTTTTTATTATAATCTTACTGAAGAAGTAAAAATGTAATCATTGTTCTCCCCACTCTAATTAATATTAATTCAAAAATCATAATAGTACACATTTGTAGGGTACAGTGTAATGTTTATATATGTGCAATGTGGTATGATTAAATCATGCTAATTAACATATTTTCACCTTACTTTGCTTACTCATATTTTGTGGTGAGGCATTTGAAATTTAATTATTTGAAATACCTTATTATTATTGCTATTGTTATCTCTGTCTTCTCTTTGCAAATAAATACATCATTATTTACTATAGCCACCCTGTTGTGCGAAGATTTCAAAACCTATTTCCCCATCTGTAATTTGTTCCCTTTTCTTTAAAAAAAAAAAAAAAATCTACCCGCTCTTTTAGCATTGGTGAAGTTAAAAATAGAACCGGTGTGTTTTAGATTCCTCTCTAAGTGTCTTTTATTTTTAAGAATGTATGTTTTTTTTTTTTTTTTTTTTTTTGAGATGGAGTCTCACTCTGTTTGTTGCCCAGGCTGGAGTGCAGTTGGCACCATCCTGACTCACTGCAACCTCCACCTCCCGGGTTCAAGTGATTCTTCGGTTTCAGCCTCCCATGTAGCTGGGATTACAGATGTGCGCCACCACGCCTGGCTAATTTTTGTATTTTTAGTAGAGACGAGTTTCACCATGTTGGGGCTGGTCTCAAACTCCTGACCTCAGGTGATATGTCTGCCTCAGCCTCTCGAAGTGTTGGGATTACAGATGTGAGCCACCGCGCCCAGCTAGAGTGTGTGTATTTTTTAAAAAAGTTGATCCTTCACAGATATTTATCTTAGGAGAGGCGGGTGTCATGAAAAAAGCTATGGACTAAGAATGGGAAGACGAAGATCTTTTGTATTGGCACTACCAGCCATGTCCCTCTGAGGGGGTAATTTTTGCCTTTTAAGACGTTGGGAGGATTAAAGTTCAGGAAATTATTTTAAAAATTGTTTCAGTGAATACTTAGAAAAATATTGGTGGAGTTAGAATTAATTGCTCTCCGGTGGAGTGGCTCTCTTTCTACATTTTCTTTCTTTTTTTTTTTTTTTGAGGTGGAATCTCGCTCTGTTGCCCAGGCCAGAGTGCAATGGCGTGATCTCGGCTCACTGCAACCTCTGCCACCTGGGTTCAAGCGATTCTCCTGCCTCAGCCTCCTGAGTAGCTTGGATTACAGGCATGTGCCACCACACCTGGGTAATTTTTTTTTTTTTGTATTTTTAGTAGAGATGGGGTCTCACCATGTTGGCCAGGCTGGTCTTGAACTCTTGACTTTGTGTTCCACCCACCTCTGCCTCCCAAAGTGCTGGGATTATAGGCGTGAGCCACCGCGCCTGCCCTCTTTCTGCATTTTCTAGTGTACTCCCATTAGGCTGTAAACCTGTTTCTTTTTTTTTTTTTTTTTTGAGATGGAGTCTCGCTCTGTCACCCAGGCTGGAGTGCAGTGGCCGGATCTCAGCTCACTGCAAGCTCCGCCTCCCGGGTTCACGCCATTCTCCTGCCTCAGCCTCCCGAGTAGCTGGGACTACAGGCGCCCGCCACCTCGCCCGGCTAAGTTTTTGTATTTTTAGTAGAGACGGGGTTTCACTGTGTTAGCCAGGATGGTCTCGATCTCCTGACCTCGTGATCCGCCCGTCTCGGCCTCCCAAAGTGCTGGGATTACAGGCTTGAGCCACCGCGCCCGGCCTGTAAACCTGTTTCAAGTTGGATAATAAGAGCATAGCTCTGCATCATCATTTTTTCTCCTTATACTCACACCTTAAGAATTTGTTACTAGTTGAAATGATAAGCCAGCAAACATAATCTCATCTTTGTGACTACTTGCATAGGTTGGAGGGCAAGTACAATGTAAATGGAATGTGTAGAAAAAGGGTAGGTTGAAAGGTAGCTTATAGCTTGCTTACCTTTTACTACACAGTTGGAATTTAAGAGCTGATTCTTATAAGAACACGAGTTGAACGATGAATTGCTTTTTTCCCTCTGGTGTAGTGTGTATGGGTGTGTGCATATATATTTTTCTTTTCTTTTCTCTTTTCTTTTCTTTTCTTTCAATGGGAGAAGGGAGGATGCCAGAACCATGGAAAGGTTGTACTCTGCCAGTGTGATAGTTTTAAGTACTTGAGGGGTGGAGAAGAACCACATGCATCTTCTAAACAAAGATGGGAAATGTCATATCATTGCAAGAATATATATACAGTATTAAGCAATTACAAGATTTTGGGCTGGGCATGGTGGTGCTTTGGGAGACCAAGGCAGGAAGATGGGCGGATCACTGAAGCCCAGGAGTTGGAGACCAGCCTGGGTAACATAGTGAGACCTGGTTTCTACAAAAAATACAAAAATTGGCTGGGCATGGTGACTTATACCTGTAATCCCAGCACTTTGGGAGGCCGAGGCGGGCAGATCACCAAGATCAGGAGTTTGAGACCAGCCTGACCAACCTGGTGAAACCCAGTCTCTACTAAAAATATAAAAATTACCTGGGCATGGTGATGCACACGTAATCCTAGCTATTTGGGAGGCTGAGGCAGGAGAGTTGCTTGAACCCAGGCGGCAGAGGTTGCAGTGAGCCGAGATCATGCCACTGCACTCCAGCCTGGACGACAGAGCAATACTCTGTCTCAAAAAGAAAAAAAAGCCGAACATTGTGACGTGAGTTTGTAGTCCCACCTACTTGGAAGGCTGAGGTGGGAGCATTGCTTTAGCCCAGGAGGTCGAGGCTACTGTGAGCTGTGATTGTACCACTCTCTCAAAAAAAAAAAAAAAAAAAAAAAGATTCTAGTACTATTTGAAATCGTACTGTAAATCTATAATAAATGATTGCTGTCTCAAGGAACTTAATATCTAGAAACATTGTTTCTTTTTTCCTTGTAAAAGGGAATTATACAAGTTAATTCTTGTAAATCACTTATGTCAATCTGATTAAAGTGTTTCGTATAAAATGTAACAAAAGAAAAAGATAGGGTTTGTGTAGACTGTGGGTTTAAAGTGGCTTGAGTGATGATTTTGAAGTTTCCTAGCTGTCTTATACTTAAGGCTAAATATAAAGACCTCAATAAATTTCTGGCTACTGCTGAGCACGGTGGGAGCATTGTTTCCTGCTCTTACTAGTATGTTTCAGCAACTAGCAAAACCTGTCTTCATTTAATACATTTTCCTACAGTTAAAATCATAGTGTGATTATTTTGAAAGGCATCTTCCTTTTTCAACTGTTTGATTTGTGAGACCATATCTTCTGGAATTACTTGAGACTCTAATTAAATTGACCTTTAAAATTTTTTATTTCATTTTCTTTTAGAGTTGGAGGTCTTGCTATGTTTTCTGGACTGGCCTAGAATGATGGTGATTATTTTTTTCTTTAGAGACATAGTCTCACTGTGTTGCCCAGGCTGGTCTCAAACTCCTGGGCTCAAGTGATCCTCCCGTCTCAGCCTCCTGAGTAGCTGGGATTACAGTTGTGAGCTACTGCAGCCAGCTTGGCCTAGGATTATTTTTATTTATTTTTATTTTTTTAGTTTTAATTTTATTTTGTTATTTTTTGGTTTTTTTGAGATGGAGTTTCGTTCTTGTTGCCCAGGCTGGAGTGCAATGGCAGCATTTCGGGTCACCACAACCTCTGCATCCCGGGTTCGAGTGATTCTCCTGCCTCAGCTTCCTGAGTAACTGGGATTACAGGCATGCACCACCATGCCCGGCTAATTTTGTATTTTTAGTGGAGACAGAAAGGTTTCTCCATGTTGGTCAGACTGATCTCAAACTCTCAACCTCAAGTGATCCACCCACCTCGGCCTCCCAAAGTGCTGGGATTACAGGTGTGAGCCACTGCACCCAGCCAGGATTATTTTTAAAGACAAGATTTAACATATGCTATTATTAGAAAATCTTATAAACATGTTATTCCCTGGGAATGTGCTTCAACCTGTTGACTAAAGGAATTTTGATCAGAATAACTACAGTTATCATCTGACTGTTTTCAGAAGTTGAAAAAAATGGTTGCATACATTTCTTATATTGGTAAACATCACTTCACCTTTACCTTGATTATAAAGTCCCAATCTGCTTTTGAGACTCTTTAGATTTCTGCAGTATGTAACTCTTTTTTTTTTTTTTGAGACGGAGTTTTGCTCTGTCACCCAGGCTGGAGTGCAGTGGCGCAATGTAACTCTTAATGATTCTTAATCTTTGTTGGAATGGGTTATTTATTTATTTATTTATTTATTGAGACCGAGTCTCACTCTGTTGTCCAGGCTGGAGTGCAGTGGCGAGCTCTCAGCTCACTGCACCCTCCGCCTCTGGGTAAGCGATTCTTCTGCCTCAGCTTCCTGAATAGCTGGGATTACAGACATGCACCACCATGCCTGGCTAATTTTTTTGTATTTTTAGTAGAGACTGCATTTCACCATCTTGGCCAGGCTGATCTTGAACTCCTGACCTCAGGTGATCTGCCTGCCTCGGGCTCCCAAACAGCTGGGATTACAGGTGTGATCCACTGTGCTTGGCCTATGTTTGGCATTTAACTGGCGGGGGAGGGATGCATAGCTTTGTAAATTTTCAGTCTTTTTGTTCTTCATCTATTAAAGAGGTCATAGAGTAAGATATTTCCATTCAATCTTGGCAATTTCCCAGGCCAAACGATATGTTTCTAGGGTACTTCCAGGACTTACTGACAAAACTTACTGACAGAAGGGGAAGATAAGCGATGCAAATGAGAGCTGAAGCAGGGTCTCTCTCTCTCTCTCTTTTTTTGAGATGGAGTCCCGCTCTGTCACCGTCACAGGTGGGAATGCAGTGACGCGATCTCGGCTCACCATAACCTCCACCTCCTGAGTTCAAGTGATTCTCCTGCCTCAGCCTCCCAAGTAGCTGGGACTACAGGTGCCGCACCACCATGCCCAGCTAATTTTTTGTGTATTTTTAGTAGAGACAGCGTTTCACCATGTTGGTCAGGCTGGTCTCGAACTCCTGACCTTACGATCTACCCACCTCGGCCTCCCAAAGTACTGGGAGTACAGGCGTGAGTCACCGCGCCCGGCAAAACAGTCTCTTTTTAAGGTTGTAAGCTGGCTTGGGTTAGAAATAAAGGCAAAGAGCCACTCCATACCTGTAGTCCTAGCTACTGGGGAGGCTCAGACCAGAGAATCTCTTGAGCCCAGGAGTTCAGGGCAGCAGTGAGCTGTAATCACAGACTGCACTACAATGTGGGCAACATAGAGCGATACCTAATTAAAAATAAATAAATAAATGCAAGGAGAAAGTCAAATGAACATGGTGCATTTAGGTGTACAATTAGTTGGCACAAACAATTTTTTTTTTTTTGAGACAGAGTTTCTCTCTTGTTGCCTAGGTTGGAGTGCAGTGAGCCAGTCTCGGCTCACTGCAACCTCCGCCTCCTGAGTTCAAGTGCTTCTCCTGCTTCAGCCTCCCAAGTAGCTGGGATTACAGGTGTCTGCCACCACGCCCAGCTAATTTTTATGTTTTTAATAGAGACGGGGTTTTGCCATATTGGCCAGGCTGATCTTGAACTCCTGATCTCAAGTGATGCGTCCGCCTCAGCCTCCCAAAGTGCTGGGATTACATGCATGAGCCACTATGTGGGCCAAGAATGTTTTAAAAACGAGTTTCATTCAGCTCACCTCATTCCTCTGCAGGGCACTGGTGTGCAGGGCAAAACTGCTCAACCCTACTCAGCAGCCCTGTGAAAGCTGCTGAAAGGATGAGCAGATTGAGGCCTGAACTTTATCTTGGATTTAGCAACCTGGAGGTCATAATGGATTTTGCCAAGAGTGATGGGGCAGAAGTTGGACCAATGTGTGTTAAGGAGCTAGAAGACGTGAAGAAATGGGAGAGGGGAGTCTAGACAACTTTAGTTTGGCTGCAGCAAGTAAAGGCAGATTGTTTGATGGAGGGACATGTGGGATTGATGGAGTTTTTCCTTTTGTTTTTCCTTTTTATATGTTTTCGTATTTTTAAATGGGATACATTAGAAAGTGTTACATGTTTAAGGGGGTGGATTTAGTTCAGTGGGAAAAGTATTTGAAAAGTTACAGTAAGATGGAAGTAGATGGAATCCTAAGTAAGGTCTAGAATCGGGTGCAGGTATTTTATGGTATGTCTCCCCCTTCCCACACCCCCCCACCAAGAGGGAGTTTCGCTCTTATTATTGCCCAGGCTCTGGAGTGCAATGGTTGGCTCACTGCAACCTCCACTCCTGGGTTCAAGTGATTCTCCTGCCTCAGTCTCCGGTATAGCTGGGATTACAGGTGCGCATCACCACACCCAGCTAATTTTTGTATTTTTAGTAGAGATGAGGTTTCACCATTTTGGCCAGGCTGGTCTCCCAACTCCTGACCTCAAGTAATCCACCCACCTTGGCCTCCCAAAGTGCAGAGATTACAGGCGTGAGCCACCGTCCTCAGCTGGTATCTTTTTTTTTTTTCTTGGTGAAGTAGAATGTGTGTTTGGGGAGGGGATGTGATAGGATATTTTGGAATTTGAAGAGAATGGGAATGTCTGGATAGGGCATGTATAGAATGGAAAATAAACACTGGAGGATCCTGGGAGTGCAGTGCTTATTGATGGATCATTGGGTTTATCCAGGACAGGGGTTTTGCCAGATTGGTGTGATGAAAATCTTAAGAGTTAAGGGTATAGGCAAGAGTGTTATTGAAATGATACACAATGAAATCTAAGCTGGTTAAAGAAGTGAAGAAGGGGCCGGGCACGGTGGCTCACACCTATAATTGCTGCCAAGGTGGGTGGATTCCTTGAGGTCAGGAGTTCGAGACCAGCCTGGCCAACATGGTGAAACCCTGTCTCTACTAAAAATACAAAAACTAGGCATGGTGGCAGGCACCTGTAATCTTAGCTACTTGGGAGGCTGAGGTGGGAGAATTGCTTGAACCTGGAGGCGGAGGTTGCAGTGAGCCAATATTGCACCACTGTCCCGCAGCCTGGGCAACAAAATCAGACTCTGTCTCAAAAAAAAAAAAAAAAAAAAAAAGTGAAGAAGGAGGAGAATACTTGGATTGGGATAAAGTAGAAAGAGTCTCTGGAATTAAAGATTAAAGTTAACTAAAAAACTCAAACTTTGGAATGGTATTGAGAAAGTGTAAGGTGAACTGAAAAAGTCTCATGGGATTTTAGAGCCAAGAAGGCCTTGAGTGGCAGTTCCTACCTTGGTAGGAATAGCTTCAGTGGTGTGTTGCCGGTGGAACCCTTATTAAAGTGGGTTGAAAAGTAAGTGAAGGCAAGGAAGATAAATTTTTCAACAGGTTTGTCTGTGAAGAGTCTAGACTATTAGATTGGTAGAGGGAGAAAGGCAGGTAAAGGGTTTGTTTTTTTTGTTTTTGTTTTGGAGTCAGTCTCACACTGTCACTGGGTTGGAGTGCAGTGGCGCAATCTCAGCTCACTGCAACCTCCGCCTCCCGGGTTCAAGCAGTTCTCTTGCCTCAGCCTCCCAACTAGCTGGGATTACAGGCACTCGCCACCACACCCGGCTAATTTTTTGTATTTTTAGTAGAGACGGGGTTTCACTATGTTGGCCAGGCTGGTCTCAAACTCCTGACCTAGTGATCCCCCTTCCTCGACCTCCCAAAGTGCTGGGATTACAGGCGTGAGCCACCGTGCGTGGCCTTATTTTTTTATTTTTTGTTTATTTTATTTTATTTTTTGAGATGGAGTCTGGCTCTGTTACCAGGCTGGAGTGCAATGGCGCGATCTCGGCTCACTGCAAGCTCCGCCTCCTGGGTTCAAACGATTCCCCTGCCTCAGCCTCCCAAGTAGCTGGGACTACAGGTGTGTGCCACCGTGCCCAGGTAATTTTATTTTTTCTATTTTAGTAGAGACTGGGTTTCAACATGTTGGCCAGGGTGGTCTCAATCTCCTGACCACATGATCTGCCTGCCTCCGCCTCCCAAAGTGCTGGGATTACACGCGTGAGCTGCTGCGCCCCGCTGTTTTTGTTTTTGCTTTTTAAAGTAAGACTTTTGAGAGTGCTCATATGTTGATGATGTGATTAGCAGTAGTAAAATGGGAGATTTTGCAACATACAAAAGAGAGACAAGGCATACCTTGGAAAATGGGGGGAATAGACAGATCCAGATGATTTGTATGGATAGGAGGTTTATTTGTTACATTATGTGAAGATGATGGGAAGAAAGGCTGTATGTGCAGATGCAGGTGAATTTGTGGATATATTAGAAGGAAGATGGCAGGCAGTGATAGTGTTGAAGAGCTCAAACATTAGACGGTACTGGGTCTGAGTTCTGGCTCTGCCTTTTACAAGCTGTGCAACCTTAGGCCAGTTATGAAACCTTAGTTATTAATCTGTAAAATTATATATAATAATAAGATTGTGTCGAACATGAAATGACACGATAAGCGTATGTAAACTGCTTGGATCAGTTGCCCACTAGCTCTTGTTAGGAGCTAAAATGTTAGCTCTTGCTGAAGGTGCTGTCAAATGGCTTCTGTTTCTTATGAAGCAGAACTGTAAGGTCATCCACTGGTAGTGGTGGGAGAAGGAAGAGGGTGTGGAAAGTTTTACAGGTGTTTTGGAAAGGAAAGAAACCTGGTGAGGGAAATATGGGGAGCATCAGAGGCCCATTGGAAGTCAGAGAAAAGGAGCACCGGGTCATGGAGGTGAGGGGATACTTTTGTCAGCATTTCTCTGAAGACAATTATGCATGTGAAACAAAGATTAAAATCACATCTGTTGCCCTCCTAGAGTTATTGGCTTCGTTTGCTCCTTCTGGCTAATTTGATTGGAGGTCTGAAAATAGAGAATATTAGAGGTTCCTTGGAAGAGAAATAAGCAACACTGAAGTCAAATCTTTATCATGTTTGCTAGAAATGTTATTAAAAAACAAAATTTATGGCCGGGTGCAGTGGCTTATGCCTGTAATCCCAACACTTTGGGAGGCTGAGGTGAGTGGATCACTTGAGCCCAGGAGTGCGAGACCAGCTTGGCAACATTTTGGGAATGTTGTAGAGAATGGGACAAAAAAAACCCCAAAAAACAAAAGTTAGCTGGGCATGGTGGAGTAAGCCTGTGGTCTCAGCTGCCTGGGAGGCTGAGGTGGGAGGTTTGCTTGAACTTAGATTGCGCCTCTGCACTCTAGCCTGGGCAACAGAGTGAGACCCTGTTTCAAAACAAACAAACAGACAAGCAACTGTTTTTGAGCTACACTATATTTAATGGTTTTAAATATGAGTGCAGAGTAAGAGGGAGTCCAGTCCATAAGATGACCCTTGCTTCTAATACTAGTTGCAAGTTTGGGGGTTCCCAAGATCACTGTGTTTTTTTTGTTTTATTTTGGTTTGTTTTTTTTTTTTTGAGACAGGGCCTCTCTCTATCACCCAGGCGAGAGTGCAGAGGCTCACTGCAGCCCTGGACTCCTCCCTCCCAGGTTCAAGCAATCCTCCTAACTCAGCCACCTGAGTAGCTGGATCTACGGGCGCATACCACCTTGCCTGGCTAATTTTTTTTTTTTTTTTTTGAGACGGAGTCTTCGCTCTGTCGCCCAGGCTGGAGTGCAGTGGCGCAATCTCTGCTCACTGCAAGCTCCGCCTCCCGGGTTCACGCCATTCTCCTGCCTCAGCCTCCTGAGTAGCTGGGACTACAGGCGCCCGCCACCATGCCTGGCTAATTTTTTGTAGTTTTAGTAGAGACGGGGTTTCACCATGTTAGCCAGGATGGTCTCGATCTCCTGACCTCGTAATCCTCCTGTCTTGGCCTCCCAAAGTGCTGGAATTACAGGTGTGAGCCACCGCGCCTGGCTGTTTTTCTATATTTTTTAGAGACAGTATCGCCATATTGCCAGTCTGGTCTCAAACTCCTGAGCTCAAGCGATCTGCCTGCCTGGGCCTCCCAAAGTGCTGGGATTACAAGCTTGAGCCACTGTGCCTGGCCAAGACCACTCTTAGGTTGGATGATTTGCCAGGAGGACTCACGAGAACTCATTGAAAGCTCTCATACCCACGGTTAGAGTTTATTGCAGTTTAGGGATTCAGATTAGAATCAGCCAAGGGTAGAGGTGCATAGGGCAGAGTTCAGGAAAGTTCCAAATGTTGGAGCTTCGAATTGTCCTCCCCCTGTAGAGTTGTGAAAAATGATACCTTCCCGGTGGCACTGATGTGTGACAGTACTCGTGGATTATTGCCAACCAGGGAAACTCCCACTATTTTTTTTTTTTTTTTTTTTTTTTTGAGACGGAGTCTCGCTCTGTCGCCCAGGCTGGAGTGCAGTGGCCGGATCTCAGCTCACTGCAAGCTCCACCTCCCGGGTTCACGCCATTCTCCTGCCTCAGCCTCCCAAGTAGCTGGGACTACAGGCGCCCGCCACCTCGCCCAGCTAGTTTTTTGTACTTTTTAGTAGAGACGGGGTTTCACCGTATTAACCAGGATGGTCTCGATCTCCTGACCTCGTGATCCGCCCGTCTCGGCCTCCCAAAGTGCTGGGATTACAGGCTTGAGCCACCGCGCCCGGCCACTCCCACTATTTTTTATGTCCAGAGTTTTTACCGGGGTTCCATGGTTGCATGCTCATGTGGCTAACCTTGATCTCCAGCCCCACTGGAGGTCAAGCTGATCCATGGGACTCAAAGCTGCCACCATAAGCCACATTGTTAGACTCTGCTGTGGCCTGAAGCCCCCAGATGAACAAGGACACCTCCCTCCCACCACACCACCTCTCTTTTTTTTCGGGGGGAGATAGTCTTTCTCTGTTGCCCAGGCTGGAGTGCAGTGGCATGATCTCAGCTCACTGAAACCTCAGCCTCCCGAGTAGCTGGGATTACAGGTGCCCGTCAACATGCCTGGCTAATTTTTATATTTTTAGTAGAGACAAGTTTCACCATGCTAGCCAGGCTGGTCTCAAAATTCTGACTTCAAGCGATCCTCCCGCCTTGGTCTCCCAAAGTGCTGGGATTACAGGTGTGAGCCACTGCTTCTGGCCAGGATGTTCTTATTAGGTACAACATTTCAGGAGTTCAGAGATTACCTTCCAGAATCCACAGGTAAAAACCAGACCTCTCCTTGGTTAAGATAAAGTTCTTCACAATTTTATAATAGTTAAGTATATTTTATCAGTCTATATTGGCTGTTTAGTTGACAGACAATTAAAAATTGGTGACAGTCCAGATGTGGTCACTCACACCTCTAATCCTAGCATTTTGGGAGGCTGAGGTGGGAGGATTGCTTCAGTCCAGGAATTTGAGAGCAGCCTGAGCAACATAATGAGACACCTGTCTCAAAAACATAAAAATAAAAAATTAGCTAAGTAGAGTGGTGTGCACTTGTGGTCCCAGCTGTTTGAGAGGCTGAACCCATGAGGTCGAGGCTACAGTGAGCTATGGTCATGCCAATGCACTCCAGCCTGGGTTACAGAGTGAGACCCTGTCTCAAAAAAGGAAACAAATCACCCATAAGTGGATAATTAAGATTTGGTTATTATAGACACTTAATACATAGGTAGCTAAGCCAGTTTTACCAAGAAATTATATGAATTTAATATTTCAGTATTGCAAAACTGATGCATACTCATGATTTTGACATGGAATGGTTCTGTTTTGTTTTATTAAATTTGAACTTAAAGTTCTCTGAGAAGAGATTGTATAATAAATTCCCTGAGCCTCTCAAATTAATGTTTTAGCATAGACTCATATTTAGAGTAGTGTTTCTTTTTTTTTTTTTTTTTTTTTTTTGAGACGGAGTCTCGCTCTGTAGCCCAGGCTGGAGTGCAGTGGCCGGATCTCAGCTCACTGCAAGCTCCGCCTCCCGGGCTTACGCCATTCTCCTGCCTCAGCCTTCCCGAGTAGCTGGGACTACAAGCGCCCGCCACTGCGCCCGGCTAGTTTTTTGTATTTTTTAGTAGAGACGGGGTTTCACCATGTTAGCCAGGATGGTCTCGATCTCCTGACCTCGTGATCCGCCCGTCTCGGCCTCCCAAAGTGCTGGGATTACAGGCTTGAGCCACCGCGCCCGGCCTAGAGTAGTGTTTCTAATGTAATGATACACACAAGGCCCAGGGTTATTCATAGTTTCACCCTTTCTCTTACTTCTCATTAAAGCATGTTTGAATCCAGGTAAGAGGCATTACAGGGGATAACCTTGAATTTATTTTTGAAGGGTAAATCATTTTCAAGTAGTATTAACCATTAGTATGGAAAGCAGCATATCCTATAACTGCTCTGTGACAGTGAGACTATGTTTGCTACTTTAGAGAATAAGTACATTCGTACTTCATTGGCTTTAGTGCAAATCTCATTTCCTGGTTTATATCCATTACAAATTAGATCTCACCATGAGAGCAAAATCCCTTAATAAACCTAGGTAAAAGCAATTTGAAGTAATATGATGCTTACTCCAGTGACACCACTAGGTGTGGTGTTTGCATCAAGTCATTTTGGGCTGCTTTATGGAAATACTTCCTAGTAGGGAATTCCCTGACTTCACACTTTCCAGAGATGACTCTCTCTTTTTCTCTCTAATACTTACAACAACTGGACCGCAAGGCTACATTTAGTCAGGAGATACTATCCCCAGCTCTTGGTGGATTGTTGATGTGAGGTCTGAGGATTCTGGTCATTTGAAACGAATGGCCTCCTAGATTTATGGCATTTTTCTGTATATTGAGAATAGGTAATTAAAATAAGTGGTAACTATATTTGCATGTGATTTGTATGTTATAGTTAACATTTAAATTCTCTTATGTACTAAAATTTTTTTGGTTGCCACATTAAGCCTCTTTATCCTCTAAGGCACAGAGTAGCTTTCCACCTCAATTTTTGCTTTACTGTATGAACCCTAATGGGACCATAGTTCAACTAAAAGCACCTAACTCATGAATGATATTTGCTCCATGTTTGAACAACAAATGTTTTAACCCACTGTCTTCACTAATATTGTAACTACTGTCTTACAGATTGACTTGATGCAAAACATCACAAAGGCTCCATATTATACAGTATGCGATTTTTGAGGTATGAGCTTTAGAAACTTACCTCTCATGTGGCATGTACATCAGGCTTTAACTTCAGTTTGATCGTTTTGGGGAAATTTATGCATTTCTTTTTTTCTCTCCATGATATTTTTAGAATATTAAAGGGGCTGTAGAGGTATTTTTGGATCCTTGCTAGGATTCTTAGACTTAATAGATAGATTTTCTTTTTTCACTAAATTGAGACACTAATTCTGGCAGATGATATCCCTTTCAGCTCTTCTAACTAGCTAGCCTAACATTTATGTCTGCTTCTTGGAGTTCAAATCTGCAGATTCTATTTTGTGGCTTTGATTGCCTCATTTTAAGTGCTCATTTCCGTTCTTTAACGGTTTTCTATTTATTGGACTGGGATGATCTTGTTGGTGCTAACAGCCTGACATTGACATTTTTTGAAACCTAAGAAGTCAAGATTGTATAAAAATAGAAATTTTGTATAAATGCTAAACCATTTTGTGCTTTTAGGTTCAGAATGCTTACAACCTGAGTTCTGATTGGAGATGTTTTGATTAATTTGTATTAAAATAATTTGGCAACTAGGGAGTTTTTAGGTATTTCTGAGACAGTGGCTCTATTCCAGTGAGTTTTTTTTTTTTTAAATATTTCTGAAAACACACTTTTTTTTTTTGGGAAAAAAATAATCTCAGTGTTCATAACTTATGGGATTTAGAAACCTTATTTCTAACCAATGGGGAAGCTGCCCCTGGTTTTTACAATTTAGTTTGAAATCAGATGCTTCATAGTTGGAAACAGATTTGTTGGTAGCAACAGATTACCTGATTTCTTAGTGAAGTATTTAAGTTGCTCTATATTGACTGTAAAAACTTGTTTTGATTATTTTCGTATACTCATGAACTGTTTGTACATTGTCTTTTAGACTGGAAACTTTGAGTTTATTTTGTATTATAGTCATAATAACTTTTAACATACCCTGCAAACTAAGCATTTCTTTATTTAACATACCCTGCAAACTAAGCATTTCTTTATAATTCATTATCTTATTTAAGCCTCACAACAACCTTGCATGTTAGATATGTATTATCCTCATTTTATGCAAGAGACAACCAAGGCTTGGAGATCAAGTAATTTGTGCAAAGGCACACATACTTTTCAGTGCTGGAGCTGGGATTTGAGCCCAGATCTTTTTTTAACTTGTATTCTCTGCTGCCTTATGTTACTACTGTGTCACCAGAAAATGATACAGATATTTAACTCTTAATAGTAAAGGTAGTATAGGAGATAAGTAAACATGATGAAAGCAGGAAGTGAAGGTATGTTTAAATATTGACAGACTTCAGTTATCTTTGTGTTTCCGAATTAGTCATGTGCTTATTTTATTCCTTCATCTAATAAGAGCTTACTGTGGCATACATATAAAGTTCAAACCCTGTCAGAAAAGGTTATAAGCTCTTATGTTTCAGTCTCCTTTCAGAAAGTGGTATGCTGTGATTTATATAGATGCATGTTAAATGTGTTATTTTTAGATATATAAGGAATGTCTTTTCATTAGTTTAAAAAAGTTATGGTCCATTGAGTTATATTTTAGTGCTTGTAGACTTAATATACTCAGAAAATATTCTCATACATTTTTCTTGAAATTCCATAGATTTTATTTTCCCTTATATTTGAAGTACTTAGCTTTATGAACAAGTGAACTCTGAATATTAGAAGATACTCCTTATGGAGCCTTAGTCATTTTAGTATGCTAGGTTATGAATTTCATGAAGTTTCAGATTGAGATTCTTTAGAATTCATGACTTGTACCAGTTAGATTTCCAAGTTTAATTGGACCTATTGTCTGCATTCTGTATTGACAGTGATTGCAGTAAGTGCAGATCAAGGTGTCCAACTGATTGAGCCCATGCAAAGTTTTATGTTTAGTATTTTTGGGAGCAAGGAAAGACTAATAAACTCTAAACAAAATATATACAGTATACAGACACTGCTGTCACTTTTACACCATAGAGGGAGGGGCAAAGCGTAGAGGAATGGGTTAGTTTCTGGCCTTGCCAGTGCCCTGAACTTGTTTCAAAGATTCAGGTTCTAAAAGGTTCAGAAAGCATTTGTAGTAAACATCATTTTCTTTCTTTTCTTTTTCTCAAAGTTGTTCCTCTCAGGAGAAAATCAGTAGGGGAAGAACTTACTTGGATTTTTCATGTGCTACAACAGATTATTTTGTTGTCTTCTTTCTTGATAGTTTATGATTGATGGCTGGAAGAATAACACTCATGAGAAGTCTTGTAGCTCAGCTCTGTTTTACTTATGAGGCAGTTGAAGCATAGAGCAGATACTTAGATGAGGACACGCTTTTACCCTTGACTGTACCCCCACTTGTTTCCTAATAAGCATCAGGTATTACTCTAAACAGTACCTAAATTTTAAATAGATTATGAACTACAACTTTCCAATATAGCTTTATTGGATTTCTGATACCCTTTATTTCCTTACAGTGTCTTCTTTTTTACTTTTTAAAATTTTGATTGCTATTCTTTGCAATTAAGGCATCTTCATTGGGGTCTTCAATACTACAGTACCTTAACATAATCAGTACTTAGAAAATAACTTGGTAAGACATTGCCCCTCCCTGACGTGCTGCCAGTGTTTTTTATTTTTATGACAGGAAAGACTGAAATTTTTTGACTGATTAACCCTCTCCAGGGGGGAGAATTTAGAAAGAATTATTCTTATTATCAAGTCATATGAGGAGAACTCTGGACCAGAGTGACCAATTGTCCCATTTTGCCTGGGACAGGAGACTTTCAATGCTAAAACCAGCAAAGTCACCCTAATCCCAGTAGTTATTCATACTTCTGAATGGGTCTTTAGAACAGTAGAAGAGACTGAAAAGTTGGCATTTCATCCTTTGAGAATCTCTTCCCAATGAAAGACTTGTTAGACAGCTGAGTGCTTACATGTAATATATAGTACATATTCTACTAGATATAGTAGTAATGGTTAAATGTAAAAGTTGGGAGAAGAGAGGCTTGTATAAAGAAATATTTATTTATGTTGTTTAACATTCTAATCTTATGCTTTTCTCTTTTTGTAGAACTGATAGTGCATCAGCCGACCCAGATAATTTAAAATATTCTTCATCCAGAGATAGAGGTAGTTCTTCCTCTTATGGACTGCAACCTTCAAATTCAGCTGTTGTGTCTCGGCAAAGGCACGATGATACCAGAGTCCACGCTGACATACAGAATGACGAAAAGGGTATATATATTTTCTTATTGCTGCAAGCATGTTTTTTGAACCTACCTATCTCACCTTCCTGCCTTCCTACACCCCCAACTTTCTCGCTTTCTTATAATACGTTTAAAATATAAATAACAAATGCAGTGTTATTTCTGAAAACTTCATAGGAAGTTTATCCACTTTATTATTTTTAAAATTTAAAATTTTTTCCATACATAATTCATAAATGCAGTTTTCTTACAAAAAAGATACAATACTATTTTTGTTTTTGTTTTCAAAGATATTTAGCTAAGGTTGAAATTCCTCCCGGTTACTGTCTCTAAACCTCAAGAAAGTTTTTAAACAAAGTGTAAAATTTGATTTAATATAGTTTTCATTTCTCTGCTTATTTTCCAATGAAGGGATCAAAATAAAATTAACTTCTAAGGTGTATTAAAAGAAAGTAAAATGATTTTCAAGGCAGACAGTACAGGAAAAAGGTAGGAGAAGCAAAGGCTGGTTGAGCTGCAGATTGAACGGTAAGATCCTGAGCTATCAGGAAATTGACTGAAGCCAACAATCATATTTAAATAACGTAAACATTGCTGTTTGTAGGTGGCTACAGTGTCAATGGAGGATCTGGGGAAAATACTTATGGTCGGAAGTCGTTGGGGCAAGAGCTGAGGGTTAACAATGTGACCAGCCCTGAGTTCACCAGTGTTCAGCATGGCAGTCGTGCTTTAGCCACCAAAGACATGAGGAAATCACAGGGTAAGACTGGGAAGATGGGGACCAATCACATACACCTTCCAAAGATTTGTATCTCCTCTTATCCTGGATGTCTCTTACTAACGCCTTGCACAGGCATGAGTTGATTAGTCTACTGTGCAGGTAAAAATTGTTTACATTCTTTTCCTGTGAACTGTTAATTTCCCACTAGAAAGGTTATAATGCATTTTAAAAGAGAATTCTCTTAAAACAAGATGAGAAGACTGGATAAGATCTTACAGAAAGGATTTACCCAATTATCATGGATTTTTAATGTATAGTGTATAGTAGGCTCTTACTACAGCAAGTCCTTGAACTCTTGGGCCTGTGGAAGATATAGATGTATATATAGAGTGGATACTTCTCTGTCTTTTTTTCTTTCTCTTTTAAGTTCAGGGTACATGTGCAGGATGTACAGGTTTGTTACATAGGTAAATGTGTGCCATGGTGGTTTGCTGCACAGATCATCCCATCACCTAGGTATTAAGCCTAGCATCCATTAAGCTATTCTTCCTGATGTTCTCCCTTCCATTGTCCCCCAGAGTGGGTACTTCTCTGGTTTTTTTTGTTGTTGTTGTTTTCAGTGTATTTTTTTTTTCGAGACAGAGTCTTGCTCTGTTGCCCAGGCTGGAGTACAGTGGTGCAATCTGCTCACTGCAACCTCTGCCTCCCAGGTTCAAGTGATTCTCGTGCCTCAGCCTCCCAAGTAACTGGGATTATAGGTGCCTGCCACCACACCCAGCTAATTTTTGCATTTTTAGTGGAGACAGGGTTTCACTGTGTTGGCCAGGCTGGTCTTGAACTCCTGACCTCAAGTGATCTGCCCACCTCAGTCTCCCAAAGTGCTGGGATTACAGGCTTGAGCCACCAGCCCTGCCTAGAGTGGGCACTTTTCTAAAGTTAAATACACTGATACCATTTCTGCCTTATGACGTAGCCTCACTGTATAGGTGAGTGCCTTGAAAGTTCAGAGGATTAGAGGTAATGATCATTTTTTTCCTTAAAGAGAAATTTACCAGTAAAGCTGAGTATGAAATTCACATTTCTGATTTATGGGCTTTGTTAGATGTAATTACTTTTCAGACATTTAGTTTTTGACCTTTTTTTTTTTTTTTAAATACTATGTGTGTGCTACGTGTATCTTGGTGAAAACCTTTGTGCCTGTAGCTTTTATTGTTGGTATATAACTTTTAAAAAACTGATTTTTTTCTGTAAGTTTTCACAAGTGGAATGAATTCAAAGGCTATGCTGTTTATTAGAATAAAGTGTTTGAAGCTTTAGACTTATGATATTATAGGAGCTAAACAGCGACTCTAAAGCTAATTCAGTACAATTCCTCTTCTTTAAAGGCTCAGGGTCATATAGTTTGCTAGTGACAGAATTGTAAGTAGAGCCTCATTTCCCTGCTGGTAAGTTGGTGACATTTTTGGTATCTGTCATGTTGAAATACTCTGGGCTAGGGATTTGTAAAAATCCTATTCTTCTCTCAGACATTGTAGTTTCTTTCTTTCTTTTTTTTAACTTTTAAGTTCAGGATGCAAGTGCAGGTTTGTTACATAGGTAAACTTGTGTCATGAGGGTTTGTGGTATAGATTATTTTACCACCCAGATATTAAGCCTGGTACCCATTGGTTGTTTCTCTTGATCCTCTCCCTCCTCCCACCCCTCACCCTCCAAAAGGCTCCAATGTGTGTTGTTCCCCTTGTAGTCATTTATTTATTTATGAGACGGAGTCTCGCCCTGTCACCCAGGCTAGAGTGCAGTGGCATAATCTCAGCTCACTGCAACTTCCACCTCCCGGGTTAAAGTGATTCTCCTGCCTCAGCCTCCCGAGTAGCTAGGATTACAGGAGTGCGTCACCATGTGCGGCTAATTTTTTGTATCTTTAGTAGAGACGAGGTTCCATCATGTTGGCCAGGCTGGTCTCAAACTGCTGACCTCGTGATCTGCCCTCCTTGGCCTCCCAAAGTGCTGGGATTACAGGTGTGAGCCACCATGCCCAGCCTTGTAGTTTCTTTTATTATCAATTTTTTCTTATACCTTAGAAATGAAACTGTCAGACCCTTTGTGATTTGTTGTTTACATATGTATTGGCTAATTATGATAAATAGCACAGTTGAAAACGTATTGCAAAAATTTAGTTCTTTGTTTTGTTTTTTTGAGACAGAGTCTCGCTCTGTCACCCAGGCTGGAATGCACTAGTGTGATTTCACTGCAACCTTTGCTTCCTAGGCTAAAGTTCCCACCTCAGCCTCCCGAGTATCTGGGATTACAGATATGTGCCACTATGCCCAGCTAATTTTTGTGTTTTTCGTAGAGATGGGGTTTTACCATGTTGCCCAGGCTGGTCTCGAACTCCTGGGCTCAAGTGATCTGCCCATCTTGGCCTCCCAAAGTGCTAGGTAATTACAGGCAAGAGCCACCTTGCTCAGCAAAAATCTAGTTTTTAAAGGCATCTTTAATATACTGATAGTATTCACTATTGTTTGCTTGTTCTTGTGATTAAAAAATAAGGGGAGAAAAGTTGTGGTTTGCTACCTTTTTAGTGGAGGCGTACCTTGCATGTGGTAGATAGCAATTAGACATTTGTTGAACTAAATATGTGATTATGGCTCCCCAAAACTTCATCCTAGGGAAATGATGATAATGTGAATAAGAGGCTTTCCTCCAGTGGGATACCTAGATGATAAGAAGAAGCCTATATCCTGGTTTTACTCGATTGAGACTTTATCCATACCCCTTGGAAGTTGTTTAATTTACCTCTACCCTGGCTCTTTACCTGCGTGTTGAAAACAGTTTGGAATGGACCCAAAGAAAGTTGTTACTAAGGCCTTTCTTTTTTCTCTGTCAACCAGTCCTCTGGAATGAGGTGTTCAGTTGGCCTAAGGTTATTCATTTCTCATTTCCTTCAGCAAATATTTTTTTGAGGATCTGTTATGTGCCAGGCACTCTGCCGGGGTGTGGAATATAGAGATGAACAAAAGAGTGATAGGAACTATATTCCCTGAGCTTTTATTGACCAGAGGACTGTGACTTTTGATGTAATTTTATTTTTGAGAGAGGGTCTTTCTCTGTCACCCAGGCTGGAGTGCAAATCTCTGCTTACTGCAACCTCCGCCTCATGGGCTCAAGTGATTCTCCTGCCTCAGCCTTCCGAATAGCTGGGACTACAGGTGCACACCACCTTGCCTGGCTAGTTTGTGTAATTTTTTGTGTGTCTGTGGAGACAGGGTTTCACCATGTTGCTCAGGCTGGTCTCAAACTCCTGGACTCAGGTGATGTACCCGCCTTCCAAAGTGCTGGGATTACAGGCGTGAGCCACCATAATAATTACTATTAAAATAATTTTTAATTTTGAAAATTTAAAAATTATTTTAAAATTTAAAAATTCCTTTGCTTATTTATACTCAATAGACAACAGAATGTTTATATATTCACAGAGAGATCGATGTCTTATTCTGATGAGTCTCGACTGTCGAATCTTCTTCGGAGGATCACCCGGGAAGACGACAGAGACCGAAGACTGGCTACTGTAAAGCAGTTGAAAGAATTTATTCAGCAACCAGAAAATAAGCTGGTAAGTATAGTATGTTTGGAAATATGAGGATTTTTGTGTTTCCATAATAAAGTAGGTAATGCTACCTTGAGTAGTTTAAGAATGGGGAAAGCCTGGCCGTGAGCGCTGTGGCTTGTGCCTGTAATCCCAGCCCTTTGGGAGGCCGAGGCGGGCAGATCACAAGGTCAGGAGATCGAGACCATCCTGGCTAACATGGTGAAACCCCATCTCTACTAAATAAAAAAAGAACAAAAAATTAGCTGGGCATGGTGGCGGATGCCTGTAGTCCCAGCTACTCGGGAGGCTGAGGCAGGAGAATGACGTGAACCCTGGAGGCGGAGCTTGCATTGAGAGCCGAGATCGCACCACTGCACTCCAGCCTGGGTGACAGAGCAAGACTCTGTCTCATTTAAAAAAAAAAAAAAAAGAATGGGGAAAGCCTGTATTATGATGATCTACAACTTAATGCTCTCTAATATGTAATTTCTTTTTCTTCGTAAAGACAAGATCTTGCTCTGTTGCCCAGGCTGGAGTGCAGTGGCACAATCGTAACTCACTGCAGTCTCAGACTCCTGGATTCAAGCTATCCTCCCACTGTGGTCTCCTGAGTAGGGACTTTCAGGCATGTGCCACTATACCTGGCTGAGGTGGAAGAATCACTTGAGCTCAGGAATTCAGGGTTGCAGTGAGATAAGATCACACCTCTGCATGTCAACCTGGGCGACAGAGGGAGTTCTTGTCTCTTAAAACAACAATAGAAACGTAACAAAGTATAGGAAGGGTTACAATTTTTTCTTCATTTTCTTTACTCCAATTAAGAACTTGATATGGGCCAGGTGTCATGGCTCATGCCTGTAATCCCAGCATTTTCGGAGGCCAAGGCAAGCGGATCACCTGAGGTCAGGAGTTCGACACCAGCCTGCCCAACTTAGTGAAACCCTGTCTCTACTGAACATACAAAATTAGCTGGGCGTGGTGGCACATGTCTATAATTCTAGTTACTTGGGAGGCTGAGGCAGGTGAATCGCTTGAACTCAGGAGACGGAGGTTGCAGTGAGCTGAGATCACGCCATTGCACTCCAGCCTGGGCAACAAGAGTGAAACTCCATCTGAAAAAAAGAAAAATAACTTGAGCAGGAGAAAATTAATGAAAGTGGTCTAGTGAGGCAGATGACATTTGGCTCAAAGCAGGTTTCTCCTCCTTCCAAATTTTATTATGAGAAGTTTCAAATATATAGCAAGTTGAAAGAATTTGACATTGAATCTGTTAAACCCATTATCTAATTTTTGTCGTTAACATTTTACCCTAAATACTGCCTTGTTGTGTATCTCTCCATCTGTCCCTCCATCCATCAGTCAGTTTTTCAAATGCATTTCAGAGTAAATAAAACAAGCTTTTTGAGTTTATTTTTTTGTTGATGATCACAGCTCTGTGTTTCCAGTGGAGGAATTTCTTTCATAGTGTGAAAGGAAACATGACATGCCTGATACATGCTCCTTGGAGACTGGGAATAATAAAGAAACTAAAGTACTGTTGAATTATAATTTGGAGTAGAAGACAAGTAAAGCACACAATGCTGTTCTTAAAAGTATAGGAATTTGAAGTTTTTATAAATGTGTTTTCTTTTAAAGGTACTAGTTAAACAATTGGATAATATCTTGGCTGCTGTACATGATGTGCTTAATGAAAGGTAAGTAACTAATAATGGTTCAGTTTAAATGACTTTAAAATATATTTTTAGAAATTATTTAAAATACACAAGAAAATAAACCCATTGGCTTTGTTTGTGAACACCTATTGACATTTCAGTGGGTCCTCTTGTCATATTTGTCTGCATTAATTATGTGTTAATTACCATTGAATACAAATGGAATCCACTTGAAATTATTTATTTATTTATTTATTTATTTTTTGAGTTAGAGTCTCACCTTGTCGCCCAGGCTGGAGTGCAGTGGTGCAATCTTGGCTCTCTGCAACCTCCGCTTCCCAGGTTCAAGCAATTCTCCTGCCTCAGCCTCCCTAGTAGCTGGGACTACAGGTGTGCACCACCATTGCCAGCTAATTTTTGTTTTTTTAGTAGAGACAGGGTTTCACCATGTTGGCCAGGCTGGTCTCAAACTCCTGACCTGAGGTGATCCACCCACTGTAGCCTCCCAAAGTGTTGGGATTACAGGCATGAGCCATCGTGCCCAGCAGGAATATGTAATTTTTTTAATTTGCTAGTCTCACTGAGTAACTGAGTCTTGACTTACGGAGTAGCATAAATTCTTGATGCAAGCATGAATGAATACAATTAGTTTTTGTAAACTAGAGAATTTGAAACTGCTTAGAGAATAGAGGTAAAAAGGAACTTCCTTCTTCGGGTAAGAGTGGATTCAAACCATATATTCTCTGGCTGTTGGAGTCTCTGGAGGTGTGTGGTCATTTTTTGTTACAGTGATTCCCAAAGAATTGCAGTGGTGGCAAGTACCCAAAGTTTACCTCAGCCCGTCATAAACCTTAGTGCCTTTTGATGGTTTTATAGAGTTACTTTTTAAAGTTATACGTAAATCATTACTGTTATCCTTTTAAGTTTCTGTATTTAACTATTACCATTTTTTATTTTATAGTCATTACATATTGAATATTGTATAGAATGTAGTTATGTATAGTGTGTTTTATCCAATTATTTGTTGCTGCCCTTTTCTGAGAGTTATTTAATACAGTTTGAGATGGAATTTAGCTTTTCTGGGCCTTCCCTCACTGTTGTAAATAACTGATTTTGTAAAAAGGAAGTAATGTCAGACAGATACTGTGGGGCAATGCAGGCTAGACAGAATATAGTATTTAGAGTGGAGAAAATTTTTGTGTAATTTGAATAGAAATTTAAAAAACCATTTAAGACATTCTTTTGTAAGATGTGTTACTCGTGTCATCATAGAAAACTTAAGCCTTTGGTGTGTGTTTTTTGTTTGTATTAAAATAAACACAGTAGCAAATTGCTTCAGGAGTTGAGACAGGAGGGAGCTTGCTGTCTTGGCCTTCTTTGTGCTTCTTTGAGCTATGAGGCCGAGAAGATCTTCAAGTGGATTTTTAGCAAATTTAGCTCATCTGCAAAAGATGAAGTTAAACTCCTCTACTTATGTGCCACCTACAAAGCACTAGAGACTGTAGGAGAAAAGAAAGCCTTTTCATCTGTAATGCAGGTAAGAATGAAGGGGGAAAAATGCATGATGTACTTGGGAAAAATTTGTCCCTTAACACATGTCCTTGGAGGGGAGCTTGAAGAAGGGAAACATGGAATAGGAATTATCTACTGATAGGAAATATTTTTTAAAAATTCCTCTTTCTCAGTTTGAGTGAAGGATACATGTTGAAGTTAGATTTGAAATAAGTTAGTTTTAAGATTTTTTCCTTGGCCGAGTGCGGTGGCTCACACCTGTAATCCCAGCACTTTGGGAGGCCTAGGCGGGCGGATCATGAGGTCAAGAGATCGAAACCATCCTGGCCAACATGGTGAAACCCCGTTTCTACTAAAAATACAAAAATTAGCCCGGCATGATAGTGCACGCCTGTAGTCCCAGCTACTTGGGAGACTGAGGCAGGAGAATGGCTTAAACCAGGGAGTCAGAGGTTGACGTGAGCCGAGGTCGCACCATTGCACTCCAGTCTGGCTGACAGAGCCAGACTCTGTCTCAGAAAAAAGAAAAAAAAAAGGTTTTTTCCTCTTTGGTTTTTAGAAATGTTTTTTTGAGATTGCTTAGGACCAGAATGATTTGCAAATTTGAAAACAAGAACTGCACTAGGAATGCTGGATAGAAGAGTGTTTCACATTTGTTGAGGGAGACAAGAACTAAATATCACAACTTCTTTCTGAGCCTTTTGGTTTGCTAACGTGCCCCAAATTCTTACTCCAAATGGTATAAGATAATTATGTGTAAATGAATACTGGCTCTACTTAGCTTTATTTCACGTTTGTGTATCTGAATATATTAAAAAAATCATTCCCCCCCCCCTTTTTTTGATACAGAGTCTTGCTCTATTGTCCAGGCTGGAGGGCAGTGGCATGATCTTGGCTGAGTGCAACCTCTGCCTCCCAGGTTCAAGCGATTCTCCTGCCTCAGCCTCCCGAGTAGCTGGTATTACAGGAGCGCGCCACTAGCCTGGCTAATTTTTGTATTTTTAGTAGAGATGGGGTTTCATTGTGTTGGCCATGCTGGTCTTGAACTCCTGACCTCAAGTGATCCTCCTGCCTTGGATTGGCCTCCCAAAGTGCTGGGATTACTGTCATGAGCCACCGTACCTGGCCTAAAAGATCATTGTTGATTTAGTTTTGAGTAAGATTTTAAGTAATTAAATTTTTGTTGAGCTAATGTTTTTAGAAATTATGGTATTGATGCGTTTGGAATATCTGATATTAGGGTTTTTTTTTTTTAAACAGTTTTTAATATGCTTTATTTTGGGTATGTAGTTTAAAAAATATAAGGATTTTTTTTTTTTAATAAAAAATATGTTTTTAACTGGGCATGTTGGCTCACTCCTGCAACCCCGGCACTGTAGGAGGCTGAGGATGATGAATTGCTTCAGTCCAGGAGTTTGAGACCAGCCTGGGCAACATGGTGAAACCCTGTCTTTACCAAAAAAAAAAAAAAAAAAAAGAAAAAAAATAAGTCAGGCATGGTGGCATGCACCTGTAGTCCCAGCTATTTGGAAGCTGAAGCAGGAGGATCAATTGAGCCTGGGAGCTTGAGGCTACAGTGAGGTATGGTCAAGCTACTGCCCTCCATTATAGGCAAAACATTTTTCCCCTTGATTATAGAGGTTTGAGAGAAATTTGAGGGAAGATTCAGAAAATTACCTGTAACTAAACAGAACGCCACCAGATTGGGCTTATTCTGCATGCATAGTTTTTAGATTATGAACATTTCCCTGACTCTTGTGAAAATTCTTACATTCATAGAAAGGTAGATGCACCAGTAAAATAAATACCCGTAAATACAATAATAATTTCGTAATACATACTCCACCTAGATTTACCACTTATTAATATTTTGCAAGTTTTATTTTCTCACACACTTTTGTTGAGCCATCTGAAAACCATACATATGATGACAATTCACCTCATAATGTTTTAGTATGCATCTCCTAAGAATAAGGTTTTTCTTCTGTATAACAAGAGTATTATACCTAAGAAAATGAATTTTATTACATATGTGTTCTATATTCAAATTTCTGTAATTACCCCTAAGATGTCTTTTAAATGGTTTTTAGCATTGATAGTCTGTGCCTGTATAGATTATAACATTGGCTATTGCAAAATAATGGTTTTCTTTTTCTTTCTTTTTTTTTTTTTGAGATGTAGTCTTGCTCTGTTGTCCAAGCTGGAGTGCAGTGGCACGATCTCAGCTCACTGCAACCTCTGCCTCCCAGGTTCAAGCAGTTCACCTGCTTCAGCTTACTGAGTAGCTGGGATTACAGGCATGTGCCACTGTGCTCTGCTAATTTTTATATTTTTAGTAAAGACGGGTTTCATCATGCTGGCCAGGCAGGTCTTGAACTCCTGACCTCAAGTGATCCACCTGCCTCGTCCTCCCAAAGTGCTGGGGTTACAGGTGTGAGCCACTGCACCCAGCCTAAAATGATGATTTTCCGATTCTAGCATTTCTTTTATAAGATTGCTATGTAAAGCAGAGCTTTTCCTTCTTTAGGGAAAAATGTTTTTTAACAGCCACAAAATAAATATTCTTTCAATGGAATGCCATATAGTTATTTATTATTTTATTTTTGCCATATATTTATTTAAAAAATTTATGTATAATGGTAACATGAGCCTGCATGTTATTAATGTGTGGTGCCATACGGATCTTCTTTAATTCTAATATGAAGCAAGTACTAATATACTAAAGCATAAATTATATAAAATTTGCCTTATATTTTGGATTGGAAAGTAATTGTTGTACTCTATAGAAAAGTTTCCCAAATCCATTTTACTTTTTGTATTTGAAATTTAATCACAAGTAGAGTCTTAAAGAGAGCATTTAGGGATATTGTAAACTGGTGTTGTTAAGGACTAATGTTAACTGATGTCAAAGGACTAATATTAACAAACATTGAAGAAGAGAAAACAGTATTTGTTTTTAGCCTAACATCTTAGTGGAGTGAAATATTTTCAATTTATTTTATTTTATTTTATTTTATTTTATTTTATTTTATTTGAGATGGAGTCTCGCTCTGTTGTCCAGGCTGGAGTGCAGTGGTGCAATCTCAGCTCACGGCAACCTCTGCCTCCTGGGTTCAAGTGATTCTTGTGCCTCAGCCTCCTGAGTAGCTGGGATTACAAATCAACTTTTTTTTTTTTTTTGAAACGGAGCCTCGCCTTGTCGTCTAGACGAGTGCAGTGTCATGATCTTGGCTCACTGCAAGCTCTGTCTCCCAGGTTCACGCCATTGTCCTACCTCAGCCTCCCGAGTAACTGGGACTACAGGCATCCGCCACCACTCCCGGCTAGTTTTTTTTTTGTTTTTGTATTTTTAGTAGAGACGAGGTTTCACTGTGTTAGCCAGGATGGTCTCGATCTCCTGACCTCGTGATCCGCCCGCCTTGGCCTCCCAAGTGCTGGGATTACAGGCGTGAGCCACCTTGCCCGGCCAAGTCAATTTTTTTTTTAAACTAAAACTACAGAATCTATTTTTCTTGGTCTCATACTCAGTTTTTTATGTAGTCACTTACTAAATAATGAACCTAATTTGCTTGTTTTCTCCCTATTTTGTTGAATGTTCACGGTTTGTAACTTTTATTTTTAAGCTTGTAATGACCAGCCTGCAGTCTATTCTTGAAAATGTGGATACACCAGAATTGCTTTGCAAATGTGTTAAGTGCATTCTTTTGGTGGCTCGATGTTACCCTCATATTTTCAGCACTAATTTTAGGGTGAGTTCCCCATTCCACTTTTCAGATCATGGGGTGAGGGGGATGGTTGTGTGTGTGTGAGGAACTGAGGAATCAGATGGAAAACAATGCCTCTGCTCCTTTGGATATAATCAGTGATATTTCAGGTTCCAGGGTTGAATGCCGCATTTTTCTTTCTGACATTCATACCTTAAAATATTTGAAGAAAATGAGCTATTTCATTGTTGTCAGAAACGTAGTTTTCTTATTTTCCTGCCCCCTCCCCTTTCTAAGTTTCTAGAATGTCAGGTAGAACATAGATGCTCCTTTTAGAATCTTTTACTGTGAAATGGTCCACAGGTGAATGGCAGTAATACCTTAAAATGATCGGCCCCCTCTCTCTTTGTTTCCATCAAGGATACAGTTGATATATTAGTTGGATGGCATATAGATCATACTCAGAAACCTTCGCTCACGCAGCAGGTCTCTGGTAAGTCTTGCAGCCTATACCAGTTATTTAAATACTGTTGGGGAGGAGCAGTGGTCCCCCAGTGACCATCTATCAATACCATTTCTTCAAAAATGCAAGAAAACTAAGAGAAATGTTTTATTGTGGATGAACATTACTTGTTAGCTGAATATATCTTTTCAGAGGAAATTACTAGTAGGTGGGTAGAGTAACTACAGACAAGACTTACCCAAGTTATTTGTAGTTTGTACTGGTAGGAAAATATATGGTAAGAATATTTGGTAGTGGCAATACCCTGAAGTGGACAATGGAAGATCCAAGTTATTTGTAACTTTTTATTTTTCTGGTTATTTTTTTAAAAAAGGAAATACAGGATTAATTTGGAGAATTGTCATAAATGAGAAATGGTTTTGTTTCCCTTTTTTTGGAGTTAAGTGAATGACTAGCATGGCTCATTTGCACATTTCAGCTTGTTTCATGTGTCATAGTTTCTCATAACTTACTTGGTGTGATAAACTTTTGAAAATAGAATATTCAGGTGGTAGTGGTCTGTTTCATTTTCACTGAAGAGATGAGTATACACCTTTGGTGGTTAGATGTGGCCCTGGGATTAGCCAGGCCAATGGCAGATTGTGGCATTTTAGTCTTAAGTCATGTGTGGTGACAATATAGATATGAAATTTACTGAAAAAGTAAGGAAATAACATTTACATGTTATTTCTGCAGAAATTAAAGAGGTATTAAAGAAGTATTGATTAATTGTGATCAGCATGTTTAACAATCTTAGTTTTATGATATAAGACATGTTTTAGGGTACGCTGCTTGAAAACCAGGTACCTCTTAAAACAAGGCTCTTATATTTTTTTAATTTGGATTTTTTGGTGTTTTTTCCCCCCTACCCTTTCACAATTTCTTACACGATTCCAAGGGTGGTTGCAGAGTTTGGAGCCTTTTTGGGTAGCTGATCTTGCATTTTCTACCACTCTTCTTGGTCAGTTTCTAGAAGACATGGAAGCATATGCTGAGGTGAGTATATAGAAAGGTGTTTCTTAAAATTTTGGTTCAGAAAAAATAAAAATCTTAAATTGTGCTAGATTTATTTTAAAATAGCTCAGACCTCCTGACATTTAAGCAGAAATTACAAGCCCATTGCAATATTTAAAAAAAAAATTTTTTTTTTTGAAACGGAGTGTCACTCTGTCACCCAGGCTGGAGTGCAATGGCATGATCTTGGCTCACTGCAACCTCCACTTTCTGGGTTCAAGCAATTCTCCTGCCTCAGCCTCCTGAGTAGCTGGGATTACAGGCACCCACCACCACGCCCAGCTAATTTTTGTATTTTTAGTAGGGACGGAGTTTCACCACATTGGCCAAGCTGGTCTCAAATTCCTGACCTGAGGTGATCCACCCGCGTCAGCCTCCCAAAGTGCTGGGATTATAGGTGTGAGCCACTGTGCCCAGTCAATGTTTTAAACATTTTTTTCAGGTGTGTTTAAGTTACCAGGAGAATTACTGGAAAGACTAAAAGAAACATTGCAAGCTTCGTATTTCACAAAGCTTTACGTACTCTTGGTATCTGGTATTTTTCTAAAGACATATTCTGTTATTTATTTTTATTTTTTGTTCCTAGTCTTCAGAGTCTTAAAGCAAATTGATGCTGTGTTATAAAAAAATACAAAACACCAAAAGCCCCTAAAGACTCTCCTGTTACATACATACAGGAGATCTTGAATCGTACTTTGGAGGACAAGCCTTGGCTTCAGCCAGCTTTTGTGGCTGTACGAATATAGCATAGGAACTTTAAGAGTGCTGCTGAAACCTCTGTTACTGGTACTTGGCTTTTCTGACCCCACTGTCTTGGCTTAACTCTGTGCCATCTCTTATTTGGATCTCTTTGTGTTTCTTTCCTATTCAGATCAACCAGTCAAGGCTCCCATACAGATTTTAGCCTCATCTTGTTTTTTTCATCTTTGCGGCTTATCGTCAACAGGAATTCAGTACCTTTAGTTGTACTGATATGTTTACTCTTTCCTAGAAAAGCAAGGAAATGTTTTGCTTCCGCTTTTTTTTTCTTTGCCCCCACACCTAGAACGTCTTTTTTCACAGCCCACGTTTAAAGCTGATCTACCTTTCAGAAGCCACACGTTCTAGTTTGTAGAGATGCTTCCCCTTGTTATCCTTAAGATCTGATTCTCTTCTGTTATTTTGGTGCTTAATTTTAAGTAGATATGTACATTGGTTCTGGTATCCCAGTTTTTGCGAATCTTGTCCTTTTCATATATCGTAATTCCTCAGTTATACATCTGTAGGCTGGGTCTTACAACCTCCCTTTGCTCTTCATGGGCATGCTCTTGGTTTGGAGGACTTACTGTTGAGCTGAGTATACCTCAAAGAATACCTAGAACGAGATTTTTAGCCAAAAACTAATTCAGGAATGGCAAAAGCTTCTGTCTTCATTTATACCGTCATATAACTAGAGCATATGTACTAGAATTTATTTTTCCCCAACAGCTTTCTGAGTTGGTATAAGAAGTTATTTCCTTAATTTGTTGTCTATTGGGTTTAATGTTGGCTTTTTGAAATAATTAGGTAAAACCCATTTTTGTATTTAGAGTCATGAATATTCTCATAGGCCACAGTTCCTCTTTATAAAAGCCTAAAAATCTATTCCAAAATGAATTGATTTAAGTATTTTAGAGTTTTTTTTTTTTTTTTTTAAAAAAAACAATGCACTACTTACCAAGAATGCTGTGAATTCACATGTAGGACCTTAGCCATGTGGCCTCTGGGGAATCAGTGGATGAAGATGTTCCTCCTCCATCAGTGTCATTACCAAAGCTGGCCGCACTTCTCCGGGTGTTTAGTACTGTGGTGAGGAGCATTGGGGAACGCTTCAGCCCAATTCGGGGTCCTCCAATTACTGAGGCATATGTAACAGATGTAAGTGCTTTTGGGCGTTTCAAGTGTCATTCAAAAATAAAATTGTTTTACATTGTAAATGTTTCTCTTTACCTAGTGAACTGTTATTAATATTTCATTTGTTTAGCACGTATGTATGTATGTATGTATATATGTATATATTGTCTGACTGCTTTCTTAAATAGCCAGAAAAGTAGGGAATCCTGTTATATCTCATCCTCCTTTCATCCAACTCCCCTACCCTCCCATGACAAAAGGCCATTCTGAATTTTTAAATCTTATTCTTTTGTTTCTAAATAATATTTATTATAATTTTACTTTTAAATTATTGGGTTTCCTTTTAGTTTTTCGACATACTACGAATAGCACACTATAGGAAAAGCCTCAGAAAGTAATCTTCTCTGAGCATAAGATGGAACTCATATGAAAACTTGTATACCTTTATATTCTTTGATAGCCTGATATCAAAGAACATAAATTAAAAATGAGGTAGCTAGATTGCCACACTTCAGCAGCCTCAAACATTAGCTGCACTGTTTGTAGCACATCCAGTGAGGGTTCAGTGGGAAAGACATGAGAAATGAACCCCAGGCATTGTACTCTGCTTTGAATAAGGAGAGAGAAGCATGTGTGATGCAGTCATAAAAGATTTAATCTAACTGACGAAAATTTTATTGTTAGGATAAAACTTGCTTTTAGGAGCATATACTTTACTGAACACATTGCTAGATAAAATAGGATATTGATTATATAGATATATAAAATTTTTAGTAAGTTGTACATTTGAGCAGAAATGTCAGAACTTAAAGATAAATGAAACCAGCTTATTGGTGTTTTAAACCAATATGGTTTCAAAATGGTTTAATATCTTTGCTTCATATTTAATGTCTAAAAGGTGGTTGTTTGAAGACTACAGAGTTGAAACAAAAAGCCATTAACTCAGACATAAAATAAAAGGGACATAATTTATAGGATAGGTGTATATTGATTTATGAGGATCTTTTAGGCCTTTGAGAATGGTAGAATGGTGGGGTTTTTTTGGTTTGTTTTTGTTTGTTTGTTTTTTTTTTTGGAGCTGGAACCTCACTCTGTCACCCAGGCTGGAGTGTAGTGGTGCAATCATAGCTTATTGTAACCTTGAACTCTTGGGCCCAAGTGAACCTCCCACCTCACTCAGCCCTACAAGTGAGTGTCACTATACCTAGCTTTTTTTCTTTTTAAAGTTGGTTGGCGCCATCATGACTCAGTGCAACCTCTGTCTCCTGGACTCAGGTGATCCTCCCTCCATAGCCTGCTAATTTTTTATTTTTGTTGAGATGGGGTCTCAGTGTTTCTCAGGCTGGTCTTAAACTTTTGGCCTCAAGCACTCTTCCCAACTCAACCTCCCAAAGTGTTGGGATTATAGACATGAGCCACTGTGCACGGCCAAGAATGCTTCCCTTTCCGCTCCCATGTTTTTTTTTGGAGACGTGGTCTCTGTTGCCCAGGCTGGAGTGCAGTGGCACGATCTTGGCTCACTGCAGCCTTGACCTCCCAGGCTTAAATGATCCTCCCACCTCAGCCTCTCAAGTAGTTGGGACTACTGGTGTGTGCCACCACGCCCAACTAGTTAAAAAAAATTTGGTAGAGATGAGGTGTTGTTATGTTTTTGTTTTTGTTTTTGTTTTTTTTTTTTTTTGAGACGGAGTCTTGCTCTGTTGCCCAGGCTGGAGTGCAGTGGCCGGATCTCAGCTCACTGCAAGCTCCGCCTCCCGGGTTCACGCTGTTCTCCTGCCTCAGCCTCCCGAGTAGCTGGGACTACAGGCGCCCGCCACCTCGCCCGGCTAGATTTTTGTAGTTTTTAGTAGAGACGGAGTTTCACCATGTTAGCCAGGATGGTCTCGATCTCCTGACCTCGTGATCCGCCCATCTCGGCCTCCCAAAGTGCTGGGATTACAGGCTTGAGCCACCGCGCCCGGCCGAGGTGTTGTTATGTTGACTTGGCTGGTCTCAAACTCCTGGACTCAAGTGAACCTTTCAGCTAATCCTCTCAAAGTACTGGGATGATTGACGTGAGTCACTGTGCCCAACCTCCAAGGATGCTTTTAATGAAAACTTTGGGTAGACTAAAATCCTTTATGTATTGGTTGTTAATTATTATAGAAAATTTTTTTTTTTTTTTTTTTTTTTTAGCATTTATTTGCTCTGTTTTCTCCCCTATTTTATTAGAAATTTAGTACACAGTTATTGGCCATTATAGTTTAGTGGGGGATTTTGTTTGTGTATGTATTGGAAATAATATGATTTTTGAAGATACTGTGTGGTAAGCTTGAGAGTGCTTATCTTTCAAAAGAGACCATCAGTAGATACTTTAATAAGCTTAAAGTGACTTGTATGTTTAGTTTTAAAAGATTGATTCCCAAAAGCCCAAGAGCTAGCTTGTAGTATGTGTGGGCAGGCTGTTCCCATGCTGTCAATACCGTTACTGTCGTGGTATATTTCATGATAAAGATTCTGAGCTTCAGCCATTTAGTGACATTGGGAGAAACGAAGTTGGGTATATAGGAAATAGAGGATGGCAGATTCCATTTCCTGTCATAATAGCACTTGAGGATTTTTTAGTCAAGATCAGGTTTACATACTGTACTAGAGATATCATTATTCAACTACTGAGAACTAGAATATTAAGAGACTGCTGGCCAGGCAAGCAGTTAATTTTCAGTTGAAATTGCATTAAATAAAAAGTATTTTCTTGCTTTGTGGAAGTATGTGAATTTTTTTAAAAAGCTGCTTGTTTTCCCCATTTACAGGTTCTGTACAGAGTAATGAGATGTGTGACGGCTGCAAACCAGGTGTTTTTTTCTGAGGCTGTGTTGACAGCTGCTAATGAGTGTGTTGGTGTTTTGCTCGGCAGCTTGGATCCTAGCATGACTATACATTGTGACATGGTCATTACATATGGATTAGACCAACTGGAGAATTGCCAGACTTGTGGTACCGATTATATCATCTCAGTCTTGAATTTACTCACACTGGTATGTGAATTTTTCCTTTTTCCTTTTTAATGTATTGGTTTATTCAGGCCCTTAAATTGATATGTAAGAAATTAAGGGCTTTGGCTGGGCATGGTGGCTCATGCTTGTAATCCCAGCACTTTGGGAGGCCAGAGCAGAAGGATTGCTTGCATCCAGGAATTCTGCGTAGCTTGGGCAATGTAGTGAGACCCCATCAGTACAAAAAATCAAAAATTATCTTGGTGTAGTGGCATGTACCTATAGTCGTAGCTACTCGGTAGTCTGAGGGAGGAGGATCGATTAAGCCCAGGAGCTTGAGGTTGAAGTGAGCTCTGATCGTGCCACTGCACTCAGCCAAGGTGACAAAAAAGGCCCTGTCTCCATAAAAGAAAAAAAATAAGGGCTTTGCTTTATTATGTTGTGTTTTAGAGTACATTCATCAGTCTTATAATCTGTGCTTTTATTTTAGTGTCTGTTTACTTTAATTTTTAATTTAAAATTTTTGAGACAAGGTCTCACTCTGTTACACGGGATAAAGTGCAGTGGCGTGATTTTGGCTCACTGCAGCCTTGACTTCTTGGGTTCAGGTGATCTTCCCACTTCAGCCCCCTAGGTAGCTAGGACTACAGGCATGCACCACCACACCTGGCTAATTTTCTGTATTATTTTGTAGAGTTTTGCCATGTTGCCTAGGCTGGTCTTGAATTCTTGAATTCTTGGATTCTTGGGCTCAAGCAATCCACCTGCCTTGGCCTCCCAAAGTACTGGGATTATAGGCATGAGCCACTCTGCCAGGCCTTTATTTTTAGTGGTTGATAACTAGTCTCAGTGCAGCTTTACTCTTTTTTTTTTTTTTTTTGGTGAAACATTGCTTTACGCCCCAGATTCTTTCTTTTTTTCTTTTTCTTTTCTCTATTTTTTTTTTTTTTTGGTGACAGGATCTTGCTGTATTCCTGGTTGGAGTGCAGCAGTGCGATCAGCACTCACTGCAACCTCAAACTCCTGGGCTCAAGTGATCCTCCCACCTCAGCCTCCTGACTGTCTGGGACTACGGATGCATGCCACCACGCCTGGCTAACCTTTGTATTTTTTTGGAGAGAAGGGGTCTCGCTACATTGTCTAGGCTGGCCTCAAATTCTTGGCCTCAAGTAATCCTCCTGTCTTGCCTTCCTAAAGTGCTGGGATTACAGATGTGAGGCATCATGACTGGCCTCCTTTAATTTCTTCTTCTTTTTTTTTTTTTTTTTTTGAGACGGAGTCTCGCTCTTTCGCCCAGGCTGGAGTGCAGTGGCACGATTGTATTTTTAGTAGAGACAGGGTTTCACCATGTTAGCCAGGATGGTCTCGATCTCCTGACCTCGTGATCCGTCCGCTTTGGCCTCCGAAAGTGCTAGGATTACAGGCATAAGCCACTGTGCCTGGCCGGCCTCCTTTAATTTCTTAACCATGAATATCCTCCCCCCACTTTTATTATGGACATTCTGAAGCACATAAAAATAGGGAGTATAGTATAATAAATTTGTACATATTTAACATTCAGCTTCTGTAATTAGAAACAAATGGCCCATCTGGTTTCATCTAGGCCTCTTTGCTGTCCTTTCATCTCCAACTGGATTATTTTAAAGCAAATTCTAGATGACATTCTGCTGAGTATTTCTGCCAGTGTTACACCTCTCTTTGCTAGTGTGAAAAAATGCCCATGATAACTGTAAAATACGTGTATCCTATTTAGGTGTCTAAACACTTTAATGTCACAGTATTAAGACCTTGAAATACAGCTTAGATATGTTTTTCTAAATTAGAAGACTTTAGTTTTTAGATATACAGAAAATTGAGCAGAAAACAATGAGTTCCCATATACCTTCTTCATCCCAACAGTTTCCCCATCATTAACATATTGTGTTAGTGTGGTACATTTATTACAAAGGAGCGAATATTGATATATTATTATTAACTAATTTTATAGTTTACTTTGTGTTATGTATTCTATGGACTTTAACATGTATAATGACATGTATCCCCTATTACCAGTGTCATACAGGATAGTTTCACTTCCCTAAAAATCTTCTGTGTTCTACCCACTCCTCCCTTGTTCCCGGTCCCCACTTCTGCCTCCCTCCATCTTAAGCCCATGGCAACTGCTGATCTTTTTACTGTCTCCATTGTTTTGCCTTTTCCAGAATGCCATGTAGTTGGAGTCATATAGTATGTAGCCTTTTCAATTGGCTTTTTTCACTTAGCAGTGTGCATTTAAGGTTTCTCCATGTCTTTTTGTAATTTGAGAAGCTCATTTTAAAAAAATTTTATTCTTTTAGATTGTTGAACAAATAAATACAAAACTGCCATCATCATTTGTAGAAAAACTGTTTATACCATCATCTAAACTACTATTCTTGCGTTATCATAAAGAAAAAGAGGTGAGTAATACATTGATAATGAACTTTGACAACTTGGGTCACTGAAGAGTTGGACCTAATGTTGCTTACCAGGCTACATAAGTGAAATTGAGTGAAATGTGAAATGTTTGATTTAGAATATAGTGATTGTATTTGTTCTTTTAAATTTGTATTTCTTGATAATCATACTGAATACTTTGATGAATGATGTGCCAGATACTCTTTTCAGACTGTGCATCTTTTGCTGTTATTAAATTTATTAAATTTTCATAAGAGTAAAACGAGCTGACACATTTATAAAGTTATAAATTAAGAAGTACTGTATATTTTGTAAACAAAAATGACTGGCTTTTCAACCACCCCCTGAGTCAAATCCACCATAGACTTTCTTGGTAGATTTAAGAAAACCAGTCTTAAACTGCTGTTTGCATATGTCTTTTGATGTTGATTATTTAAAAAAAAAAAAAAAGGCCATTTTGGAAATTTCATATTGACAGTTTTCATTTGTAGTACTCTTTATTTGTGATAAAACTTTATAGATTTTAAATAGCATACTGATCTGTGTCAGTTTTCTGATTGGTTTTTAAGAAATTAAACTATTAAACTATTAAGTATTACAGTGAATTGATCAATTTTAAATTTATTTGTATCATCAGCACTGATACAGATAGTGATTTGTTTTCCATACAATTTTAGAGGACTTATTTTCCATTTATTGCTTCCTTGAATTTTTTGTTTTTCAGGTTGTTGCTGTAGCCCATGCTGTTTATCAAGCAGTGCTCAGCTTGAAGAATATTCCTGTTTTGGAGACTGCCTATAAGTTAATATTGGGAGAAATGACTTGTGCCCTAAACAACCTCCTACATAGTCTGCAACTTCCTGAGGCCTGTTCTGAAATAAAACATGAGGCTTTTAAGAATCATGTGTTCAATGTAGACAATGCAAAATTTGTAGTTATATTTGACCTCAGTGCCCTGACTACAATCGGAAATGCCAAAAACTCACTAATAGGGGTGAGTCTTTAATTGTAACGACTTTGTTTTATCCACAGTTAAACCTTTTCTCATTATTTATGTATTTCACTATCATGTCAACATGTCTGCAGAATCACTGTGTGTAACAAACAGCCATATTTAAGACATACCTGGATAAATAAAATTTGTAGGAACGTTTTCTTGCGATTATATTTAACTTTTATTCTTCCTTTTCCTTGATAAATCTTAAGTTTTTTTTTTTTTTCTAGAAAATGTCTTAATGAATTTCTCCTATTTGCTCTAGCATGCTTATAGAAAATGTCAGTGTTTCTTACAGCTCAAATTTGTATAGTGGTTTTAAAATGCAGTCTCTTTCTTCTTCCCCTGGTACTTTTTTCTTTCTGTCTACTGAAGTTAGTTCTTATACATGGTCTTATATTTTGGCTGTCTCTTGTCCCTAGGAACATTCATACAGGTTGAATATTCCTTATCTGAAGTACTTGGGACTGGAAGTGTTTTAGATTTCGGATTTTGGAATACTTTTTTTTTCTTTTTTTGAGACAGGAGTTTCACTGTTGTTGCCCAGGCTGGAGTGCAATGGCACCATCTCAGCTCACTGCAACCTTCGCCTCCCGGGTACAAGCAGTTCTCCTGTTTCAGCCTCCCAAGTAGCTCGGATTACAGGCATACTCCACCACTCCTGGATAATTTTTTTGTATTTAGTAGAGATGGGGTTTCACCATGTTAGGCTGGTTGTGAACTCCTGACCTCAGGTGATCCACCCGCCTCGGCCTCCCAGAGTGCTGGGATTACAGGCGGGCACCACCATGCCCTGCCGGATTTTGGAATATTTTCATAACACTTACTGGTGAGCATCCCTAATCTGAAAATCCTAAATCTGAAATGCTCCAAAATTTGAAACTTTTTGAGCACCAGTATGATGCCCCAAGTGGAAAATCCTACACCTGACCTCATGTGATGAGTCCAAACTGTTGTATGCACAAAATTATTTAAAATATTGCATAAAATGACCTTCAGGCTATGAATTTTATGTTTAGTCTTAGATCCCATCCCCCAGATATCTCATTTTATATATATGCAAATATTCCCAAATCCAAAAATATACAAAGTCTGAAACACTTCTGGTCCCGAGCATTTTGAATGAGGGATACTCAACCTGTAGTCTTTCTTTTAGGGGGGAAAAAAGCCTTTTTTTTTTTTTTTTTGAGAGAGTCGTGCTGTTGTTGCCTGGGCTGGAGTGCAGTGGTGCAATCTCGGCTCACTGCAACCTCTGCCTCCCGGTTTCCAGCAATTCTCCTGCCTTGGCCTCCCTAGTAGCTGAGATTAAAGATGCCTGCCACCACGACGGGCTAATTTTTGTATTTTTAGTAGAGACAGGGTTGGCCAACCTGTCTTGAACTCCTAACCTCAGGTGATCTACCCGCCTCAGCCTACCTGCTGGGATTATAGGCATGAACCACCATGCCCAGCCTGTTTTTTTTTTTTTTTTTTTTTTTTTTTTTTTTAAAGTGGCCGGATCTCAGCTCACTGCAAGCTCCGCCTCCCGGGTTCACGCCATTCTCCTGCCTCAGCCTCCCGATGTTTTTTTTTTTTTAAGTAATTTGACATGGCCTTGCTCTTGATTTGTATTTATTGTTTATGGTTTGTGTATTTCTTCTTCCTATTGGACAATACAGATTTGAAAAACATTATTTTTAATAGAAAGTAATAGATGTAGGCTGGGCACGGTGGCTCACACCTATAAACCCAGGACTCTGGAAGGCCAAGTCGGGCTGACCACTTGTGGTCAGGAGTTTGAGACCAGCCTGGCCAACATGGTGAAACCTTGCCTCTACTAAAAATAGAAAAATTAGCCAGGGGTGGTGGTGAGCACCTGTAATCCTAGCTACTTTGGAGGCTGAGGCAGGAGAATTGCTTGTACTTAGGAGATGGAGGTTGCAGTGAGCTGAAATCACACCACTGCACTCCAGCCTGGGCGACAGAGCCAGGCTCTGTCTCAAAAAGAAAAAAAAAAAAAAGAAAGAAAGAAAGTAATGGACGTAATTAGGGGATAAAGTTTTTAGGAGGAAAAAGGTAAAATTTGATGTTTGCACTTGCATGTATGTGCTCCATGTTGTTTGATTGGATTGCCTTGTATAATTCCATAGCTGCTTCCCTTATTACCAGTTACAGCTTATGTTTGAAGTCACAATAAACTTTTCTTCAAACACGAAAGCTTGATTTTTGAGGAATTCACATTATTTACAGATTCAAAGATGTTTATATCCTGTACTCTAGAAATAAGGAGAAAGTGGGTGGGGATGGGGCAGTCAGGTGGAATAGAGTGTCTTGGCAGTATAAAGGAAAAAGGTGGATGGAAAAGGTGTAGAGTGGCAGGGTGTGCCTTTGTTTCCTCATTGAACAGGGCACCTTGCCATTTGCAATATATGGAAAAATGAGGAAATACAGTCTACTCCCCCAAAAAGCACATACAAAGGGCTTTGTTTAGACCAGAGATCAACAAACTATGATCCATGGGCCAAATACTGCCCAGCACCTGTTTTTTGTTTGTTATTTTAAATGTATAATTCACTGATTTTTAGTGTATTCACAGAAGTGTGCAACCATCACAACACCGGCGCCTGTTTTTGTAAAGAAAGTTCTCTTTGGGCTGGGCACGGTGGCTCACGCCTGTAATCCCAGCACTTTGGGAGGCCGAGGTGGGCAGATCACCTGAGCTCAGGAGTTCAAGACCAGCCTGGCCAACATGGTGAAACCCTATCTCTACTAAAAAATTGCAAAAGTTAGCAGGCGTGGTGGTGGGCACCTGTAATCCCAGCTACTTGGGAAGCTGAGGCAGGGAGAATTGCTTGAACCCCGGAGGTGGAGGTTGTAGTGAGCCGAGATTGTACCATTGCACTCCAGCCTGGGCAACAGAGCGAGAGACTCTGACTCAAAAAAGAAAGTTTTCTTGGAACATAGCTACTGGCATTCCTGTGTTTTGTATGTGGCTGGTTTTTTGTTTTGAGAGAGAGAGTCTTACTTTGTTATCTAGGCTGGAGTGCAGTGTTATGATCTCGGGTCATTACAACCTCTGCTTCCCAGGTTCAAGTGATTCTCCTGCCTCAGCCTCCCGAGTAGCTGGGGTTACAAGTGTACACCACCATGCCCAGCTAATTTTTGTAATTTTAGTAGAGATGGGGTCCTGCTGTGTTGCTCAGGCTGGTTTCGAACTCCTGGGCTCAAGTGATCTGCCCACTTTGGCCTCCCAAAGTGCTAGGATTAGAGATGTGAGCCACAGCACCTGACCTGTGACTGTTTTCTTACTGTCGTGATAGATGAGGAGTTGCTGCATTGCACAGAGATGCTATATTCATGCAAAGGCTTTACTGACTTCACAAAAAAGTGTTTGTCCCAGGGTTAGTGTGCTAGATCCCTTCCAATCTGTAATTTTAATTTAAAAATGTCTACCCCTGTTTTGAAGGATAAACTCTGTATGCTTGTGCTTATTTTGGAGAAGCCATAAACTTACTTTGTTTTGTACATGAGCAGATGTGGGCGCTATCTCCAACTGTCTTTGCACTTCTGAGTAAGAATCTGATGATTGTGCACAGTGACCTGGCTGTTCACTTCCCTGCCATTCAGTATGCTGTGCTCTACACATTGTATTCTCATTGTACCAGGTACTGTATTTACAAATTTTTCTTAAGAAAAGAACCCCACAAAACATTTTTTTTTAATGTGTAGATTTTAAAGATGTATGTTGATTTGACTTTGGACTTGCTTGCTTTCTTTGATTAAAGATGAAAAGATAATCTATGCTTTGTCTTTCAGGCATGATCACTTTATCTCTAGTAGCCTCAGTTCTTCCTCTCCTTCTTTGTTTGATGGAGCCGTGATTAGCACTGTAACTACGGCTACAAAGAAACATTTCTCAATTATATTAAATCTTCTGGGAATATTACTTAAGAAAGATAACCTTAACCAGGACACGAGGTAACAGATATTATGTAGTATTAACTACTCCTAACTTTATTAATTTGCCTTTATAATTTGAAAATAAGAAATGTGGATTACAAAAAATAAAAAAATGTGGATTACAGAGGTGAGGTAGAGCATTTTCTTTGTTGTCAAACACCTTATAATTTGGTTTTATTAATCTAGGCTTTCTTGTTCTTTCTGAAAAGAAATACATGAACAATCTCAATCCCCCATCCCCAGTGTTTCATAGAAGAATATATATAGATTTTTAATATTCTTTGCTTTCTTTTTTGAGACAGAGTTTTGCTCACTGCACCCTCTGCCTCCCAGGTTCAAGTGATTCACCTGCCTCAGCCTCCCAAGTAGCCGTGATTACAGGTGCCCGCCACCACACCCAGCTAATTTTTGTATTTTTAGTAGAGACGGGGTTTCACCATGTTGTTGGCCAGGCTGGTCTTGAACTCCTGACCTCAGGTGAGCCACCGCGCCCGGCCTCTTTGCTCTTATCATGCTGCGTTGGGAGGTTTTCTTAAAAGGCACACAACAATTTTGAAAGTAATTTGTATAGTTTCATTTTTTATTGTTTGAGATGTTTGAAAAACCAAGAGAAAACCAGTGTAAGAAGACTAAACTTTTAAAGTTTGTTTTTGTTTTTTTTTTTTTTTTAATGTACAATTAACTGTATATTTTGTGTTTCAGGAAACTGTTAATGACTTGGGCTTTGGAAGTAGCTGTTTTAATGAAGAAGTCCGAAACATATGCACCTTTATTCTCTCTTCCATCTTTCCATAAATTTTGCAAAGGCCTTTTAGCCAACAGTAAGACTCTGTTTTTTTTTCTGTTTTGTTTATCAATCCTTAAAAGGGTCTTTGGTAATGGGAGATGGTCATCAATCAAACTCTTTTCCTGACCTGAAGATGTATAATCCTCATTTTAATGACAGATATACAGTCTTGATGTTTTTTCATTCTTAGTATTAGAAAAATGTTTTTGAAGTGATTGTCACATATTTAAGCTTATGTGAATGTTTATAGTTTGCATATACTTTTACATTTTCTCTCAGAAAAGGTTTGTGTGATGACCAGTCAGTTACATTTCGTGGGTTTTGTTGAATGTATCATTTTTCCAAATGTGACAGTCAGTGAGGGTTCTGGACAAGAACGGTGCCTAGTCTATAGTAGGTACTCACTCTTTGTTGAATGAATGAATGGATTCAGATAATTATGACAAACTGGGATATAATTTCTTTTGGCCAGCTGAAAGTAACTGTCTTTTAATGTTTAATAGCTCTCGTTGAAGATGTGAATATCTGTCTGCAGGCATGCAGCAGTCTACATGCTCTGTCCTCTTCCTTGCCAGATGATCTTTTACAGAGGTATGGAATTAAGATCATGTCTTTTGACACTAACCCTAATAACCTGGAAATGTTAACACACCTGCTTTGTCTGTTTCGTTCTTTCATAGATGTGTTGATGTTTGCCGTGTTCAACTAGTGCACAGTGGAACTCGTATTCGACAAGCATTTGGAAAACTGTTGAAATCAATTCCTTTAGATGTTGTCCTAAGGTATAACAGTTGTTTTGGAGCAAAGATGTTCTGTTATATTTACAGCCTCTAGTGGTTGTCTACTTTAGGAGAAGACAAATCACCTGTTAGAACATTGATGACACATCTTTTATGGCCCTGCTTGTCAGTGATTGAAGTGATGTCAAATAATCCAATTTTGCAGGTCTGCAAGAAAATTAAAAATTTTTAATGAGCTTTATAGGCTCACAATAATGAGTATAGAATAGCTCATATAGTGCCAGAATGTGTTTCTTAGTAGCTCAGATATTTGAAAAACTAAACAGTAATCTTTTACTGTTTTTGATCAAGTTGATTTGGGAGCTTTAAGAGCCTAAAATTGATCCTTTTGTAATACATAAGCAGAATGATTGGGTTTTTATGTTCATATGTTTGATATGCCTCCCTCAAATCCTCTTATGATGTCGGCACATTACCTAACTGAGGTGAATAAAAAAAGGATCTAAAGTTGTAATCGCATCTCTATCCATTTTAAAGTCTCCAGTTTACTATATTTTTACCTCCAGTGAGTTAATAAGTAAATAATCCGCTTACAGTATGTGCTAACCTTTTAAGCTAAAATATTTTGCATAACAACAACTTTATTTTCTGTCTACAGCAATAACAATCACACAGAAATTCAAGAAATTTCTTTAGCATTAAGAAGTCACATGAGTAAAGCACCAAGTAACACATTCCACCCCCAAGATTTCTCTGATGTTATTAGTTTTATTTTGTATGGGAACTCTCATAGAACAGGGTAAGGCATTTCTTTGACTGTTTTACCTGGGAAACATAATTTTAAGATTCCCTTGACTTTACCTGCAGTTTTGAAGAGAAAATATGTTTGGGGGTGGCAGAGTATCAAATAACATTCTTCTCATATGGGTTATTTTAGTTTTCATCAATAGGAAAATTGCTTTGAAGATAGCATCTGTAGATACAAAAATGGGCTTTGAAATTGAGTAATGAAATGTGGTTAACAGTTAACTGATGTGATGTCATTAACACTTTGGGGAATGGGGTGGGGGTGGAGATACTCTAGAAATGCTTAGTTGCATTGAATGAGTTTCATTCCTGACTGGCATGAGCCATTTACCCTAATCATCCTTACACACTGTACCTCATCCTGTTAATTATAAAAGACCCCAAAATGAGAGGGGGGATATAATGCTTCTCAATTTCATAGGTTTTGCCTATTTTGGAGTAGGGAAAATTACAGTTTTATTCCCATTTCCCTTGCATTTTTTTTTTCATTATTAAAATGAAGTTGTCATTGTCTTTTAAATATGAAACTACTTTTCCCAGGAAGGACAATTGGTTAGAAAGACTGTTCTATAGCTGCCAGAGACTGGATAAGCGTGACCAGTCAACAATTCCACGCAATCTCCTGAAGACAGATGCTGTCCTTTGGCAGTGGGCCATATGGGAAGCTGCACAATTCACTGTTCTTTCTAAGCTGAGAACCCCACTGGGCAGAGCTCAAGACACCTTCCAGACAATTGAAGGTAACTCACTCAAGCTTTGTGATGTGAATACTTTCAAAGCTTTATTAAGAAATAATGGATTTTTAAATCTATGTTAAAGATTTGAGAATATATGATTTTTTTGAAAAAAAAAAAGGTCAGTAATTTTCAGGTATGTTTGTTAGAGTAAGCTTTCATTGAATAATTGCATTGGAAATATGTTTTTTTCCCAAAACTTATGGGAGTCGAGTGGGAAAAATATTTTTTTTCCCTAAAGTGAAAGATCTTTCATGTTGGGATTTTTTTATTTTTAAATGACGGATAGACAGAGGATACTTGATAAATGTGAATTTGTCATAAAAAATTCACACTTCTTCTAGAAACTTTTAAGATTTTTAAAAATTCAGAATGTTGTCTTTGCTTTCAGGTATCATTCGGAGTCTCGCAGCTCACACATTAAACCCTGATCAAGATGTTAGTCAGTGGACAACTGCAGACAATGATGAAGGCCATGGTAACAACCAGCTTAGGCTTGTTCTTCTTCTGCAGTATCTGGAAAATCTGGAGAAATTAATGTATAATGCATATGAGGGATGTGCTAATGCATTAACATCACCTCCCAAGGTTGGTTTCTGTGAGACAGTGTTGTTTTATAGCAGTTTAATGGTCACAGCTGGCAGTATGTGCAGAGCTGAAATTACAATAGACTTATGTATTTGGTTTATATATAGGTGAGACATCCTTACCTATAAATTGAACCAGTCCTGAGCTTTTCTTTCTCTTATCATAAAGGTCATTAGAACTTTTTTCTATACCAATCGCCAAACTTGTCAGGACTGGCTAACGCGGATCCGACTCTCCATCATGAGGGTAGGATTGTTGGCAGGCCAGCCTGCAGTGACAGTGAGACATGGCTTTGACTTGCTTACAGAGATGAAAACAACCAACCTATCTCAGGTAAAGTGATGTGTTTGGAATTCATTTTACATCTGTTAATAAGAAAACATGGTTTAATTCCTTTGGTGTGATTTAATCTATGGATAAAGTAAGTTAAAGCTTGGATTCATTTTCAAAGGTTTTGATCCTGTATTTTGTAAAAGCAACAACTGCCAGAGTTACCTGTTTTATTCATGTTGAAACAATGTTAGAATGTTAAAATAATGTTCATGTTTTTGTTCATGTTAAAACAATGTTCATGTTAGAACACGTTAAAACTATATTTCTTATGTGCAAAGTTTAGAACTTTAAAGGTAATTCTAAAAATATGTTTATGGGAGAAATCTTTTGTTTTTTTTGGAGGCACGGTTTCACTCTATCGCCCAGGCTGGAGTGCAGTTGTGCGATCTCGGCTCACTGCAACCTCCGCCTCTCGGGTTCAAGCGATTCTCTTGCCTCAGTCCCTGGGATTACAGGCACCCGCCACCATACCCGGTTAAGTTTTGTATTTTTAGTAGAGACAGGGTTTCACCATATTGGCCAGGCTGATCTCGAACTCCTCCTGACTGCAAGTGGTCCGTACACCTCGGCCTTCCAAAGTGCTGGAATTAGAGGCATGAGCCATTGCACCTGGCCAGGAGAAATTGTTTTTATAACGTATGACAAATGCTTGGGTAATTCCTGGCTTGAAAGAGGGCTTATAATAAATAACTGGAATCCAAAAATAACAAAATGTTTAGCAATTCAGGTAATGTCAAGCAGTATTCAAACACATGAAGTTAGTCATTCTTTAATTCCTGTTATTTATATTTAATTTTTGCTTTCTTTTTACTCCATGTGTTATTCCTACAGAGGTCACAGGTTAAATGTTTGGGTAATTTTGGGATGGGGGTACAAACATCCATGTGCTGCTAAGGTTCTGTTAGTCACCCTTTGTGGCTATTTTATATGTAACATTTTAAAGAATTTTGAGCTAAATAATGTGAAAATTGTGCAGATAATTGTTAAATACCTTTGGTTTTAAGCAGGCACAGACTGTGATCAGTTGTAAATTTTATAGGGATTTATGTTTTGATGGTATTGGATGACTTAATTTTTCTGAATGGGTTTTCAGGGGAATGAATTGGAAGTAACCATTATGATGGTGGTAGAAGCACTATGTGAACTTCATTGTCCTGAAGCTATACAGGGAATTGCTGTCTGGTCATCATCTATTGTTGGAAAAAATCTTCTGTGGATTAACTCAGTGGCTCAACAGGCTGAAGGGAGGTAGGTTGGAAGGAAGGAAATGGGTGATAGAATTACTTTATGTTTAAATTCTTTGTATTACTCACTGACATTGTAGCCAAATCTTAAAACAGCTTTGTTTGCTTTCAGCAATTGAAACTTGCTATAAATCACTTCACCAAGAGGTATCTTCAGTTGTTCTTTAGTTAGCAATACTTGAGTGCCTTTCTTACTTAAGAATTAGTGGGAAATCACACTGTGAAACAAGACCTGTCAGTTGTTTTATAAATGCTTTTGAACTTGATCCCTAGTTGAGCTCCTTTCCCCTCAGAGTCTGATACAAATTACCCTTTATTGTCAGAGTATTTGCCCATTAGTCCTCTGAACTCTACATTCGGACTCATTGCTTCCTCCAGGTTGAGGAGCTTGTTCTGTATCCATTTATGTTAGTTTAATGAAATCTTGCAAATTTGGGAAAATAAAAGAACTGCGCATACTTCCATATATTTGTGGTAACTTCTGGTGTGTGTGCTTTTGTAGTTCCATATTTCCACATCCATATGCTTTTGTAATTCTTTTTTCTTTCGTGTCGTTTTCTCCACTCTTCACCAAAACAGCAGCGTACGTAGGCACATGGTTTTATGATCTCCTTTTCACACTCAGTATTTAAAAAAAATATTTGCCATGTTAGGCTGGGGGCGGTGGCTCACATCTGTAATCCCAGCGCTTTGGGAGGCCGATGTGGGCGAATCACCTGAGGTCAGGAGTTTGAGACCAGCCTAACGTGGTGAAACCCCGTCTCTACTAAAAGTACAAAAAAAATTAGCGGGGTGTGGTGGCACATGCCTGTAATCCCAGGTACTTGGGAGACTGAGGCAGGAGAATCGGTTGAACCCGGGAGGCGGAGGTTGCAGTGAGCCCGGGTTGTCCCACTGCTCTCCAGCCTGGGCAACAAGAGTGAGACTCTGTCCCAAAAAACAAAACAAAACAAACAAACAAAAAAATTGCCATCTTAAATATTCTACAATGTTATTTTTAATGAAGATTTGTATTTATGAGTATGCCATAATTTAATATTTCTTACTGTTGGACATTAAGGTTGTTTCCGATATTTTTTTACTAACTTAATGCACCATAGCACTTAAAATCTTTGCTTATATTTCTGATTACTTTCTTGGAATCCACACAAACTGATTTACTAGAAGAAAGACTGCCAAACCATAAGTCTTATGATATATTCTATTGCTAAGTTACTCTACAGAAAAGATGGCTGCAGTTTATACCCTTAATAATAGAGTACCCCCTTCCCGTCACCTTTGTGGATACTGACAGTCACTGAGAAGGAAGAATGCTGCCACCACCATCAGTGAAAATAGTTATTGTAGTTTACATTTCTATATTTATTAATGACTAATAGTAGAAGTTGCCCCATATAGTGACCTTTTGTGATTCTTTTAAAACATGGATCATGTCTTCATGGCCTCTCAATTTTTCTTGTGTTAATCTGTGAAATTTTATTAAATACTGAGATTGTTGATGCTATCCAATTTCTTGATTTATAATTTGTTTTTAATGTTTAATGTTGTGTTTCAGCATTATGCATCTAGATCTGTTACTTGTGCATCTTTTCTTGCATTTTATCCTTCTGCAAAGCCTTTCCACACACTGACATCAGTTACTTATCAATATTTTCCACTAGTTCTTTTATACTGTCTTACATTTTTTTAAAAAAAATTTAACGAATTTTAAATTTACTTTCATAGTTGTAAGGAAGACATCAAACCTCCCCCCACCATAGTCAACTCACTGTTTTAGCTCAATTTATTCTTGCACCATTTTTGAGGCATAGGGCGGAAACGAGATATGTGTGTTTAAAATAAGACTCCTTTGGGGCTGGGTGCGATGGCTCATGCCTGAACTCCTGGTACTTGGGGAGACTGAGGTGAATGGATCGCTTGAGCCCAGGAGTTTGAGACCACCCTGGCCAACATAGCAAAACCTTATTTTAGCTGGGTGTGGTGGTGGGCACCTATATTCCCAGCTACTTGGGAGGCTGAGGTTGGAGGATTGCATGAGCCTGGGAGGGCAAGGCTACAGCGAGCCATGATCATGCCACTGCCCTCCAGCCTGGGTGACACTAAGATTCTGTCTCAAAAAATAAGTAAGTAAGTAAAGGCCAGGCGTGGTGACTTACGCCTGTAATCCCAGCATTTTGGGAGGCCGAGGCGGGTGGATCACCTGAGGTCGGGAGTTCAAGACCAACCTGGCCAACATGGTGAAACCGTGTCTCTACTAAAAATACAAAAAAATTAACTGGGCGTGATGGTGAGTGCCTGTAATCCCAGCTACTCAGGAGGCTGAGGCAGGAGAATCGCTTGTACCCGGGAGGCAGAGGTTGCAGTGAGCTGAGATAGTGCCGTTGCACTCCAGCCTGGGCAAGAAGAGCAAAACTCTGTCTCAAAACAAACAAACAAACAAACAAACAACAAAAAAGTAAGTAAATAAATAAGACTGCTTCAATTTGCTTTTCAGGTTTGAAAAGGCCTCTGTGGAGTACCAGGAACACCTGTGTGCTATGACAGGTGTTGATTGCTGCATTTCCAGCTTTGACAAATCGGTGCTCACCTTAGCCAATGCTGGGCGTAACAGTGCCAGCCCGAAACATTCTCTGAATGGTGAGTGTTCAGTATTTTTAAATAAAGCAAAAGTTATAGGAATATATTTTGTACTGATGATCTTACTTTATGTTTTTGGGTTTCTGTGCTCTTTGAAATATTTCTAATTGATCTGAATCTCTCTCTTATTTTGTAACATACTTTCAGGTGAATCCAGAAAAACTGTGCTGTCCAAACCGACTGACTCTTCCCCTGAGGTTATAAATTATTTAGGAAATAAAGCATGTGAGTGCTACATCTCAATTGCCGATTGGGCTGCTGTGCAGGAATGGCAGAACGCTATCCATGACTTGAAAAAGAGTACCAGTAGCACTTCCCTCAACCTGAAAGCTGACTTCAACTATATAAAGTAAGGCTTTCTTTTTCCAATTATAAAACGAGTTTCCAAAAACTATGATTTTTTCATATGGCAAAAAAATATTAAAATTGATCATATGTAGTAATACAAAATGGTTATATTTCTAACTTACTGCCATTATGAAAGTGACAACAGGGAACTGACGTCAGAGGCGAGGAAGGTATTTGTATAATGGGAAAACAGACTGCTGAGATAGTCATTTGGTATTAATTCTCAGAACCTGTCATTCTAAAACCTTAATACAATTATGCAAATGTATACATTATACAAAGATTATGCCAGAGTGAATATAAAGAAAAATTTATACTGCTTTAGAAAGAATCACATTTGATAGCTTTGTTTCTAAATGAGGTCTGAATATATCAAAAACATTTATTCTAATAAGGACAGAGTTTGTGAACATCTGTAAATTAATCCTCTCATTCCTCTGTGCTTTTATGAATTCTGTAATTCAAAACTGAGCACTCACTCTGTTGCAGACACTTGGCTGGGAAGATAAAGGTCATTAGACTTTGTCTGATACCCTTGCCTTCTACTGCTAAATGGGTTAATGTGTAATTGCTTCATTGAGCATGTACTGTGACCCAGGCAGCACATAAAACAGACACAAATTCCAACTTTTTAAAGCAAAGATTAGATAAAGAATATTGATAGAAGGATTAATTGGACCTCACTCACCTTTTCTATGCCATAAGGAAAGCAGTTAGGTAAAGCTGACCTTGGGAGGGAAGACACAAGGTCAAGTCATGCCCATCAGGATGCCCTTTGGGCCCAGACCTAATGTGAGAACATGGGCTTGGAGTGTTCTGGAAATAGCTGGGAGGCCTATGTGGTTAGGAGCGCCTTGAACAGTGGGATACAAGGGCAGAGAAATAGTTGAGAACTGAGAAAAGAACTTTGGCTGTTATTCTAGTAAGACTGACAGTTTCAGGTGGGATTTGAACAGAGATGTGTTGGGATCTGACTTGGTGGTTCATTCTGCTATGGTGAAAAGACTGGAGGTGGGGGGCAAATGTGGAAGCATGGAGACCATTAATTTGTGAGGGCAGTGGTAGAGGGAAAAGAAACAATGCTATTAACTGGAGTAGGAGCACACAGAGAACAAGCCATGTTTTAAGATTTCTAAAGAAATGTGCAGATGAGATTTTTGGGTAAGCTATTAAGAATTGGATTTGGAACTAAGGAGAAAATCTAAGCTCGAGAGATTTGCAGATCATTAGCACACAGAAAAGGCCCTTTTTCCTTTTTAGTCTCTATACTCTAGAGCCTTTGTAAGCCACCAAACCAGAGAGAAGCCTCTGGAGAATAGTGAGTGAAGATGAAGGAAGGCCTGGATCAGAATCCTAGTTTAGCATTTTTGTGAAAGGATAGCAGAGGAAGCCATTCAAAAAAACACAGGTACATTGAGGAGGGAAGTGTCCTAGATATAGGACATCTAGATGGGAGTAGTCAGGCTTGTCAGATGCTCTAGGGATTATGAGGAAAAAGAGTTTTGTAGAGAGACAGAAGAAGCTAGATTGAATAGTATTGAGTGGTAGAGACATTTGAAAATGAAAAGCTTGAGGTAAGTTATTTGGTCAGTGAGTTTTTCTTTAAGTCGAGGATAGGAAGCTGTTGCTGGAGGGAAATATTAGATGTTTATTTTAAATATTGGAGAGATTATGTTCTTTTGGTCAAGGGGAAGGAGCCACTGGAAAGCAGAGGTTGAAGAAACGGGAGAAAGAACTGATAGATTAACTGGACCTCACCTTTTCTGTGCCTCAAGGAAAGCAATCAAAGTTAGAGTAGACAGAATTTGGGCAGTATGTGGTGGATTGGGGGTAGGGGTAGAGGAAATTAAAGCCTGTGTTTTTTGTTTGTTTGTTTGTTTTTCTGAGGACTCAGTCATTAGCTGAAAGCATAGGGCATTGTAGAGCATAGTGGGGACTTGGGGAACCTGCCACTGCAGAGGACTTTAGGACCTTTTAATGGCAGAAATGATTAATGTGTTGGCATCAGTTCATCATGCCCAGTACTCAAGGCTCCCCGAGAAGCCAGTGGTTGTACTGATCTAGGTAGAATCAGGCACAGGATAAGTCAGCTGATGTGCCTTTCCAGCACTGGCCTCAGGCTGAGTTACAAGGAAAGTGACACAGTGAGAGGGACAGGCAAAGATGGAAAAGAGAGAGAGTGAGAAACAGTGTCTTCCTCCTGGGTGGAGAGCCCCTGTCATGAAAATGGGGACAGGGTGAGGGATCTGAAAGGAACAACACAGAGCTGGGAGGATGAGGCCTGTCTTCCTGGCGTTGATGCTGCAGGACTACAGGAAAGAATTTCAGAGGTGTCATTATTTTTCATATAAGCAGATGAAAGAGAAGAATTCTTTGAAAAAAAGAGAAGTAGGTGAGAAAGGGAGAGACAAAGTGATGCCAGCAGTGATAGAAGCCAGGACTGAGATACAAGACTGTGATGCTGGGAGAGCTGCAAGGGCTCATGCTGTAGGTGAGGAGTGAGGCTGCACAGGGAGCTCACCGGCAGCTTGGAGAGAACTGGGTGTCAAAGTTGTCCTGCAGAGGTCTACTGTCAGTGTGTTAGGCTCTGAGGAGAACAGGGTGCAACACACGAAAATAGGAAGGAGACACAGGGGTGAGTCAACTCCACTGAAAGCTTGTAGCTGTGACTTTCTGGTTTGCCACTCCAGTTTGAGTACTAATTAAATGGTAGTCACATCTTCAACATAAAAACCAAAATAGTGGCATCCTCGTGGAAGGAATTTTGTCAGAAAAATGCTCTGTACTTTGCTGTCTTCCTAGAATTTGTTCTGTTTTTGTTTTTGTTTTTTTTTAATGGTTCCACGGCTGCGAATACAAGCTAACGATTTTTAAATTACAGATCATTAAGCAGCTTTGAGTCTGGAAAATTTGTTGAATGTACCGAGCAATTAGAATTGTTACCAGGAGAAAATATCAATCTACTTGCTGGAGGATCAAAAGAAAAAATAGGTATTTGAGAAAATAGTTTTAAAATTATTTTAATGGACAAGTTGCTCAGAATGTTTGGCTTAGTATTATTTTACTGGAAAATCTGGAAGTTATTTTACATTTTTTGGGGGGGCAGAATCCCAAGTGAAGCAACAAATTTAGGGCTGCCCTATTTATGTTTGATTTGGGAAATGAAAAGCAGTTAAAATTAAGTCAAATAAAAAAAATGGCCACCTTAATACTTTGAGATTTATCTAGCTGTTTTGTTTGACAAAGGACAAAGTAGTGTTTCAGCTAAATATTTTTCTTGGCTTTCATCTTGATGTGGCTCATTAATTAGGTTCTTTATCACAAATGGAACACTTTATAAAATGTTATTAAAACGTTTAATGAATATTCTGGATTGAGCAAGATTTGCTAATGCAAGTCTAGATTTGTCCCCTTAAATAGTAGATTGACTTACCAATTTTCTTTTTTTTTGAGACAGAGTCTCACTCTGTCACCCAGGCTGGAGTGCAGTGGCGCGATCTCAGCTCACTGCAACCTCTGCCCTCCAAGTTCAAGCGATTCTCCTGCCTCAGCCTCCTAAGTAGCTGGGATTACAGGTGCCTGCCTCTGTGCCCAGATAATTTTTTGTATTTTTAGTAGAGACGGGGTTTCACCATCTTGGCCAGGCTGGTCTTGAACTCCTGACCTTGTGATCCACCCACCTTGGCCTCCCAAAGTGCTGGGATTACAGGCGTGAGCCACCAAGCCTGGCCTCGACTTACTGATTTTTGAGCCTTTGAAGGCAACTGCTTTTTAGGTGTCTGAGGTACAGTAATTTTATATGAAGTAGTGATTTTTATATAGTTCTCAGTAATGCTTATAGTGTTTAACTGCCTTAAATATTAAAGGAGCTATTCATTGGTGATTATTTTTTAATAATGCCAAATATAAATCAAAATTTATAATAAAAGCACATTAACTTAATGACATTTTATTTAACTTCTGTAGACATGAAAAAACTGCTTCCTAACATGTTAAGTCCAGATCCAAGGGAACTTCAGAAATCCATTGAGGTTCAATTGTTAAGAAGTTCTGTTTGTTTGGCAACTGCTTTAAACCCGATAGAACAAGATCAGAAGTGGCAGTCTATAACTGAGTAAGTTTACTCTTATGGAGGTAAATGTACATTGTGTATATCATGTGATAAACATACATTGGGTGAAGAGGGCTGGAAGGAGAGTTACTAAATTACTAAATACTAGTGCTAATAGCTTCATTTTAGTTGTAGAAGTCATATGATACATGAATGCTGCTTGCCAACATAAACTGAGGTTGAAATGAAATAAAATGTAAAAGTCCCCAAAAGCAAATGACTTGCTAATACCATCTTATTATAGAGCAGGCTGCTCCTCTTACTTCCCCCTAACTTTGGATATCCGTTTGATAGCATGTTATCAATTGCTTTATTTTTTGAGTGGTTATGAATTGTAATTTTCATTAATCAACAGTAAATATTTTGTTTCAGAAATGTGGTAAAGTATTTGAAACAAACATCCCGCATCTCTATTGGACCTCTGAGACTTTCTACTTTAACAGTTTCACAGTCTTTGCCAGTTCTAAGTACCTTGCAGCTGTATTGCTCATCTGCTTTGGAGAACACAGTTTCTAATAGACTTTCAACAGAGGTCTGTATATTTTTACAAGCACATTCTTATGACTATTAATGGCCATTACTGTAGAACAAAGACCTTATTTTTTGAGTTTTTTGATACAGGATTTGTGGTTGGACAAGCTAGTAAATCCAGAGTCTAACATGCTGTTTTCAGGCAGTCTTTCATTTGGGAAGTACATGGGGCAGATGGAAGAACCTGAGATAATCTCAAGGATGGCAAATTGCTCAATTTTTTTTTTTCTATTTTTCGGGTGGGAGGTGGTGTATGTAAAGACGGTTCCTTTAGGTGGATTACGTAAATTTTAGATTTGCTGCAAACAAAGATCTCTCCTCATCCCAAATGGGGTAAAGTTCAACCAGAGATGGGGGCTTCCGAACAAATGATGATCTTTGAGAACCTCATTATAAAGCATTAGTTGTAATGTTTTTCTGCAATTTAGCAGTCTGCTTTATAGTAAATGTGCTGTGATTTTTTTTTTTTTTTGTAATGTGCTTTATTGATAAATTAGACTTCATATTCTGAAGAAGGTTTCCCTTCAAAACAAAAGGCTTTCTCTTACTGTGTGCTTGCCTCTTATAAGTAGAAGATAAATGATGTAAGGGTATAGTGTAATGGCCGGGCGCGGTGGCTCAAGCCTGTAATCCGAGCACTTTGGGAGGCCGAGACGGGCGGATCACGAGGTCAGGAGATCGAGACCACCCTGGCTAACACGGTGAAACCCTGTCTCTATTAAGAAATACAAAAAACTAGCCGGGCGAGGTGGCGGGCGCCTGTAGTCCCAGCTACTCGGGAGGCTGAGGCCGGAGAATGGCGTGAACCCGGGAGGCGGAGCTTGCAGTGAGCTGAGATCCGGCCACTGCACTCCAGCCTGGGTGACAGAGCGAGACTCCGTCTCAAAAAAAAAAAAAGCTACTGTAATCAGTCTGAAGTAGCCAAACTATATTGCAGTCTTGGACTTAAGACTTGCTATGTATCTGCAGACATATGAAGAGCCTGTTTTATGTTAAGTAATTTTGGTTTTTCTCTGGCAGGACTGTCTTATTCCACTCTTCAGTGAAGCTTTACGTTCATGTAAACAGCATGATGTAAGGCCATGGATGCAGGCGTTAAGGTATACTATGTACCAGAATCGGTTGTTGGAGAAAATTAAAGGTAAGTGGTTTTTTTTTTTTTTAAGAGAAAATTAAAGGGGTGTGTGTGTGGTTTTTTTTTTTTTAATTTTGCTTTATGGAGGTATATGTTACACATTCTAAGTGTATGGTTTGATGAGTTCTAACATGTCTTCACTTGTGTGACCACCAATACGATCAAGATACAGAACACCGTCTTAGCCCAGAAGGTTCCCTTGTGGTCATCTCTTCATTTGCCCTGTCAGCAGTTACTGATTTGCTTTCTGTCACTATAAATTAGACTTGTCTTTACTAAAGTTTCATGTATGTGAAATCATAACATGTTCTCTTGTGTTTGGCTTCTCTTTGGCATGATATTTTTAAGTTTCACCCATATTGCATGTATCAGGAATACAATCCTTTTTATTATTGAGTAGTATTCTTTTATATATATATATACCACAGTTTATTTCTCCCTTCATCCTTTGATAGATTTTGGGGTTTTTTCACATTGGGCTATTAAGTATAAACCTGCTCTCAACATTCATGTGCAAGTCTTTTGAGTGGATGTATATTTATGTTTCTCTTGAGTGAATACGCCTTGTTGCGTCACGTGGCTTAACTTGAAAAAATTTTAATCACTGTGGTGCATATGTAGTGATTATTATCTCATAGTGTTATTTACATTTTCTTGATGATTAATGATGTTGAGTGTATTTTCATTTGCATAGTGGCTACTGTGTATTTTAGTTTTCAAATGTTTGTTCAAATTCTTCACCCACTTTTAACGAAGACATAAGACTTATTTTTGTATTCTGAACATAAGTTCTTTGTCACATAAAATGTACTGTGAATGTTGGGTTTTAAATACTCCAAATGAATGGCTAGAGAATTGCTATTTGTGTAAATATTTATATGTCAAAGGGATGCTAACAATTTACTTTATTGCTCTAAAATAGAGAAGTTGCCAGAATGCTGTGGAGTTTTAGTGGAAAACGTGATAGTTGGTGTTACTGAGTAAATTTGAGTGTTAAATGTCAACATAAGCTAACGGCCAAGATAGGGACTTCTACTGCAGGGTGGTTCCTTGCAGCTGTGACTCAACTGGTCCTTCACTGCCAACATACCTGGGGTTGGATTGTTGGCCTGATGTTTGCAAATTGAGGAACCTTAGGGCAAATCACTGAACTTCGGAACTGCTTTCCTTTTCAATTACATGGGGATTACCCCACTTTTGAGATACTTGTAAGGATTATATGAGATGAAGAGGTGAGACAAGGTATATAAAAGTCCTAGAACAGAGTGTGTCGTATAGTATGGCTTCACAAGTACCCTCATCTCCTTTCCAGTCCTTTTTTTTTTTTTTGAGACAGTCTGACTCTGTTGCCCAGGCTGGAGTGCAGTGGCACCATCTTGGCTCACTGCGACCTCCGCCTCCCAGGTTCAAGTGATTCTCAAGCCTCAGCCTCCTGAGTAGCTGGGATTACAGGCATGAGCCACCGTGCCCAGCCAGTCCTTTTTTTATATCACATAAGTTTTTAAATTGAGAAGAAAAGTCAGTAACCATCAGTTATATTCAGAGAAAGAACTCCATTCCTCTTCATTTTTATTTGTTTATTCAGCAAGTATTGATCAAATGTGCTTTGTACCAGGTACTATGCTGTACGTTGGGATATAATGGTGATCAAGGAGATTGTAGATTCTGGCAGGGAAAACGGACATCAAACATGGCGACCCGACATAGCGAGACCCTGTCTCTAATAGAAGAGTTTTAAAAAGCACCTGGCTGTGGGCCAGGTGCGGTGGCTCACGCCTGTAATCCCAGCACTTTGAGAGGCCAAGGCGGTTGGATCATGAGGTCAGGAGATCGAGACCATCCTGGGTAACACAGTGAAACCCCATCTCTACTAAAAATACCAAAAAATTTGCCAGGCATGGGGCTGGCACCTGTAGTCCCAGCTACTCAGGAGGCTGAGGCAGGAGAATGGCGTGAACCTGGGAGGCGGATCTTGCAGTGAGCCAAGATCGCGCCACTGCACTCCAGCCTGGGCGACAGAGCGAGACTCCATCTTAAAAAAAAAATTCACCCGGGTATGGTGGCATGTGCCTGTAGTCCCAGCTGCTTAGGAGGCTGAGGTGGGGCGGATTGCACGAGCCTGGGAAATGAAGGCTACAGCAAGCTATGATCATGCCACTACACTCCAGCCTGGGTGACGGAGTGACACCCTGTCTCAAAAAACAAACCCACAACAAGGAATAGCAAATAACGAGTGCACCTGATTTAATCCTAGGAATCAGAAAAAGACTTGTGGGGAAGTTACATTTAAGCCGAGAGTTAAGGAAGATAAAGATGAGGAAGAAGGCAGGCTGACTTGGTTAGAAAAAACATGTGTGCAGGCCAGAGAAAATAATGATTCTTAGATGACTCAGTTCACCTAAGAGAGAGGAGGAAGAGATGGAGCACTGGATGAGTTTGGGATTGGAAATGAATGCAGGAAGGCATCAGTAACAAGCCAAATTCCAGAGTTTGGAATTGTCAGAATGGCAGTGAGAAGTCATCAGAGGCTTATAAGCAGGGAAGTTAAATGTTCAGATTTACCCTTTGTGTAATGTCACTTCAGTTGCAAGTTGGAAAATGGACTAGAAGAGTATAAGAATAGGGGCAAAGGGACCTAAGTTAGGGTGAAGTCTCTGCTAAAGAGGGTAACTAGGGTGGCAGTAGGGGAAGGAAAAAGCAAATGGGCTATGAGGGTTGAAAGTAAAGTCTGTGATGGTGGCCAAGTACTTTCACAGGCAGCCGGCTGATCCTGTGCCCTTCCTTGAGAAGGGGAAAATGGAAAAAGGGAGTAAAAGGTTTGGAGGGTGGTGGAAAATGAACTCCATTTGGCATGACTGACATTAGTGGAAGCCCACTTGAAATAAATAGAGTGTAGGTGACCAGTTGGCAGGTGGGATTCAGATGTCAGGTCTGGGTGAAGATTGAACGGTTGTCAGCGTTTCTGTGGTAATTGAAGACACAGGAAAAGATTATGATGTCCAGGGAGAGTGTGCAGTGGGAAGAGTAGAGAGCCTAGAACTGAGTCCAGGGAGCACCAGTGTTTTAATAGATGAGTGATGGAAGAGAGAGACTGAGGATTCTTCAGCAAGGTAGGAAAAAAACCAAGAGAACGGTTGTAGGGCAGAAGGTACTTACAGAAGAAGTGCGTGGGGATGGTTTAGCCTTCCCTGCTTCCTTGCCTTCCCTACCTGTTGGCCCAGGCTTTTTGCCAAAGATTCAGAAACGAAAAAGAAATTTCTTGAAATGAATGACTTGACTTGATTTCATTGTACACATTTAATTTAGCAAAACCTGTTCATTGTATCTCAAGCACTATGCTAGCTGCTAGGGATTTGAGGATGAGTTATCTTTGTTTCCGGAGGTGGTATGGAAGAGGGGTAGTTGGGGAATAATTTTTTGGCCATGTTTCCATGCAGTCTGGTTTAGACAATTCGGGGTCTAATAAAACGTTTTCTTCTCCTCAGAACAAACAGTCCCAATTAGAAGCCATCTTATGGAGTTAGGTCTAACAGCAGCAAAATTTGCTAGAAAACGAGGGAATGTGTCCCTTGCAACAAGACTGCTGGCACAGTGCAGTGAAGTTCAGCTGGGAAAGACCACCACTGCACAAGATTTAGTCCAACATTTTAAAAAACTATCAACCCAAGGTCAAGTGGATGAAAAATGGGGGCCTGAACTTGATATTGAGAAAACAAAATTGCTGTATACAGCAGGTTAGTAAAATTAATTATGGTTAATACATGAGTATAATAAAAATCATGTATATGAATGTTACTGTGTATGTTATAAGGTAGTAATAGGAAAGTTGATCATTTCCATCTGTTGAAGAATATTTGCATCCTGAATAATAAGTTGCTTGTTACTGACTTACCTTTATAATTCTATGGTTTTAAAAGAATTTTGTTGCAATGTATTACAGTAAGAAATACTTGTAGAGATCACTGATCACTGATTTTACATGTTTTTTTAACTTTACTATTTTGGGCCAGGTGCTCATGCCTACAATCCGAGCACTTTGGGAGGCCAAGATGGGAGGATTGTTTGAGCCTAGGAGTGTGACACCAGCCTGGGCAACAGAGTGAAACCTCAGCTATACTGAAATTCAAAGAAATTAGTGGGGTGTGGTGGAATATGCCTGTAGTTCTAACTCCTTGAGGGGCTGAGGTAGGAAAATTGCTTGAGCCTGGGAAGTTGAGGCTACGGTGAGCCCTGATTGTGCTACTGCACTTCAGCCTCGGTGACAGAGCAAAACCCTGTCTCAAAAGAAAAAAAAAGTTTAGTATTTTGGCTGGGCATAGTGGCTCATGTCTGTAGTCTCAGCACTTTGGGAGGCTGAGGCAATAGGATTGCTTGAGCCCGGCAGTTTAAAACCATCCTGGGCAACATGGTGAGGTCCTGTCTCTATTTTTTTAAGTTGATTATTTTACACTGAAATAATGTCAGTCATTTGCATTTTTGTTTGTTTTCTAACCCAAGTGCCTCCCTCCATCATTTGCTTTTAAAGTTTCTAAGTTCTGACTTTGTGGTTTTCTGTAGGCCAGTCAACGCATGCAATGGAAATGTTGAGTTCTTGTGCCATATCTTTCTGCAAGTCTGGGAAAGCTGAATATGCAGTTGCTAAGTCAATTCTGACACTGGCTAAATGGATCCAGGCAGAATGGAAAGAGATTTCAGGACAGCTGAAACAGGTTTACAGAGCTCAGCACCAACAGAACTTCACAGGTCTTTCTACTTTGTCTAAAAACATACTCACTTTAATAGAACTGCCATCTGTTAATACGATGGAAGAAGAGTATCCTCGGATCGAGAGTGAATCTACAGGTAGCGTTTCTTTGTTAGCTTTAGAATATTAATTTTAGAAGCTATTTTTTTTTCTGTTTTAAAGTTTATAATGTTATGCTGGCTATACTTTTCCATAAAAAATATATCTGTGGAAATTGAGTTTATTTTATTGTTGGGAAATAACTAAAACATATTTAGGATCGAATGCCATTTTGGAAGTCACTGAACTCTGCCCCCAGGCTATTTGCTTTTATGGACTTAGATGTTTTTGCTGACAATAAAATCCTGCCCCTCGTATCAAAAAATTTCACCTCACAATAGAAGGAGCAACAAAGATTTAAAATAGTTACCTGTGTTCGTATTGATTGGTGGAACACAGAAACTATAGAAAGATTCCAGTTTCCCATTTTCATGCTAGTGCTAGTAACAGAAAGATACCTTACAGATAGGGTAGTTGATTCTTTCCATGTTTGAGTGCCTGTTGTGGAAGGCACCATTCCCCTGTTTTTAAAATTTGAGAGAAAATTTGGGAGATGATTTTTGTTGCTGAAACATGAGAGTATACCTTAATTTTGTTGTTCTGAAGTCTGAGAGTTTAGTTACTTACATTGGTGTTAATAATTTTGATAGGGTCTTGATATTCTTAAAGGATTTGTCTTGTCATCATTATAAATCTTCATCTTGGCAAATGCACTATAGCAGGCAGTGTCTTCACCTCTAACAAGGGAATAAAGATGTTTACCTCATGAGTCTGTATGAATGAAATGGTATACTCATCACCTATTTATTATTTTTGCCAGAATGATTAAAGTGAATCTGATCATGAGGAAATAGCCAGTCAGATTCATAATGCAAGACGTTCTACAGCACAGTTGACACCTGACTGTTTACAGTGTTCAGTGTCATGAAAGACATTGATGTCTTCCACAGGAGATAATATAATCTTACTTGGGAAGCTAATGAATTCATTTCAACATACCAACCTTTTAGACAACAGAATTCATATTTGTGCCTTATCAAGTTATGTACAGTAATATTATGGAACTTTTGATTGTTTGCAGATGAAAACCTAAAATGCTAATGGGAGTGTCATTAGGAATTTATGAATGTAATGTTGTTGAGTTCTTTTATTATAATTATTTTTTTGTCCATTATGGCAGTGCATATTGGAGTTGGAGAACCTGACTTCATTTTGGGACAGTTGTATCACCTATCTTCAGTACAGGCACCTGAAGTAGCCAAATCTTGGGCAGCGTTGGCCAGCTGGGCTTATAGGTGGGGCAGAAAGGTGGTTGACAATGCCAGGTATGTTTAAATGTGTAGTTTATGCATTGCATAAATAGATATTTAAATGTCTGCTGATATGGTAAAGTTTTGGTAGCTAAAATACTGATGACTTGTTCATTTTTATAGTCAGGGAGAAGGTGTTCGTCTGTTGCCTAGAGAGAAATCTGAAGTTCAGAATCTGCTTCCAGACACTATAACTGAGGAAGAGAAAGAGAGAATATATGGTATTCTTGGACAGGCTGTATGTCGGCCAGCGGGGATTCAGGCAAGGAAAACATGGTGCTTGGGGCAAGACTGCTACTCCAAATCATTGATTTTGAGAAAACTGATCATATATATTTGATAAAATATTGAATGGGGCTTACCAATTGTTGTTGTAAACAAAAACTTCTGCGTTTTAAGATGAAAATGAGTTATATTTTTCTAAGAAGAATATACTTCTTTTGAGAAAATAAGGTATTTCCTTAGAGTCCTGTTAAAAGTAGGTGAAGTTGGCCTGGCATGGTGGCTCACACCTGTAATCCCAGCACTTTGGGAGGCCGAGGTGGTTGGATCACTTGAGGTCAGGAGTTTGAGACCAGCCAGCCATGGCAAAACCTCATCTCTACTGAAAATACAAAAATTAGCAGGGTGTGGTGGTGCATGCCTGTAATCCCAGCTACTCGGGAGGCTGAGGCAGGAGAACCATTTGAAGGTTGCAGTGAGATCGCACCACTGCACTCCAGCCTGGGTGACAGAGTGAGACTGTCTCAAAAGAAAAAATTAATAAGTGAAGTTCATTTTAGGTAAATTAAATTTGTTTTTAACTTACTCATCAGAAATTGTAGTTCTTAACCCTTGGTTATGAGCTTTTAAAATATGCCAGTGCACTGAAATTTACCCCCATTTATTCTGAATGAGACATGTGTGTGCATGTGTGTGTGTGTGCGTTTAAACTTACTAAGTGATGCTAATGTGCAGCCAGTGTTGAAAATGGACTAGATGATCTTAGAATTCACACTCTATCCCTTCAGAGTTCCGTCAATTTTAGAATGCCAATCTATGTTATTTATAAAGTTGCAGTCCTCAAAGGCATGGATTTTATTTGCCAAGCTAAGCTATATCGATCAGTTCTTGCTGTAAACAGCAGCGTATCTAAGTCTCTGCCTAAGCTGGTGTCTGGTACGTGCACAGTACTCTGAAGAGAATGAGGTTTAGTATATGTATTCTGTGTACATTCAGCTTCAAACTTTTGAGCAGATTGTGCTTAAGTTTTTGCAGGCATAGGCTGGGCGCGGTGACTCACACCTGTAATTCCAGCACTTTGAGAGGCTGAGGCAGGCAGATCACCTGAGGTCAGGAGTTTGAGACCAGCCTGGCCAACATGGTGAAACCCTGTCTCTACTAAAAACACGAAAAAGCAGCAGGGTGTGGTAGTGGGCGCCTGTAATCCCAGCTACTCAGGAGGCTGAGGCATGAGAATCGCTTGAACCTGGGAGGCTGGGAGGCAGAGAGGTTGCAGTGAGCTGTGATCGTGCCATTGCACTCCAGCCTGGATGACAGAGTGAGACTTTGTCACAAGGAAAAAAAAATTTCTGCAGGCAGAATACTGTATTGTAACTTGGAAGCATTTAAAGTACAACGAAACCCCAGAAAAGTCTAATCTTTGCTAAATGCTTGTATTCTTCTTCACTGGCTTCATATTAGTAAATGTATCATAAAGAGAAGCATACTGACACTGACTTAGTTTATATAACACTAAATTTGGGATAATTTTATATATGAGAAGAATGTTTTTATGATAGTCAAATTGCATACCTTTTTCCCTTTTCAGTTTGTATTTAAAATAGCATTTTGTGCACAATTTCTTTTCAGGATGAAGATATAACCCTTCAGATAACAGAGAGTGAAGATAATGAAGAAGATGACATGGTTGATGTTATCTGGCGTCAGTTGATATCAAGCTGCCCATGGCTTTCAGAACTTGATGAAAGTGCAACTGAAGGAGTTATTAAAGTGTGGAGGAAAGTTGTAGATAGAATATTCAGCCTGTACAAACTCTCTTGCAGTGCATACTTTACTTTCCTTAAACTCAACGCTGGTCAAGTATGTAGCACAGTGTTCTAAGAAAATTAATTTGGAAACTTTTTCTTACTAAACAAAAATAGTGTTCTGAGTTATTTTCTTATTTATTCCCCTCATCTTTCACTCTTAGATTCCTTTAGATGAAGACGACCCCAGGCTGCATTTAAGTCACAGAGCGGAACAGAGCACTGATGATGTGATCGTCATGGCCACATTGCGCCTTCTGCGGTTGCTCGTGAAGCACGCTGGTGAGCTTCGGCAGTATCTGGAGCACGGCTTGGAGACAACACCCACTGCACCGTGGAGAGGTGACACCTGCATAAAATGTTTCTGGAAAAATAGTTTCTCATTAGGATATATAAGATTTTAAAAAGTGGTTTCCTTATGTTTATTATTTGAATGTGTAAAAGAACAGCCAGATTAAGTTCCTAGGACACCCTACACTACTTGTTACATCACTAGGACTTTACCTCCCACCTTTCCAAGAAATGGGAAGCTGAAAGGCAGGAGCTTTTTATGTACAAAATGAATTTTGGAGAGGATGGTGAATAATTTTCAAAAGGTTTTATATACCCTCTGTAAAAATTGTCTGTGTCTGCCTTGTTTGTAGGCATTCACAGAAGATAATTTCTCCACAACATTTTTGAGTTTCCCTGGACTTTGATTACAGCCCTGTATCTAAACCAACCTTAACCAGACTTGCAAATCAAGAACTGGTTGATTGTGTGTGGTTCTTTATTATCACAGGGAGAAATCTGAACTCTTAAAATTTGTACTAATGCTGACACACATCAGGTTTTCTCTGTTTGATCTACGATGCTGATAGTTTCTTCATAGTTTTAAATAACTTTAAAGCATCTTTCTCTCTTCTCATCCTGAAGGAATTATTCCGCAACTTTTCTCACGCTTAAACCACCCTGAAGTGTATGTGCGCCAAAGTATTTGTAACCTTCTCTGCCGCGTGGCTCAAGATTCCCCACATCTCATATTGTATCCTGCAATAGTGGGTACCATATCGCTTAGTAGTGAATCCCAGGCTTCAGGTATGGAATATTCAAATATTGCTACTTTTAAGTATAAGTTATTGTGCCAGTAATTTTAGTTAGGTCAAAGTTTTTAAGCCTTATGTTCCAGAGTCGTTAGAGTTTGTAGGCTTTTTTTTTTTTTTTTTCTTTTTTCTTTTTTCTTTTTTGAGATGGAGTCTCACTCTGTTGCCCAGGCTGGAGTGTAGTGGTGCCATCTCAGCTCACTGCAATCTCTGCCTCCCAGGTTTAAGCAGTTCTCTGCCTCAGCTTCCCGAGTAATTGGGATTATGTGCATGTGCCACCACGCCCAGCTAATTTTTGTACTTTTAGTAGAGTAGGGGTTTCACCATCTTGGCCAGGCTGGTCTTGAACTCCTGACCTGGTGATCCACTTACCTCGGCCTCCCAAAGTGGTGGGATTACAGACATGAGCCACTGCGCCTGGCTGTAGGTTTTTTAATAGTAATAATTAGCATTTATTGAGGAGTAACTACTATGTATCTGACACCAGGACGTGTGCTTTACACATTACCTGTAGCCTTGACAGTAATCCACCAAGACGTGGAGAAATAGAGTAACTCTGCCAGGCTCACTGAGCTGTTACTGGTAGATAAGAATTGTACCGAACTTTTGGCCAGGTGCGGTGGCTCACACCTGTAATACCAGCACTTTGGGAGGCTGAGGAGGGTGGATCACTTGAGGCCAGGAGTTTGAGACCAGACCAGCCTGGACAACATGGTGAAACCCTGTTTCTATGAAAAAATACAAAAAATTAGCTGGGTGTGGTAGCACACACCTGTAGTCCCAGCTATTCGGGAGGCTGAGACACAAGAATCACTTGAACCCAGGAGACAGGTTGCAGTGAGCCGAGATTGTGCCAGTGTACTCCAACCTCAGCAACAGAGCTAGACCCTGTTTCCAAAGGAAAAAAAAAAAAAAGAAAGGATTATACCAAGTTTTGAACTCTGGCTTGAAGAATACATTATTTGTTAAACACTTACTATCTTTCTCCTTTGTATCTTCCATTAGCTTGTAGTATTAATAAGTATGAAAGCTCAACCTATAAAAAGGCAGAATATCCACAATCTTTAATCAATTCAATGCATGGAAGGCAAATCAGTTCAGTGAGTGCTCTTGAGTCAAATAGATTATGAGTGTTTTCCCTAACTCAGCATATGCACATGGGAGAAATGTTCAAAGTATTCCTTGTTCTCCTATTTCATTACAGGAAATAAATTTTCCACTGCAATTCCAACTTTACTTGGCAATATTCAAGGAGAAGAATTGCTGGTTTCTGAATGTGAGGGAGGAAGTCCTCCTGCATCTCAGGATAGCAATAAGGATGAACCTAAAAGTGGATTAAATGAAGACCAAGCCATGATGCAGGATTGTTATAGCAAAATTGTAGATAAGCTGTCCTCTGCAAATCCAACCATGGTGTTACAGGTACAAAGAAACTCACATGTTGTAGAATAATTTTTTATAGAGTAATCAAAGTTGCTTTTGCCAATCTGTATTGACAATCACTAGTCAGGGTTCTCTAATTGTATAATGAGCACAAATTGTACACACTTAACTTACGAAGTCCAGTGTTTGAAGAGCTGTGCTGTGGGTAGGCTTGTAGATGAACTGTTTGGGTGTGCCGTGTATGCAGGTTCAGATGCTCGTGGCTGAACTGCGCAGGGTCACTGTGCTCTGGGATGAGCTCTGGCTGGGAGTTCTGCTGCAACAACACATGTATGTCCTGAGACGAATTCAGCAGCTTGAAGATGAGGTCAAGAGAGTCCAGAACAACAACACCTTACGCAAGTATGTTTCCATACACTTGTCCTGAGATGGTGAAGCCGCCTCTTTTTTTAATGTGTCAAAGTATAACATAAAATTTACTATTTTAATCATTTTTAAGTGTACAATTCAGTGGCATTAAATACATTCACAATATTGTACAACCATCACCATGGTCTGTTTCCAGAATTTATTCATTATCTTAAACAAGAAGCTCTGTAGTCATTAAAGATTATCTCTTCATTTCCCCCTCACCTCAGTTCCTGGCCACCTCTATTCTACTTGCCATCTCTATGAATTTGCCTATTTTAGCTACTTCATAGAAGTAGAAACATACAGTATCCATCCTTTCGTGTTTGGCTTTTTATACTTAGAATAATGGCCTGAAGGTTTATTATGTTGTAACATGTGATAGAATTTCATTTTTTTTTTTTTATGGCTGGATAATATTGTATGGATACACCACATTTTGTCCATCCTTGTGTTTATGGACAGCTGGGTTGCTTCTCCATTTTAGCTCTGTGAGCAATGCTGCTATGAACATTGGTGTACAAGTATCTGAGTCCCCGCTTTCTATTATTTTATGTGAATTTCGTGTATATTTTGTGGATGATCCAGTGGATTTGCTGAATTGTATGGCAGTTCTACTTCTAACTTACTGAGGAGCCAACACACTTTTCCACAGTGGCTGCACCATTTTACAGTCCTCCTAGCCATGCATGAGGGCTTCTTTTCTTTTCTTTTTTTGACAATACTTCTTTTCTTTTCTTTCTTTTGACAATAGCTGTAGTGATGGATGCGAAGTGGTATCTCATTGTGGTTTTGATTTGCATTTTCCTAATGAATAGTGATGTTTAGCATCCTTTCATGTGTTTATTGGCCATTTGCATATCTTTGGAGAAATGTCATTACAAATCCTTTGCCCATTTTTTAATTGGGTCTTTTTTTTTTTTTATTGTTGAATTGTAGGAGTTCTCTATGTATTCTGGCTACTAACTAGCCCTTATCAGATCCATGGTTTGCAAATATTTGCGGCCATTCTGTGGGTTGTCTTTTCATTCTCTCCATAGTGTATAGCATTTTTTGATTTACAAAAGTTTTAATTTTGGTGTAGCTCAATTTAATTTGTCTGTTCTTTTGGTGCCATATCCAAGGAATCATTGCCAAATCTGGTGTCATGAAACCTTTCCCTTATGTTTTCTAAGAGTTTTGTAGTTTTAGGTTTTACGTTTAGGTCTTTGATCCATTTTGAGTTACTGCTTCATTCTTTTGCATGTTGATATTGCATTTTCCCTGCATCATTTAATTCGTTGAAAAGAGGAGCTGCCTCTTTTGTGAGCTGCATTTTTTAAAAAAACAAAAAAACAGTTATTGGTCGGGCACGGTGACTCATGCCTGTAATTCTGGCACTTTGGGAGGCCAAGGCAGGCGGATCACAAGGTCAGGAGATCTAGACCATCCTGGCCAACATGGTGAAACCCCGTCTCTACTAAAATACGAAAAATAAGCTGGGCGTGGTGGCACACGCGTGTGTAGTCCCAGCTACTCAGGAGGCTGAGGCAGAGGAATTGCTTGAACCCGGGAGGTGGAGGTTGTAGTGAGCCAAGATTGCACCACTCCATTCCAGCCTGGCGACAGAAAAAAAAAGATTCTTTGTTAGTAATTTACTTTGTGAATATGTTATTGCTCTGTTTAGACTTATTCCTTGGTACTGTTTACTTAACAGTTGATATATTTAAATTGTTCCATGTTTGTGTAAAACTTTAATGTACACATTTAAGTTTTTGAATAAAAATGTCTTCTTGGTCAGAGAAGAGAAAATTGCAATCATGAGGGAGAAGCACACAGCTTTGATGAAGCCCATCGTATTTGCTTTGGAGCACGTGAGGAGTATCACAGCGGCTCCTGCAGAAACACCTCATGAAAAATGGTTTCAGGATAACTATGGTGATGCCATTGAAAATGCCCTGGAAAAACTGAAGACACCGTCGAACCCTGCAAAGCCTGGGAGCAGCTGGATTCCATTTAAAGAGGTAGAGAATAATCCCAAGCATGCTACTGAAACGGCACATCACAGTTCCCATGAGATATGAAATTTAAATAAGTGGACACCTTACTTGGAATGTAAGAGATTTTATAAGCCTGTAGAAGGCAGCCTGTGGCCAAATAAGTGTTTCTGTTTAAGAATTTGGAAATCAGTGGGCAAAGGGGGATGGATGGCAAAGGTGCCCAATCTTTCATGTGTGGAAGGCTCACACCAGTGAACAACAGATGAAGAAATTAGCCAAGGAAGGGCCTGTGACCCTGAGCTAAATATTGGTTGCCTGCTTTATTTGCCTCATAAAAGATAAGAAATTTAACCCTGTGCCTATGTAGTTTTTCATGAGAAGAGCATTCAGTATTTCTAATAGACAAAATAGTCACTTATAACAACATAGATTTTTATAAGTAGTTGTTCTGGAATCAGTTCCACATATGCTGCATGGAACATACTTGAGAATCCTTATCTTTTATGTTTTGGTTTTCTTAATTCTGTATTCTCTTAGGTCTTTATCTTTTCTAGCAAATAACACCATTAGTTGGGGGAGCTTATTACTTTGTAGCTGCAGCTTTTCCTTCTCCCTCCCTCTTTTCTCTGTGTCTTACCTTTATTGCTCCTAACTGATTTCCTTACTGAACTTGAGCAATGAGAAAGCTATTAAAAGATACATGTAGAAACAAAAAGTACAGCCAACTTTAGCAAATGCAAGGTGCTAAATTCAGAGCAAATAACTAGAAGTACAGGAAAGAAAACTAACATGAAGAATGAAGTTTATTATGTGTTCTTGCCAAAACTCGAGTTTCCTTGTGTGTGTGTAGGTGGGTGGGGGGGTGTTGTTTGTTTTTTTGAGATGGAGTCTCACTCTGTTGCCCAGGCTGGAGTGCAGTGGCACAATCTTGGCTCCCTGCAACCTCTGCCTCCCGAGTTTAAGTGATTCTCCTGCCTTAGCCTCCCATGTAGCTGGGATTACAGGCATGCAGTACCACGTTTGGCTAATTTTTATACTTTTGGTAGAGATGGAGTTTCACCATGTTGGCTAGGCTGGTCTCGAGTGGTCCACCCTCTTTGGCCTCCCAAATTGCTGGGATTACAGGTGTGAGCCACCACTCCTGGCCTGTGTTTCCTTGTGTTCTAAGACCAGTTTCTTGTTTCTTTGTTTCTCTTTCAGTAAATCAAGTTAGAAAATCAGAAGAGGATATAGGAGGAAACCCTGTAAAACCCTGTGTGTGTGTGTGTGTGTGTGTGTGTGTATGTGTCTATAATCACAGAAAAATTTTAAATGATTTTATACATTTTAAAGAATAATTTTAAAAATTAAGAATACCTGTGTCTCTCTTTTAGATAAAGTACAGCTCAAAAAAAAGGAATTATCTAAAGAAATTAAACTTTATTGAAGTCCTACTTCTCTCCCTAATTATATCTCCCCACCCACAACCAGTTTTCTGAGTTTTAATTAATCCCTATCTACTTTTTAAAAAATAGTTTTTGTTTATAGATGCATTTCTAAATGACATTGTTTAGTTTCTGCCCATTTTTGAACTTCTACGAATGAGATCATATTGTATGTACATGTCTACATTTTTTACTACCATATTGGATCGCTATTAAGTTTTAAAATAATTCAATGATTTTTTTGTGTGTGTTTGTGTAGCTAAACAATGTTCTGTTATGTGAAAATACCACAGTTTATTCTTTTGTCATTGAGCACTTGGGGTGTTTCCAATTGGTTTTTTTCTTTTTATGAACAGAGCTTGCTAAAGATTGCTTTACATTTTTTCACATGGAAGCAGAGTCCAGAATTTTTTAATTTGGGTGCATATTATTGAGTTCGCTGCATGTAACAACACACCTGTACATACAGTTCGTTCCCTGTGATTATTAGAAAGTATTATGGGGCTTTTCTGCAAACCTCAAATGGTCAGACCTAAATGGTTACTTCTCTTTTAAAAATGTTCTTACTTGTCTTTTTCTTCAGTTTTGTTAAGTTTCTTAGAAATCCACCAGATTTCCTCTCCTCCAGTTTGATAAGAGTAGATTGAGCCTCATTTTTTCTTGTAATTTAATGTTAATAACTTTGCAGATGACTTTTTAAAGGTTTGTCTAACTGACAGCTGACTGCTAGCTGTACCTATTGCAAGGACTGGATTGTTTTGGTGTTGTGCATACATAGCTCAACATTGGGGAATTATTAATAGTTTGCTAAAAGCCCCAAATTGGGTGATGACCACAGCAGCGTTTTCCCTCTATTTCCTGTGATTTCACTGCTTGTTTGGACAGAGGAAAAGAAAGAGTCTTAACAAAGTAAGAATCCTGTAGTACACATCAGCCACCGGTGTTAACCCATCCAGGATTGCCCAGATCCCAGCACTGAGTTAAATATAGAAATTACAACAACAGATAGTTGTATGGTTTTTAAAATTTACTTTTGTTGTTGTTTTTGAGATAGGTTCTGCCTCTGTCACTCAGGCTCGAGCGCAGTGGCGTAATCTTGGGTCTCTGCAACCTCTGTCTCCTGGGCTCAATGATCCTTTTCTCCTGCCCTAGCTTCCCGAGTATCTGGGACTACAGGCACGAGCCACTGTGCCTGACTAATTTTTGTATTCTTTGTAGAGATGGGGTTTTGCCATGTTGCCCAGGCTGATCTTGAACCCCTGAATTCAAGTGATCTGCCTATCTCAGCCTCCCAGAGTTCTGGGATTACAGGCATGAGCTGCCACCCCTGGCCGAAAATTTACTTTTATGCCAGATTGAATGTGGAAGAAAATAAGTGTTCTAATCTAATGTAAATTTGTTTCTCCCATCTTATGAGTATAGATAATGCTAAGTTTGCAACAGAGAGCACAGAAACGTGCAAGTTACATCTTGCGCCTTGAAGAAATCAGTCCATGGTTGGCTGCCATGACTAACACTGAAATTGCTCTTCCTGGGGAAGTCTCAGCCAGAGACACTGTCACAATCCATAGTGTGGGCGGAACCATCACAATCTTACCGACTAAAACTAAGCCAAAGAAACTTCTCTTTCTTGGATCAGATGGGAAGAGCTATCCTTATCTTTTCAAAGGTAGGATTTAAGACTTACTCCATTTTTCAGAAGAGTATTAGTTTTACTAATGCTTTGTGTGGGTGTATATGGTAGGAGATTATTTCAGGCGAATTTCTGTATGTTATTATTAGCCTGCAGTGCCCTATGTCTTATGTGCTTTTGAAGGGTAGTGGTTGGATGCTGTGCAGAAAGATTTTCCACCCCCACTTTGTGTATGAACTTGTACAAGCAGGACAAGTGAGGTACAGCTAATAATGCTAACATCTACTGCCAGTATCTTGTCCCAAAATAGAATTATTTAATGCTCTCAGCATGCCTCATGGACTGTCAGTTTTTGACTGCCATTGCTAGTTGAAAAAGAGGAGTGGTATGCTCCCAACCCTGTTTAATCACCTATTCTAGCTATTTTAATTTTGTTTTCATAGGACTGGAGGATTTACATCTGGATGAGAGAATAATGCAGTTCCTATCTATTGTGAATACCATGTTTGCTACAATTAATCGCCAAGAAACACCCCGGTTCCATGCTCGACACTATTCTGTAACACCACTAGGAACAAGATCAGGACTAATCCAGTGGGTAGATGGAGCCACACCCTTATTTGGTCTTTACAAACGATGGCAACAACGGGAAGCTGCCTTACAAGCACAAAAGGTTGATTAAATTATCAACACAGTGTATTAGTCTATTCTCTGTTATTGTGTGAAATGCTTCTAGGCTTACTAGACCATTTTTGCATATTTATAAGCGGTTAAAGAAGGAAAAGACTTGAGGTCCCTAGGAAAGTATTTTTGAGGTTTTTTTGTTTTTTTTTTTTTTTTGAGACACAGTCTTGCTCTGTCGCCCAGGCTGGAGTGCAGTGGTGTGGTTTTGGGTCACTGCAACCTGTGCCTCCCAGGTTCAAGCAATTCTCCTGCCACAGGCTCCCAAGTAGCTGGAACTATGGGGGGTGCACAACCACAACTGGGTAATTTTTGTTATTTTTAGTAGAGATGGAATTTTGCCATGTTGTCCAGGTTGGTCTTGAACTCCTGGCCTCAAGTGATTCACCTGCCTCGGCCTCCCAAAATGCTGGGATTACAGGCATGAGCCACCACCGCCTCTGGCCTTGAGGTACCTTTTATAAAAATAAAATTGTTTGCTTTTTTGTTTTGTTTTGTTTTTTAAAGGAACAGGGTCTTACTTTGTTGTCCAGGCTAGAGTGCAGTGGTATGATCATAGCTCATTGCCGCCTTGAACTTCTGGGCTCAAGTATTCCTTCCACCTCAGCCTCCTTAAGTGCAGGGATTATAGGGATGAGCCACCACACCCAGCCAAAAATAGTTATATAAGAGGCAAAAATGATGGCATTGGGTTTATCTTAACTTGAGACAGATTTGGAGAAGGGGAATGTGTGGTTGTTCATCACTCAGTAACTTGATAATTTACAGCTTAATGTTTTTATTGGATTTACCATTCTTTTAAATTAAATTTGTAAACAATTGCTTTAAAACCCAGTTCTTTTATATTTGTAAATAAGCAATTTTAAATTTGAAATTAATCACCATGGCATCCTATTTTGTATCTGTGAATTTTATGCTTTGATTTAGACTAGGAGGAGTTTAATTTAGAATATATTTTAGCCATGTATCTGAGTGCTTAATATATGCCAGGAACAGTACTAAGCTCTTAGGATACTGAGATAAATTTTATACAGTCTTATCTTCAGGATCCCACATCTAGCTAAAGAAAATGCTTCTGATTAGGGTAGGTAGGGGAAAAGAGCAAGAGTTTGAAAGGAGTCAAGTTTTAAACCTAGGCACAGGAGACTTCAGAATTGTTATTGAAGGATAATTTCGAAATAGTAATTAGAAAAGGGCTATCTAAATTCTCATGTAATGTGTTTTTGAATTTCTGTTAATTTTATATTACTGATTAAGTCGTGTGAAGAATGAAGTATGTGCATAAATTATGAACTAAATTGTAAAACTGAATTCTGTATTATAAAGAAGAAAGTAACTTGAGTGTTTAGTTTTGAATTGAACCTTAAGAAAATTAAACAGTAGACTGATTTTTCAATAAAGTGAATGGGCCTAATTAAAAGGTGTATAAGAAAGATCCATAGTCGGCCGGGCGCGGTGGCTCAAGCCTGTAATCCCAGCACTTTGGGAGGCCGAGACGGGCGGATCACGAGGTCAGGAGATCGAGACCATCCTGGCTAACATGGTGAAACCCCGTCTCTACTAAAAATACAAAAAACTAGCCGGGCGTGGTGGCGGGCGCCTGTAGTCCCAGCTACTCGGAGGCTGAGGCAGGAGAATGGCGTGAACCTGGGAGGCGGAGCTTGCAGTGAGCCGAGATCGCGCCACTGCACTCCAGCCTGGGTGACACAGCGCGAGACTCCGTCTCAAAAAAAAAAAAAAAAAAAAAAAAAAAAAAAAAATTTACTATCCTAGTTATTTTGAAGCATATATTTTTTTCATTCTTAAATATTAATAATGCAAGAAGTATATATATGTGTGTGTATGTATGTGTGTGTGTGTGTGTGTGTGTGTGTATATATATATATGATCTTATTTTTCTTGACTGTGGTGTCATTATTTCACGAAAAAAGTAGCAATAATTCCTTAATGTTAATTATCCTGCATTCAGAAATTTCCTATTTCTCATGTTTCTTTGGAGTGGTTATATTCATAGAATAAGAAATATATACATATATATTAATAAATATATATTCATATATATATATATATATTTTTTTTTTGAGATGGAGTCTCGCTGTGTTGCTAGGCTGGAGTGCAATGGTGCGATCTCAGCTCACTGCAGCCTCCACTTCCTGGGTTCAAGAGATTCTCCTGTCTCAGCCTCCTGAGTAGCTGGGACTGTAGGCGTACTCCACCTTGCCCAGCTAGAAAAAGTGTAATCATTAATAGCATAAACAAATATTAGCTAAGTAGCGATTTAGATTATTTGTAGAACAGCTTTATCATATAATTTTTAGCAGTATTTAAAAAGTTAAATGCTAGATCTGTACATCTTTGTTTTGCACTGAATTTCAGACTTCATTTTCTCTCTCTTAATATCCTATCTGGATTCGCCTTATCCTCATACAGAGGAATGTTTACCTAAATGTGTACTTTGGGTAACAAGCTTTGTGCCTGGATCTATGGGAGCCTGTCTGTGCCTTGTTTCAGAGAAGCTTTTTTTTGGGTAATCTCAAGGAAAATCTCATACCATCTTACAGCAATTTTTCCATTAGACATTTATCTGGTAGCTTAACATTTTTAATTCTCTTAAAAATTCTTAATAGTTCCAGCCATCTGGAATGATTTCTGTGTGTGTGTGTGTGTGTGTGGGGTAAGATATAGTGCCCGGATACTTAAGCACTATATAAATCTTAATGGTAATGTGAGGGGTGAATTTCTGAAGACCTTACATTCAAAATGTGCATAAAAACCAAGTATACCCAAAACAGCAAGTAGAGTTTGTTGTATCGTATCTTACAGTAGTATTGTGAACATACTTGACAATTTACTAGGTCCACCAGCTTTAGAATGGTGTGATTTCTGACATTTTCAATATGGGATTTTACATTATTTCATATTTTGTGTGTAAAAGTGAGACTAATCACTCAAGTTTGCATAAAATTTAATCACATAACAGTCATTAATAATGAATTGGAATCATTGAAATCCTATTGTGGTTGACATGATGAAATACCATTTTATCATCATAACACTCCTGTTTTTTTGAGATGGAGTTTCGCTCTTGTTGCCCAGACTGGAGTGTAATGGCGCGATCTTGGCTCACAGCAACCTCCACCTCCTAGGTTGAAGTGATTCTCCTGCCTCAGCCTCCCAAGTAGCTGGGATTACAGGTGCCCACCACCACACCCGGCTGATTTTTTTATAGTTTTAGTAGAGACGGGGTTTCTCCATGTTGGCTGGGGTTTCTCCATGTTGGCCAGGCTGGTCTCGAACTCCTGATCTCAGGTGTTCCGGCCACCTAGGCCTCCCAAAGTGCTGGGATTGCAGGCGTGAACCACTGCACCCGGCCTAATAACACTTCTTCTTAATGCCAGAAGGCTTTCTAGAGTTCGCATGCAGCTGTGAGATGTACTGACTTTTTATGTTCCTACCAAAGGCATTACTTTTCAGCGAAGGTTTTAACTCCCTTTGTTTTCCTGTAGACTACTACATGCTCAGTATGGTGAATTAATCCAACCAAGAAATGGTTCAGTTGAAGAAACACCCAAAATGTCAGCTGGCCAGATGCTTTTGGTAGCATTCGATGGCATGTTTGCTCAAGTTGAAACTGCTTTCGGCTTATTAGTTGAAAAGGTAAATGTGGACTTGGATTTAAAAATGATGCAAGTGCCATAAAGTAGTTGTTCAGTTGTGTGAAGAGTGGGGAAATGAACTTTGTTTTCTTTCATTTACATAGTTGAACAAGATGGAAATTCCTATAGCTTGGCGAAAGATTGACATCATAAGGGAAGCCAGGAGTACTCAAGTTAATTTTTTTGATGATGATAATCACCGGCAGGTGCTAGAAGAGATTTTCTTTCTAAAAAGACTCCAGACGATTAAGGAGTTCTTCAGGCTCTGTGGTACCTTTTCTAAAACATTGTCAGGTAATATTCTACCTGTAAACATGCTAGCTTTAGCTATGTAGCACTATGGAAGGGGGCAGGGTAGAGTAGGCTTAATTTAATTATACATTCATGACACCTTAAATACTATAAATAAACGGCATATTACTTGATTTTTTTCATGAAATACTTTATAAGAAATTTTTCCTTTTTGTAGGATCAAGTTCACTTGAAGATCAGAATACTGTGAATGGGCCTGTACAGATTGTCAATGTGAAAACCCTTTTTAGAAACTCTTGTTTCAGTGAAGACCAAATGGCCAAACCTATCAAGGCATTCACGGCTGACTTTGTGAGGCAGCTCTTGATAGGACTACCTAACCAAGCCCTCGGACTCACACTGTGCAGTTTTATCAGTGCTCTGGGTGTAGACATCATTGCTCAAGTAGAGGCAAAGGACTTTGGTGCCGAAAGCAAAGTTTCTGTTGATGATCTCTGTAAGAAAGCGGTGGAACATAACATCCAGATTGGGAAATTCTCTCAGTTGGTTATGAACAGGGCAACCGTGTTAGCAAGTTCTTATGACACTGCCTGGAAGAAGCATGACTTGGTGCGAAGGCTGGAAACCAGTATTTCTTCTTGTAAGACAAGCCTGCAGCGAGTTCAGCTGCATATTGCCATGTTTCAGGTAAGTGTTTTTCATTATAATGTGTTTTTCCTCAAGGTAGGAAACTAGAAAAACGGGAGAAATTAATATAAAACAATACACAGAATATTTTTTAAAACTTCCTGAACTTACGCCAACCCAGTGCAAACACACCATTGCATTTTGGCAGTTTCTTCCCAATGATACTTGTTTCTCTTCTGTATAGTTGAGATCGTTTATCCTCTATGGTTTTGTGTCCTTAGAATTTCTTTCCATCAGGGCTGTGTGATAAGCATGATCTGTATTAAATACTGCTTTTTTTTTTTTTTTTTGAGGCAGAGTTTTGCTCTTGTTGCCCAGACTGGAGTACAATGGCGTGATTTTGGCTCATCGCAGCCTCCACCTCCTGGGTTCAAGCGATTCTCCTGCCTCAGCCTCCCGACTAGCTGGGATTACAGGCATGCACCACCATGCCTGGCTAATTTTGTATTTTTAGTAGAGGTGGAGTTTCTCCATGTTGGTCAGGCTGGTCTCAAACTCCCGACCTCAGGTGATCTGCCCGCCTTGGGCTCCCAAAGTGTTGGGATTACAGGTGCGAGCCACTGTGCCTGGCATAAATATAGTTTTTAATGTTGAATTCATTCATATGTAGGTATGCTTCCCGTCTTTATTTCTAAAGTAGTTTATTTTCCTTGATGCCCTACTCTTGTGATAAACAGCTTTGGGAATAAATCTGTCTTTATTTTGGAAATGGTTTTTAGAAGCCTAGTTTTGGCCTTAATTACTTAGGGGATGTATGATGTATGACAGCACAGGCTTTGGGGTGAGATGGATTTGTATTCAAATCAGACTTAGGTATATAAACTTGTACTTAACTTCCTTAAGCTCTGATTTCCTTAACTGTAGTTAACATCTTCAGAATTACTATTTAAATGTTGCATGTGAGTGGTCCAAGAAATTTATTAGCTATGTTCCACCTCAAGAAGACTTTCACCTGGATGTGGTTGTTTTCAGTGTGTCTTTTCTGTTACTTCTCCCTGCTTACCTCCCATTGGCTGCAGCTGGGATTTTTTCTCTTCCACCAGTCCTAGGTTGCACCTCCCTTTCCTTATTTATCGAAATGCTTTTTTCCTGCTGATTTTATTACATTTCTTTTTCTTTGAACAGTGGCAACATGAAGATCTACTTATCAATAGACCACAAGCCATGTCAGTCACACCTCCCCCACGGTCTGCTATCCTAACCAGCATGAAAAAGAAACTGCATACCCTGAGCCAAATTGAAACTTCTATTGCAACAGTTCAGGTGTGTTTTGCCAGATCTTCCTTCCAGGGCATCTTCCTTTTAGAAATAACCAACGCTACGATTGTTAGTGCTCTGTTGTTGTATGTGTCCTTGGTTTGTAAGCCAGAAGAGCACAATTTTTTTCACTTTTGCTTTTCATTTATACACACACACACACACACACACACACATATATATATATATATATATATTTTTTTTTTTTTTGGAGACAAAGTCTCACTTTGTCACCCAGGTTGGAGTGCAGTGGCACTATCTCACCTCACTGCAACCTCTGCCTCCCGGGTTCAAGCGATTCTCCTGCTTCAGCCTCTCAAGTAGCTGGGACTACAGGCGTGCACCACCATGTCCAGCTAATTTTAGGTAGATACAACGTTTCACCATGTTGGCCAGGCTGGTCTCGAACTCCTGACCTCAGGTGATCTGCCCATCTTGGCCTCCCAAAGTACTGGAATTGCAGGCATGAGCTAACGCGCCCGGCCTCTATTTTTTATTTCTTACCCTCCAAGGTAACTGAGTCTTATAGTAACAGGTATATTTTGAACCAGGAGTAGAAACATACTAAATATCTCAGGTTTTTAATGAACTTGATAATTACTGTGCCTTGATACATTAAGGAAACTGGTGATTAGAAAAACTTTGAATACTGAATTTGTTTTGTGAAATGTATATAAGTAGTTCTATTTTGTTTAATAATAGTGGTAGCTAAGAAGCATGGGCATTTCTTATGTTGTACAGATAATGGAATTTTGGGATGCCTAAGGCAGCAGAATATTTTTCTGAACTATTATATTGCCTGGATATTGAAAGCTGTATACATAATCCTTCTACTTATTTTTTTACATAAGAGAAACTTGCCTTAATGAAAGTTATATATATCTTTATATTGTCTGTCCTTTATACTTCATGTACTCAGTAGTAACTGACATTTTTCTGTTTTTGTAAATTAATAGCAGTATAAAATCAAGTATAATTCTGTGATGTTTTAAAGTTTTGTAATGAAGCTTTTTTGGAGCTCAGTCATTTGAAGATTGAAATGAGCTTTCTCTACAGTGTATTGGTCAGAGAAAAGATGTGTTTTCAACTTACAAGAATGAACTCTTCCTCTTAATGATTTTAGAGACATGGACATGCAGGAAAGTAGAGGGAGTTGGGGAGAGAAAATGTGAATGTGTCCACCTGAAATGTTGAATAAATAATCAGATAACTTTGTTACATGAAACTTTCCTTGTCATGATAATCTGGATGGATTTTTACCATTATTTTTATAAACTTGGCCAGGCATGGTGGTTCACGCCTATGAACCCAGCACTTTGGGAGGCCGAGGCGGGTGGATTGCTTGAGGCCAGGAGTTTGAGACCAGCCTGGGCAACATAGTAAAACCTTGTCTCTACAAAAAATACAAAAAATTAGTTGGGGCATGGTGGCACCCACCTCTTGTCCCAGCTGCTCAGGAGGCTGAGGTGGGAGGATGGCTTGAGCCCAGGAGGCAGAGGTTGCCGTGAGCCAAGATTGTGGCCGGGTATGGTGGCTCACATCTGTAATCCCATCACTTTGGGAGGCTGAGGTGGGTGGATCACGAGGTCAGGAGTTCAAGACCAGCCTGGCCAAGATGGTGAAATTCCGTCTCTACTAAAACTACAAAAATTAGCCAGGCGCGGTGACAAGGTGCCTGTAGTCCCAGCTACTCGGGAGGCTGAGGCAGGAGAATCGCTTGAACCCAGGTGGCAAAGGTTGCAGTGAGTGGAGATTGCGCCACTGTACTCCAGCCTGGGTGACAAGAGTGAGACTCCGTCTCAAAAGAAAAAAAAAAAAAAAAAAAGAGTTTGGTGTAGCAGATTTTTTATTTTTTAAAGATCATTTTATTTTAAAATGAAAGTGAAACTTCCTTCTGTACATTTTAAGATATAAACTGAAAGCCAGTTGTTGCCTCTCTCTCCATACATGTTTGGCCTTAAATGTTCAAAGGGAAATCAAGGTTAATTCCAAAAGGTGATTGTTAAAGCTTTGTTTTCTAAATTACATATGTCCACCCTGGTTCTTTTGAATCTTTATTGTGTTATATAAAATACTCCACAGATAGGAAGTAGAGAATGTCATATACATTCACCAAGATTCTGCTGGCTTTTATAGGAGAAGCTAGCAGCACTTGAAGCAAGTATTGAACAGCGACTCAAGTGGGCAGGTGGTGCCAACCCTGCATTGGCCCCTGTACTACAAGATTTTGAAGCAACGATAGCTGAAAGAAGAAATCTTGTCCTTAAAGAGAGCCAAAGAGCAAGTCAGGTATTGTGACTTACATGCACTATCTTTGTATTCACTTACAGGATTAGATGAGTAGCCGGAAATTATATGTGGGGTTATCAGGGGAGCTTGAGAGCCCACATTTTGGTTCACAGCACCAGGAGGAGGGACTGATGGGCATTTCAGGGCATGCCTGAAGTTGAACCTACAGCAGGTTATTTCCCTGGGCCTTTACTGCCTCCCATTTAAATGTTAATTAAATAAATTCAGCCTCTGTTGAAAAATAAAGAGGTTTTAAATTCATATTTGTTTAAGATTCTCTGGTTCTCTTTTATACAACTAAAGCAATTCAAAGATTTGGAAAGGTACTTTGAATATTATTTTTTCCACATGACAATAAAAACGTCTTAAGACCTTGTGCCCTGTCGGCCAGGCACCGTGGCTTACACCTGTAATCCCAGCACTTTGGGAGATTGAGGTGGGCGGATCACAAGGTCAGGAGTTCAAGACCAGCCTGACCAGTATGGGGAAACCCCATCTCTACTAAAAATACAAAAAAATTAGCTGGGCGTCGTGGCGGGTGCCTGTAGTCCCAGCTACTCAGGAGGCTGAGGCAGGAGAATTGCTTGAACCTGGGAGCCAGAGGTTGTAGTGATCCAAGATCGTGCCACTGAATTCCAGCCTGGGTGACAGAGCAAGACTCTGTCTCAAAAAAAAAAAAAAAAAAAAAAAGGTCTTGTTCCCTGTCAAGAGGCTGTGGATTGGGCAGAGGGAGGACAACCAAAAAAACTGTTATGGACATTTTCGACTAAGTACAAAATTGGAGTAATACATGATACTCATATTTCATACCTGTCACCAATGCTTAATAATGCTCAATTTAAGTCCTATCTTATTTCACCCATACTCCCTAATCCTCCTTTCCATCCATATTTAATAGAAATCCCAAATAGTACATAATTTTGTCTATAAATTTTTCAGTATATACCTATTAAGAACTATTTAAGAATGTATCATAGCTGGGCATGGTATGTCCCTTTAGCTCTAGCTACTCAGAAGTCTGAGGCAGGCGGATGGCTTGAAGCTAGGAGTTTGAAACCAGCCTGGGCAACATAGTAAGATACTGTCTCTACCAAAAAAAAATTTTTTCTTTTTTTTTTTTTTTTTTGAGACGCAGTTTTGCTCTTGTTGCCCAGGCTGTAGTGCAGTGGTGTGATCTTGGCTCACTGCAACCTCTGCCTCTAGAGTTCAAGCAATTCTCCTGCCTCAGCCTCCCAAGTAGCTGGGATTACAGGCACCTGCCACCATGCCCAGCTAATTTTTTTGTATTTTTAGTGGAGACGGGGTTTCACCATGTTGGCCAGGTTGGTCTCGAACTCCTGACCTCAGGTGATCCGCTGGCCTCGGCCTCCCAAAGTGCTAGGATTATGGGTGTGAGCCACCACACCTGGCCAATAAAATTTTTTTTTTTTTTTTGGCTAGGCATGGTGGCACACACCTCTAGTCCCAGCTGGAAGACTAGCTACCTGGGAGACTAAGGCGGGAGGATTGCTTGAGCCCAGGAGTCTAAGGCTACAGTGAGCCATAGTTAAGCCACTGTACTTCAGCCTGGGCAACAGGGGAGACCCTGTCTCAAAGAAAACAAAAAACAAACAAAAAAAACTAACCACCACAATATTAATCATACCTTTAAGATGAGCTTAATATTGCCAGATAAGTTAGGCAAGAATAGAAGCAGAAGGGGAACATTATGACGGAAGTGTCTTCTGAATTGTGGATGTAACACAAATTGCAGCTAAATATGATAACAGCTTTATTGTGAAGTTAATATTCTATGTAAAAACAGTAAGTAACGTAGAAGATCCATTTACCTAATTGTTCGTCAGTGCTTTTGGCCATCTCAGACCTAACAGTATAAATATAAATGTACGTTTATTTACAGCCTTTATAAGGTTTTGGTCTATTTCCCAAACATTTTCAGCACTAATTCTGGTCCTGAATTCTCAAAATGAGAAAGTAGTATTTTTTCGTGTTATTAATTGCCACCTCCCTTTCCCACCTTCCCCCCATCTCCTCTTGTAAGGTTCCATTTCTGTCTTCACAGGTCACTTTTCTCTGCAGCAATATCATTCATTTTGAAAGTTTACGAACAAGAACTGCAGAAGCCTTAAACCTGGATGCGGCGTTATTTGAACTAATCAAGCGATGTCAGCAGATGTGTTCATTTGCATCACAGTTTAACAGTTCAGTGTCTGAGTTAGAGCTTCGTTTATTACAGAGAGTGGTGAGTCTTGGTGGAAGGAAACTTGATTAAATTAAGGCTAGCGTTATACTATCAAAATCAATTTAATATATACATTCAGATTACATTTGTTGAGAATATACTGTATGTAAGAGGTTGTTATGGGGGCGGGGGGGGGACAGTGATGATTAAATTATTTTCTTAGCCGCCCCCCTTCCCAGAAACATATTATATATTTAAAAATATGAAAAATGAGAAAGTGTAAAGGCTCCTCAGAGCTACAACCAAAATACTATGAAAGTTTAGAATGGAGGAGAAAGACGGTATATAGCAAATGATTCCGATGCACTGAAAACATAGAGCGGGAGAAAGAGGGCTTATGGAAGATGAATGCTTGAAAGGTTAGTGAAGGCCAGAAATAGCAAGTTGGCAAATTTGACATTTATATTTGGTCAGAAAGCTTAAAGTTGTATGTTAGGAAGTTCACATTTCATCTCGAAGAGTTATTTAGAATTTAGGGACCTGGATTGCCAGTCATCTTTGTGGTTCCAAATGTATTTCTCAGGTCTTAAACTTTAAGCATTTATAACCTGTGTGATTATGCAGGGAAAGTAAAAATCTTCATCTATCTTTCATAGATTATTGAGATTATTGTTAAGTAACTTGTAGGTAATTAATTCATGACATAGCAATGGAGGTTCTCTTTGTGTCAGCTTGAGTTACTAATATCTTTTGATGATGATAATGAAGAAAGGACTCATTATTTCAGCTGATACTCGAAGTCAAACAAATGCTTGTTCTATTTAGGACACTGGTCTTGAACATCCTATTGGCAGCTCTGAATGGCTTTTGTCAGCACACAAACAATTGACCCAGGATATGTCTACTCAGAGGGCAATTCAGACAGAGAAAGAGCAGCAGATAGAAACGGTCTGTGAAACAATTCAGAATCTGGTTGATAATATAAAGACTGTGCTCACTGGTCATAACCGACAGCTTGGAGATGTCAAACATCTCTTGAAAGCTATGGCTAAGGTAAGACTAATACCATGAACACACATTTCCTGTCCCTCTTTTATAAAATTTACTAGTTTTATTTATAGGAAAAGCAGTGACATTTTGTAAATAACAATTTATCTCATCGCATCTTCCAATTTATTTGTAACTGAGTTAACTTGTGTTTTCATCAACTATTTTTTTAAAACTAGTAGTAGTAGTTGGAATTTCATACACAGAGAAACTAAGGCTTAAATAGATTCCTTTATTGTGATATAACTTGTAATAAAACCAAGATATGAACGTAGTTTGAGAATTCAGATATCCAGCCTATCTTTTTCTTAGCTATACCAACAAACCCATACAGTTCGCCTCCAAAATGAATGAAATGTTGTCTCTTCCCTCCAGTGTTGTACATAGTCTAGTTAGTAAGAAAACTAAGCCTCCAGAAAAGGCTATTAGTTCATTATTACAAACAGTAAATAATTTAATTTTAGAATTTACTTTTACTTTGAATTTTTATTTGATGGTGGAAATGAAGTTCCTGTAAAAATGGAGTTGAACTATAATAAGCAGTTTAAGGCCGGGCGCGGTGGCTCAAGCCTGTAATCCCAGCACTTTGGGAGGCCGAGACAGGCGGATCACGAGGTCAGGAGATCGAGACCATCCTGGCTAACACGGTGAAACCCCGTCTCTACTAAAAAATACAAAAAACTAGCCGGGCGAAGTGGCGGGTGCCTGTAGTCCCAGCTACTTGGGAGGCTGAGGCAGGAGAATGGCGTGAACCCGAGAGGAGGAGCTTGCAGTGAGCCGAGATCCGGCCACTGCACTCCAGCCTGGGTGACAGAGCAAGACGCCGTCTCAAAAAGAAAAAAAAAAGCAGTTTAAACACACTCATATTTGAAACACTTGCTACTTCTTAATCACTAGATGACTGTCTTGAGAGTAATTACTGATACTAAAACTATTTTTCTTAATCATTATCAATTCTAGGATGAAGAAGCTGCTCTGGCGGATGGTGAAGATGTTCCCTATGAGAACAGTGTTAGGCAGTTTTTGGGTGAATATAAATCATGGCAAGACAACATTCAAACAGTTCTGTTTACATTAGTCCAGGCTATGGGTCAGGTTCGAAGTCAAGAACATGTTGAAATGCTCCAGGAAATCACTCCCACCTTGAAAGAACTGAAAACACAAAGTCAGAGGTAAGAATGCCTTCTGGTCAAAATTTATAAAACGTAAGTACAAAACTAATGGTATAGTAAGTTTATCTCTTGATTTAATTTTTCAGTTTTGTTCATATTTTTATAAGTAGTTATCAGGTAAAACATTTCATAAATAAGCCATTTTATTTTGTATTTCAGTATCTATAATAATTTAGTGAGTTTTGCATCACCCTTAGTCACCGATGCAACAAATGAATGTTCGAGTCCAACGTCATCTGCTACTTATCAGCCATCCTTTGCTGCAGGTAGGAGAAGAGTCCTGAGTCTTGATCTCTTAATAATGTTACACATAGATGCTAAGATGTTTAATTATACATAGCTGTCTAATATTAAACACTTAAGGCCTGTCATTCTATAATCTTAAACTGAACAGATTGTAGCTTATCCTTAAAAATACTCGTGTGAGCCAGGCATGATGGCTCACACCTATAATCCCCCCAGCTACTTGAAGGCCAAGGTGGGAGGATTGCCTAAGGCCAGGAGTTCAAGACCCTGTCTCTTTAAAAATAAATAAATAAACAAACAGCTATTAAAAAAAAAAAAGGCTGGGCGAGGTGGCTCACACCTCTTATCCCAGCACTTTGGGAGGCTGAGGCAGGTGGATCACCTAAGATCAGGTGTTCAAGACCAACCTGACCAACATGATGAAACCTTGTCTCTGCTAAAAATACAAAAAAAATTAGCTGGGTGTGGTGCCAGATGCTTGCAGTCCCAGCTACTCAGGAGGCTGAGACAGGAGAATTGTTTGAACCTGGGAAGCAGAGGTTGCAGTGAGCCTAGATCACGTCACTATACTCCAGCCTGGGTGACAGAACAAGACTCTGTCTCAAAAAAATGAAACAACTTGTGAGACAGTAAAAATGCTTTGCATTTGAGTAGTTTTCTTTAAAAATTTTTTTTTTTTTTTTTTTAAAAAGACGGAGTCTCAAAACTCACTGTGGCCCAGGCTGGAGTGCAGTGGCACAATTGTGGCTCTCTGCAACCTCCACCCCCCAGTTTTAAGCGATTCTCCTGCCTCAGCTTCGTGAATGGCTTGGATTACAGGTGCCTGCTACTTGGCTAAAAATTTTTTTATGATTTTAAAATATGTATCTGTTAGAGAAACTTAGGAAAATACTTAATACAACTGAAAAATTTGTAGTTTCATTCCAAATAGAGGCAAAAACCACTCTGCATTTGTTGATTTACTTCACTGTGCATATGCACACCTACACGAACACATTGGGATGATTATGCAAGTGCAATTGTTGTTGCCTTTTTCCAGTTAATAATTTTTCAGTCATTAAATAATCTTTTAAAAAATGACTTAATGGCCAATTTATTTTTATTTTTTATTTTATTTATTTTTATTTTATTGTTTTTTGTTTGTTTGTTTTTTGTTTTTGTTTTGAGATGAGTCTCACTCTGTCGCCCAGGTTGGAGTGCAGTGGCGCAATCTCAGCTCGCTGCAACTTCCACCTTCTGGGTTCAGGAGATTCTCCTGCCTCAGCCTCCCAAGTAGCTAGAATTACAGGAACCTGCCACCATGCCCCGCTAATTTTTGTATTTTTATAGAGACAGGATTTTGCCATGTTGGGTAGGCTGGTCTCAAACTTCTGAACTCAACTGATCTGCCCACTTCGGCCTCCCAAAGTGCTGGGATTATAGGCTTGAGCCACCATGCCCAGCTGATATTTATGGTTTTTGATGCTCCAAACCTAGTAAACGTAATTGTACAAATTCATACCTGAATGTCTGACTGGTTTTAGGCTATATTTTTAGGAAGACAATTGCTGTGTCAAAGGATAAGGATTTATAGTTGATTATTTAATTTGGGGTATTAAAATACACTACCACCTATCCTGTGCTTGCTCTACCCTGCCCCCTCCGTGTTTTGTTTACATGTAAATTGAGCCACCAACTTTTTCTCTGTAGCAGTCCGGAGTAACACTGGCCAGAAGACTCAGCCTGATGTCATGTCACAGAATGCTAGAAAGCTGATCCAGAAAAATCTTGCCACATCAGCTGATACTCCACCAAGCACCGTTCCAGGAACTGGCAAGAGTGTTGCTTGTAGTCCTAAAAAGGCAGTCAGAGACCCTAAAACTGGGAAAGGTAATTAGTTAGGATAAAGATGCCTTAAATTTTTATATAAAATGACGGTTTGACTTACGTATGTTTTTGTTGCTTCATAGCGGTGCAAGAGAGAAACTCCTATGCAGTGAGTGTGTGGAAGAGAGTGAAAGCCAAGTTAGAGGGCCGAGATGTTGATCCAAATAGGAGGATGTCAGTTGCTGAACAGGTGACTGTTTTAAACTTGGGCTACACATTTTAATGCTGCTGGAAAAGTAGAGGTGTATAAAGATGCCTCTCATCGATTTCCTTAGTGGTTCATCAAGGAACTTAAATGTGTTTTCAGAATTCAGAAGATTTTGAGTAACACAGCTCTGGCGTTGTCCAGTAGTCACCATTTTGCTCTGACCCTTCCTTATGAGCACTTTCCTTTTCCCTAGCCCTGTTTTAACCCAAATATAAGTCTGATCCTCCTCCACCGGACTACAATTAGTTTCCATTTAAAGAAAACTGTTGAAGGTTTCAAATGAAATGCCAAGGATGCTTTGGGTTGCAGGTGTAGTATGAGTGGAGCATCCCTAATTAGAAAATCAGATGCTCCCAATCTGAAACATTTTGAGTGTTGACATGATGCCATAAGTGGAAAATTCCATGCCTGACCTTGTGATGGATCCCAGTAGTGCAAATCTAGTCAGAACCTGTTTCATGCACAAAATTACTGAAAATGTGTAAAATTACCTTCAGGCTATGTGAATAATAAGGCATAAGTGGATTCCGTGTATAGACTTGCATCCCACCCCCAAGTTCCTTATTGCATGCATGCATATATTCCAAAATCTCAAAGAATCCAAAATCTAAAACTACAGGTCCCAAGCATTTTGGATAAGGGATACTCAACCTGTATTTGTAAAGCATCTTTGGGTATCGGGACATTTGTCTGAAGTCATTACTCTGAAATGTTTTCATCAGTGTTACTAATATTGAATATATAAATTTGAGAATAAAGCTATAGAAAAGTTGTAGGAAGGCCCATAAACGTTTTACCTAGACTCACTAGTTAACAATTTCCCATGTTTCATTGTTCTGTGTGTGTGTGCACACACAGTTTTTCTGAACAATTTGAGGGTTCTTTGCAGACATCTTAACACTTCATGCCTAAACTTCACTATGTGTCTCTTGAACAAAATACTATAATACTGTAACTACTATGTAATTGTCAACTCAGGAAACTTAACATTGATGTAATACAATTATCTAACATTCAATCCACATTCAGATTTCTCCAATTATCTCAAAATATTCTTTATTGCTTATTCCTCCTCTCTGAACCCCCTCTTTCCCCCACCTTCAGGATCTAGTCAAGGATCATCATGCATTTTGCATATAGATAGATGGTCCTCCCCTTATGATGGAGTGACATCCCAATAAATCCATCATAAGTCTAAAATGCATTTAATACCCTGATAAACCCATGGTGAAGTAAAAAAAAAAAAAAAAAAAAAAGGTCATTTGGACCCACTGTGAGTCAGGGACTGTCTATCCTTGTCCTACTTCTTGATCTGCTTTAATATCTAGAACAGTTCCTGAGCCTTTCCCTCTTCCCTTCCCTTGATATTTTTGGTTTGTCTAGATTAGCTGGTTTACAGAATGTGCCTCTGTTTATATTTGTCTGATATTTTCCTCATAATTCATTCAAGATTTTTTGGAAGGAATACAACATCGGTGATGTTTCTTTCTCAGTATTTTACATCAAGAGACATATGTCAATTTGTGCCATCTTTGGTGGTGATAAGTTAGATCATATGGTCAAGAGAGGTATCCTCTTGATGTCTTTATTATAAATGTACATTTTTTTCCTGTGGGATAAAAATTAAGAGACTGAGTATGTTGTTTGATGGTTTGGCATCTGTAATTCAATTTTAACATCAGCAAGGAATTTTTTTCTCTTTTAAACACTGTTACGTTCTTGTATAGGACCTAGACTTAAACTCTTCTTGGGCAAGGATTTTTTTTTTTTTTTTTTTGGGACGGAGTCTAGCTCTGTCACCCAGGCTAGAGTGCAGTGGCGCGATCTCGGCTCACTGCAAGCTCCGCCTCCCGGGTTCACGCCATTCTCCTGCCTCAGCCTGCCGAGTAGCTGCGACTACAGGTGCCCGCCACCACGCCCGGCTAATTTTTTGTATTTTTAATAGAGATGGGGTTTCACCGTGTTTGCCAGGATGGTCTCAATCTCCTGACCTCGTGATCCGCCCTCCTTGGCCTCTCAAAGTGCTGGGATTACAGGCGTGAGCCACCGCGCCCAGCCCTTTTTTTTTTTTTTTTTAAGAAACCGTTTTGTCAAGTTTGTCAAAAATCATGAAAGATGTTCTGAGTTAGGGATATTTTTACTTCATAAACATTCTGGTAGGTTAATGGATTGTGTGCTTTTCATATCTTTGTAACTGTCTTAGCTCTCTTTTTAAAGTATACTTGGCTATTGTGCTTTTTATTCTGGTAGTTATTAAATTTTATATGAAAATTCAGGGGCTTCCAGGAGCAGGGTAAGTATAGGGAATCCTTTGCACGTAACTTTTGGTATAATTTGTCTGCTGATTATAATTCAGCAGACAATTGAAAAGCTTTAAATGACTTTACATACTATCCTGCCTATTTTTACAGGTTGACTATGTCATTAAGGAAGCAACTAATCTAGATAACTTGGCTCAGCTGTATGAAGGTTGGACAGCCTGGGTGTGAATGGCAAGTCAGTAGATGAGTCTGGTTAAGCGAGGTCAGACATCCACCAGAATCAACTCAGCCTCAGGCATCCAAAGCCACACCACAGTCGGTGGTGATGCAACTGGGGGCTTACTCTGAGGAAACCTAGGAAATCTCGGTGCACTAGGAAGTGAATCCTGCAGGACAGCTGCACTCAGGGATACGCCCAACACCATGGCCTGCAACCCCAGGGTCAAGGGTGAAGGAAAGCAAGCTCACCGCCTGAACACGGAGATTGTCTTTCTGCCACAGAACAGCAGCAAACGTGTCAGGAGGTTAGCTGCAGAAAGAAATCGGGATGCCGCGGAGCACAGAGTGATTTGGAACTCCATTCCACCTGACCCTGTGTGTACAATCCAGGAAAAAAACAAACCCCGCTCAGAAACAGAGAAAACTGGGGTCGCGAAGAAATCACAGCCAAGGAAGATTTGATGCATTCAGATTCTTGTGTAACACTTGTTGCTTGGCAACAGTACTGGTTGGGTTGACCAGTAAGTACAAAAAGGCTAAAGGCTATGCGATATGAATTTCAGAAATGGACTGAAAATGGAGAGCTATGTAACAGATACACTACAGTGGAAGAACTTCTGAAATGAAGGGAAAAAAACCACCCCATCGTTTCCTACTCCTCCCCACCACTTACCCATTCCCCCTTTACCTAATCTAGTAGATTAGCCATCTTTCAAATTCACTTTTATTTCAATCCTTATATTTCATATACTTTCGTCACGATGCTGTTAACAACTTCTGATAACATGGAAAATTCAAGGATTGTTTAAAGGTCTGGTGATCACACACAAAATGTAATTCTCGTTGTTTAAGTCATTTCTGTGATTCTATCATGTACAGTTTCCAGAATTGTCACTGTGCATTCAAAAGTAATGAATCTAACAGACATTTGATTTAATGTATGCTCCCTTTTGCTTATAGTGTGCATTTTTTTTGGAGGTCATTCAAATTTTCCCTCTTCTGTGATAGCTGTAGTTTCTTTCATAGAAAGTAGCTAATCCAGTGTAATCTTTTACCTTTTTAAAAACCAGGATAGAGTATCTATTAGAGTTTTACATTGTTGATGATAGATTAACAATAAAGTGATGTTCTGGTGGAGGTAGACTGAAATTTTTTTAAATTCATTTTTTTCATTTGATGCTTTTAATTTACACTTGGTAAATTAAAAGTTCTTTAGTTTACTTGGCATTTTAGGACATGTACATGAAACAGTGAAAATGAGATCCACCAACATCTTTTATTAAGTTCAGTTATTAGTCTGTGAAGTGCTTTACTTTTTGCACAATTTTAATAGCTTGCCATTCAGTAATACATTATAGTGAATTCATGATCAAGGTTTCCTTAAATTTAGCGTTGCATTTCAGTACTGACTGTGTAAGCTAAATGGCTGATCCAAAATAAAAACCCAGACTAGAATAGGGTTCTTAAAATCAAGTATCAACACAAAAGAGAACACAATTAAAATCTTAATTGTTGGCTGGGCACAGTGGCTCATGCCTGCAATCCCAGCACTTTGGGAGGCCGAGGTGGGAGGATCACGAGGTTAGGAGATTGAAACCATCCTGGCTAACACGGTGAAACCCTGTCTCTACTAAAAATACAAAAAAATTAGCCAGGCGTGGTGGTGGGCGCCTGTAGTCCCAGCTACTTGGGAGGCTGAGGCAGGAGAATGGCGTGAACCCAGGAGGCGGAGCTTGCCGTGAGCCAAGATTGTGCCACTGCACTCCAGTCTGGGCAACAGAATGAGACTCTGTGACAAAAATAAATAAATAAAAATAATCTTAATTGTCTGAGTACATTTTCCCTGCATTTTAGAGATTAGGACAGTGGTCACTTTTTAGTTGCCAGTCTTCACAGACAAACTTGAGAGGTATTAAGGAAAAAATTCCACATAGCTCTGGGCCTTTTCTGTATTCTGATTGCCACGTTAATCTATAATCTTTACCCATGAAAGAACGTGTTTTAGTATCAGTGCTTTCTTGATACTTTAGCAAGTATTGTAGGCAGGGTGGATTTTTTGAAATACCCATGTGTCCAATAGCAAGTTAAGGAACCTAGCGCATCAAATTTTGTTTTCTTCATTCATTTGGAACCTTATTTTCACAAAACAACCTAGCTGGAATAATAATGCCATATTGTATTTTGCATGCTGCTTTATTTTCTAGAGGCTCTGGGAGCAAATTACATTCATCACATTACCTCTGCTCTCTCAAGATTAAAGTCTTTCAGCAACATTCTTTATTGTCATCATAAGGAAAAACTTTTATCGCAGTGATAAAATCAGTTCACATTAGTTTAGCACTATAGATAGCATTCAGAAATTGCTCTCTCTTTGGTAAAGAAGATAAACAGGTGAATTTTATTGCCTGTGTTTTCAGGCTTCAGAGGTACCTGGCACCTTACTCAAGCAAAAACAAAAAACAGTTTTACTTCAAAAGCATGTGCCTCTGGTAAATTATCCATCACTTTTGTTTTAAAGTGGTCCCTCCAAGAATAATGTGGCATACACAGTGGGTTTGGTTGTAAGGCAGATGTAATAGATGACTTCAAAAGCCTGCTCCTTACTGCACTCTGGACCAAGACCCTGGTCTGTATCGTTTGGCTTCCTCTGTTAAGTCATTCTACAAGGTGACTTGCCATTTGAACTTTTTAAGAGACCTCAGCAGTTAGACTGAGAAAAGTTAGAGTGCTGTCGTTATGAAGTCATACATTTTTGATAACACAAAATACCTGTGGAAAACCAGGGATCCTCTCCTATTTTTCTCTCTCTCCTGCCTCCCCCTTTCCCTCCATTCCTCTGTCCCCTCCCCCTCTTCCCCACTGTCTTTAAGAATCAGGGGGTACAGAATAACCTACAAACAACCTCTTCAGAGTACCCTTGGAAATTGAAGTTCAATCTTAAGTTTTTTGTTGTCTTTAATTTACTAGAATTGCCTAATTGTTAGTTGATTTCTCTACAGAGTTGTGGAGGCTTAGCTTGTGTAGTTATTTCTCTTTTACTGTTGCTTTGGTGTGTCTTGAAGTTGATTGATTATTTTTGGTCATTGAGTTCTTAGTGTAGTTTGCTAGATGATGATTAAGATTCTTTTGTGTTTGACACTTGTGGTGAGTTGCTTTTGAAATCTGTTGAGATTTCCATGTGAGAACTGATAATCAGGCTCTTGATCTGCTTCCCTACATTACTTTTTTAGAGCCCAAACCCCAGGTTTAGGGTGAGGGTTTGTAATACAGAGAAAAACTTCCATCACTTCTGCCCTTAACCCTTGCCTCTAAGCTTAGTAAGTAGTTTTCTTAATATTGTCCAATGTTTGGTGTTATCTGCATTGTTTTTTGTTTTTTTAATTGTGGTTGTTCTGACGTGTGAAATTTAAGGAAAGAGCCATTTTAAAAAATGCCGAGCAGGGCAATGCAAGTACAGCCAAATATTAGACTTGATGTGCAATCTTAGGTCCTTTTTAATCTGGGGTATTATAGGCAGTACTTTAAATTGAAAAGTCTTCCTGGCCTATTTTCCTCCACATTTTTGTAATTAACTCTGGGGGCTTACTTGTTTTGGCAGTACTAAAATCAAAGGAGCTGGTTCTTCTTTTCTCCCAATTATTTTCATATGAAAGCACCTACAATTAGCCTGTTAGTCCTATTCAGATACATCAAATATCAGTGAATGCTTTACTATTAGCACATTTAAGCATCTTTGTTTTACATAAAAGTAGAGTATGAAAACCAGTGTTCAATTTTATATTTTGTTGAGCTTGTAAAATGCCAGCAATTTAAAATTAGGACTTTCCTCCCCATAAGCCAAGGAGGTAGAATTACTGATGCAAGGGTTAAAGAAGGTAGATTTTGTTTTCAATATTTGGGTAGTCTTAGATTCCTCCCACAGGGAAGAACTAGCAAGTGTCCCAAATTTTTCCAAACGTTGGGGAGGGGAAAATTCACTGTATAATGAAACCCTAAGGGTTTGTTGCACTTCCTGCTTTTTAGACCTGGTTAACAGTATCACCATCCTTATTTACAGAAGGGCAAAACTAACTCTTAATGAGAAAAGCTTTATAAGTTCAAGGGGTGTAAAACATGACCTACTTAGGGTACTCTGCTTTCCATGGGAACTTGGCTAGACTTAGAAAAAGATGTTCGCTGCGCTAATGTAAAGTGTCATACAATTTAGTAGATTTTTGAAGATGGTAAACTTAGAATTCTATGTTCTGAATTGCGGACTTTTAGAATGTTTTTCTTTGAAAACAGGCTAATATCTTTTTCTTTTCTTGACAAAGTTTCAGCTCCTCTTTATTGTGTCATTTTTCTGGTTTAAATTTCCCTTATCTTTCCACCTGTAATGTCAGTGGCAACAACATCATACTTCACTTACTTGTTAATTTACTTTTTACTCTTATTCTAAGAGCAAGTTGAGTTGAACTGAATCTTCCTTGTCCTAGTAACAATGTATAAATAGTGGCTTCTCTGTACAAAAGGTTGTAATGCCTCCTGATGGATATAATTTTGTGATTGTATTTTAAAGTTGAATAAATCACACCAGCTTCCTGAAAATGTTCATAATGCATCTTTTGGAAAACAAAAATACATGCCTAATTTGTGCATATTTGCATTAACATGGCAAAGATTGTATGAAATACCTGTTTTTCAGAAAATAAAGGTTCAGTCTCAAAAGATACATCATTTAAGTTCTGAATTTATTGGTCAAAATAGATTTTGGAAAACTTGGAACCTTTTGGAACCTGGGTAGCTTGAAAAAACAAAACGACAGGGTCTCCCTATGTTGCCCAGGCTGATCTTGAACTCCTGGGCTCAAGTTACCCTCCCACTTCAGCCTCCCAAAGTGCTGGGATTATAAGCCTGAACCACTGAGCCGAGCCAAACCTAGCCTTTTTTTTTTCTGAATAGCACTAATACCTCAAAAAAGACCCCTAAATTCTCAAAAAAGTAGTTATTTTACCCTCAAACTTATGTTGTATTTTTGAAAAGCAGTAGAAATTTTACTTCAATGATATCAATGTAAATTCTTTGTATTAGGGCCCAATTTATAAAGCTTAATTTTGGCAGTATTTAAAAACAAAATTCCCATAGATCATTATTGACAGATAGGCGCATTCCTTGGAGTGTGACACCTCTGAAAAAAAATAGAAAATGTCCAGCTTGGCTTTATATCTTGGAGATTGCATTTGTTGCTGCTAGATGATGTTAGGATTTGTGTTAACTGCTTAGTCATCTGGCGCATTTCAAAAGATCACATCCTTTCTCTGTAGGACAAAAAGCTCTAAAGAAAACTACGTTAAGGGTGGGTGTTTTTTAATAATTCGACCAATCGGAAATTTAGTGAGAGACCGTATAGCAGGGCTGTGCATTTAGAAATAGGTATGGGAATACACTGTTAAGTAACAAAAAATACTAAGTGGAGAAACTGCTGCTTGAGTTGCTTCTGTTTTTTTCACCTACCTTCATTTCACAAGCTGGTGTTAACAAGTCTTAAGTTGTGCATGGAAAACTTGGGTGAAAACGAGAAGCATTCTGCAGCAAAAGCTGATTTCCCAAAAGTAGAAATGTCACTTTAAACCCTAATAACCCCATAGCCTCTCCTTTGGAAGTGGCTATTACTGTGGGTCTAGCAAGATCACACACCCAGTGCTCAACATGTTCACTGTGTGGCTGCTGATTGCCTCGATCTTTTTGTCTTTTTTTTTTTTTTTTAAGACAGGTTTTTTGCTCTGTCGCCCAAGCTTGAGTGTAGTAGGTGCAATCATAGCTCACTGCAGCTCAATCTCCTGGGCTCAAGGGATCTCCCGCGCCTCCCCTTTTGTCTTTTGTTTTTTAAGTACATGGAGAAGAACCTGCTCTTCAGACTCTATACCTTTAAAAACTCTCCAAATAGCGTCTCTGCCATCTGGCTGTATCTTGCCTATACAACTTCTTTACCCCAACATTCCAAAGTGGCACTTTATTGAACAGTCGGCCTTCCTTGCAAAGACTTTTTCAAGTGCTTCTCCCTGATCCAGATACTTCACTCCCCCTTCACCTTGAAAGACCTACAGCAAATTGACACCCTTCCATGAAATTCACAATGCGCCTGCCCTTGCCCCGCTCTCCGGGGCAGTATGCGGTCTGCAGCTAAACACTCTCACATTTACGACTTCCTTGAATATTTAAGAACCTGGTGGTTACTTAAGGAACATCAAAAAATAAATTTAAATTCAATGGCCGAATACAGATGACCGTAAGAGATTGGAGTTAAAACCTGTATAAGAGGATAAAAGGTTGGAAGTTAAAACTCTAGTTAATTCACCTAAAACAAACATTTGATTAGGACATTTGGCATGATTCTGTTTGTATCAAAAGATGAAAAATCGGCCGGTCGCGGTGGCTGTTGCACTACAGCCTGGGCAACAGAGCGAGGCTCTATCAGAACAAACAACAAAAAAATCAAAGCACTTTGTTACTGCATTTGAAATCCTGGATACAAAAGATGTAGAAGTGCCTCAACACAGTTCCTAAACTGCCTAGGAATTCCGTTGCTTGTGAGAGGGTTTACATCTTTCCTTACCATGACCTCTAATGGAAGAAAGGTCGTGTCAAGAACTATCCTTTTGACCGGGCGCAGTAGCTCACGCCTGTAATCCCAGCACTTTGGGAGGCCGAGGTGGGCGGATCTCTTGAGGTCAGGAGGTCCAGAGTAGCCTGGCCCAAATCGTGAAACCCTGTCTCTATTAAAATGCAAAAATTAGCCGGGCGTGGTGGCGGGCGCCTGTAATTCCAGCTACTCGGGAAGCTGACACGCGAGGATCACTTGAACCCGGGAGATGGAGGTTGCAGTGAGCAGAGATCGCGCTACTGCACTTCAGCCTGGGCAACGGAGCGAGATTCTTTCGTCTCAAAAAACAAAGAAACAAAAAAAGAATCCTTTTGGAGAGGGGGCTTGCAGTTTAAGTAAGTTAAACATCCACGTATAATAAAGCCCCTTAGAAGGCGGTGCATTTTCACACTCTCTCAAACCAGGCCTGGGTTTTTCCTCCCAAGCTCAGGCCTTATTCCTACTGGGTAGGAGAGAAACACTGCAGCAAAATCCACACAAAGAACTCTTTTCACTTGTCCTCAAAACCTCACGGGTCGCAAATCGGGGCTAAACGGCTCAGGCGCCTGCTTAGGGCACCGGGCCGGAGGTGGAACGGATCCCAGCCGCCTCGAGGCCAGGAAGAGATAAAGTGTCGCAGGCCGGCGTCTCCGCCCTCCACCTCAGGCGGCGCAGCATCGCTCTCCGAGTAGCCCATTTTCCAGTGAGACTCCTCGGCTGCGAGAGCCGGACAAAGAGCGGCCCAAAGACACCGCAGCAGCCAGAGCGGGGGAACCACTGAGGGACCGCGCCCCCTGCAGCGGCCGTTGAACCGCTTCCTACAGCCCTGGGCGGGGCGTCGCGCAACCCCTGGGCGCTGATTGGGCACTCCGTGTCCCCTCCCCCTCGGCCCGGCGCGGCCTCTGTCTCCTTTGACCCCGATTTCAAGCCATGCGCTGAGCTTCGGTTGGTCTGGTTTCCTTGAGGCGTGAACTCGGTCTGTCCAATGAGGAGCGAGGGTCGCGGGGGCTGTCGGGAAGGGCGGCCGACCGATATAAGCAGCCTGCGGGGCGTTCCCTCGCGCTGTGGTCGCCGTGCGGGGCTCGGTTGGAGGTCTCACTGGAAGGTACCCTGCGGTCACAGAGACGGCATCCCGGAGACGATGGCGGAGGGAGATAATCGCAGCACCAACTTGCTGGTGAGTCCTGGCCTCCTGTCCCCCGGGAGCCGAGCGAGGCCTCCAGACGTCCGTGGGTTCAAACACCGCGGCCTCGTCCCTGTCACCCGCCGCGGGCCCGGCCCTTCTCTCCCGGGGCAGGCGACGATGCCTGGCCCTCGGGCTTCTTGGGTAACTCCTGGGTGTCGACCCCTTACCTTTCCTGGGGACGGTGCGCGACGGGGCGAGGAGGGCGCGTGATTCCTCACCGCGAGTAGAAGGAGGAAGTGGGAGGCAGAGGGGCTGCGACACTAGCCTGGGGTGCGGGTGGGGGCAGAAGGCCTCCTGGGGCCTGTCCAGCGCTTTCGGGGCCCAGGCCCCAGCCGTATTCGGCTTTCCCCGTCTTTCATCTTAACCTGGATGTGCCTGCCTTCTTTTCGCCCTAAAACTTGGGCAACAGTGGAGGGTCAAAGGGCTACTGCCGAGAATTTCTGTTAGAGCTGGTACAACTTACAACTACAGGGAGGCTGCGAGCTCACCGTGGGGAACCCGGAGTGGGGTTCAGCTGAACAGACAATGGGATGTCTTGGCGTTTGTCTGGAATTTGGAAATCTGGCGGGGGTGGGGTCACAGGACTACTGGAAACAGCTTTAGAGTAATAAGCAGGGATCCGAAGGAACTGCAGTGAGATGGACAAATTTTTATTTGTTGTGAATTTATAGGCGGACAAATTTTTATTTGTTGTGAATTTAAGTGCACCATGTAGGCAAAAAAAAACCAAGAGAAATATCTTGTTACCCTTCCCTGGTGACTGCAGGTCATTACCAGCAATGAAAAACGGAACCAAAGAATTTACCTAGGGGCTTTTGAACTTCCAAGAGCCCAGATGCTGGCCAATGACGTGACTTCAGGGCAGTTTTGATTGTGCTTGATTTTATATTTGCTTTTAGAAATGCATGCTTTGTTCCTTTAAACACACACTCCTTCTAGCATAGTTAGTTCCCAGCATGGATCCTTTTAAGAGGATTAATTGCAGCACAAAGAAGTTGCTCAAGCCGTGTTGAAATGACAAATCCTGGGCTAGAGCTCCTGCTTCCCAACTCACTTTCCAGCAGAGCAATGTAATCTAAGGAAAGCAAAGCCTTTGGTCGTGGATTTCTTGGATGCAAATCGGTTAACCTATGTGTGTTTCCCCCTTGGTAAAATGGGGACAGTAATAACACCTTTTTTAAAAGTTGTTGGGAAGATTAATTGAAGTATAAATATAAATGCTCAGCAGAGTGCCCACACATAGTAGTCTCTTCTTTCACTAGTATTAAGCATGGAATATAAAGTCAGAAATACTGAGATCACACGAGTACTCAGCGTGGCACAGATAGCAAGCGCCTTTGTTAAGATTAAGTGCCTTGTTCTGTCATTTGCATGATTTCTAGTGAATGACTTTTACAAAGAGACAAAGTCTCAGCCCAGGCTGGGCTCAGGCGACCCCTACACCCCCACCAAGTGCTGGCATTACAGGTGTGAGCCACTGCACCCAGCCTGATAACATAGAGACACTTGGGTTTCTTACTCTAATTTTTTCTTCCTTTACCAAAACCAGCTTTAAGCGCTTTTGCTACATTAGCTCATCCTGGAGGTCCACTTTCGGCTGTTCAGAGTCACAGAGAAATTTGAAGTATAATCTAAATGACATCCTAAGTGGTAAGAAACACTGTATTGAGGAGATATATTGACCCTAAAATGCCACTTTAATTTGGCGAAAGTAGTTTTCCTTAATTGTGCAATGAATGTCAACATCTGAGTGATTCCATTACACAAAGAGCTATTTTAGAAATTGAATGCTGTTCAGAGAAAGTCTTTCCTAATGGATTTAGAAGGGTTTAAATCAATAAGATGACAAAAACAACGGATCAATTCTAACCATCTGAAATAAAGTTATTTCATTTTATTAATACTCTGGACACTGCCACATGATTCCCTGTATGACTTTGAGAAAGTAAACCATTTTGAGCTCACTTTAATTGCAAAATGAGTCTAATTATCCCTACCTTGTGGCTGTCTATAAGGATTAAGTTACATCATGTATATAAAGAGTAGCCCAGTGCTTTGACTAGAAAAGTGACCATTAAAAGGATATTTAGGCTGGGCCGGGTGACTCATACCTGTAATCCCAGCACTTTGGGAGCCCGAGGTGAGTGGATCATTTGAGGTCGAGAGTTCGAGACCAGCCTGGCCAACATGGTGAAATCCCGTTTCTACAAAAAATTAGCCAGGTGTGGTGGTGTGCGCCTGTAGTCCCAACTACTCAGGAGGCTGAGGTAGGAGAATCGCTTGAATCTGGGAGGCGGAGGCTGCAGTGAGCTGAGATCTCCCCACTGCACTCCAGCCTGGGTGACAGAGTGAGACTCTGTCTCAAAAAACAAACAAAAAGAAAAACCCCATTGGGTTTTCATCTTTGAAATTGCAATTTTTCAGAAACCAACTTGTTTAAAGTTGGCAATTTGGTTAAGAGGTTATTTTTTGTATTTGGAGCTTTAAAATAATTGAAGTCTATGAACCACAAAAATGTTGAGAGTGGTAAAATGATCACTTTAAATGTCGGTGGTATTTAGGCTGCAGAGACTGCGAGTCTGGAAGAACAGCTGCAAGGATGGGGAGAAGTGATGCTGATGGCTGATAAAGTCCTCCGATGGGAAAGAGCCTGGTTTCCACCTGCCATCATGGGTGTGGTTTCTTTGGTGTTTCTGTAAGTGAGCTATTAGATTACTATGGGTTGTGCTTCTTATTAATAAAGGCTTTTTAATATATAGCTTCCATTTGTGGGGGTGTCTTAAGTCTCTTCTGTAATATATAACCCATAAAGAACCCATAAAGAATGTGTTTCTCATAAGCACTTCTAGTTTCCAGAATTTGTAGTACTTAGGTAAACTTTGTAACCTAAAGCACTTGAGTGAATCAGTGACTTGCAAACTTTTTGTCCTCCAGACTGTTAAACTCTTTTATTATTATTATTATCATCAGACTTCCAGTTCTGGGATACATGTGTAGAATGTGCAGGTTTGTTACATAGGTATATATAGACAAGCCATGGTGGTTTGCATGGTGGTTTGCTGCAACCATCAACCCGTCATCAACATTAGGTATTTCTCCTAGTGCTATCCCTCCCCTACCCCCACTCCCCTAAACTCTTAAAAAATACTGAGAACTCCAAAGAGCTTTTGTCCATTGATATTTACTTAACCACTGCAGCTATGATATCAGCATGTCACAAGCCTCTGGAAAGCCACTTGTGAGAAAAATAGAGGAAAAATAGCAAATATTTCTGAGAAGCAGCGGGTTCAGTGAATAGTTAGACATGTTTAGTTAGGAATAATAATGACTATGTTTTTCTAACCTTTATTAATTTTTTTAACAGGATTATCTACTATCTAGATCCATCTGTTCTGTCCGGCGTTTCCTGTTTTGTTATGTTTTTGTGCTTGGCTGACTACCTTGTTCCCATTCTAGCGCCTAGAATTTTTGGCTCCAATAAATGGTAGGTAGCATAATGATTTGGCAGTCTCATTTCTGTGTAGTTACTGAACTTGGTGGCTGTGATTAGTATGCTGTAAATAAGCAGAGATAATTGTCTAACCATCAGACACCTAAGCATTAGATATATTGCTTTTATGTGAAGAATGTCATAACTGATTTGAATATAAACTATGAATTTTCTGTACTCCATAGTTCTTTTATGGTAGCTGTACATACACATATTTGCATTTCCATTGATATTTAACATAGTATAATAACTTCACAAATTATTTTTGAATGAATGCAGAAAAGGAAACTGGCAGATTTTCATTCACATTCATTTAGCAATTATTTATTAAATGTCTACTGTGGCAGGCACTGTTAAGTACTCTGAAATATTTTGACTTTTAAGATTGATCTTGTGTTAAGGCTGAGATACTGAGACACTGAGGCAGTGGAATGGCAGTTAACAAAGTGAATACCAGGTGTTTCTGAAGAGGTTCAAGCTGTATACACATGAGTTGCTGATTTTATTTATAGCTTTTTTTTTTTTTTTTTTTTTTTTTGAGATGGAGTCTCGCTCTGTCACCCAGGCTGGAGTGCAGTGGCACAGTCTCGGCTCACTGCAAGCTCCACCTCTCGGGTTCACGCCATACTCCTGCCTCAGCCTCCGGAGTAGCCGGGACTACAGGCGCCCGCCACCACGCCCGGCTAATTTTTTTTTTTTTTTGTAATTTTAGTAGACACGGGGTTTCACCGTATTAGCCAGGATGGTCTCGATCTCCTGACCTCGTGATCCGCCTGCCTTGGCCTCCCAAAGTGCTGGGATTACAGGCATGAGCCACCATGCCTGGCCTATTTATACCATTCTTTAAATGGTTGCTTATGAACTCCTCAGATATAGTTAAGTGGATAAGGATCATATTAAAGGTATTTTAACTTCCTCTATCGTGTTGAATTTTGATTCAAATAATCAGCCAAAATAGATGTTGGAATAGATATTTTCTTCTCAGCTACCATTCTATCCTTGTCTGTTTATTTTATTTGGTTAGTATTCTACTTGTGCCTTTGGTTGTTTGTATCTCAGAGGATAGCAAACTGCAAAATAATTCTGTAAACATAAGAATTTGAAATGTGTATCTTATGGATCTTTAAGAACAAATTCAAAGGTTGCTTAAATTATGATATAATTGACAATATTTAAAGGTGTTTCCCCCAACAGCAGAATGGATTAGTGTTAGGAACTATCCTTCGAATTGTTTTTCACTTGCAGTAATGAATCAATGTTGTTGGCTCTTTTGGGCAAGTTTCTGAATGTGCAATGTAACAGAGTTAGCAAAGGAAATAAATCACTGACCTTGGTCTTATTAGCCAGATGACATTCCAGTCTGCTAATTTATAACTCCTAAAGGAAAGTTTGCAGAAATAACCACTGATGGTTTCATGGTATGACTCAGTTATGATAGAGCAGATTTTGTTTATTTTTTGATCTTACAAGGAAGAAAGAACACTCTTTTGCATAGCCACAGTCTAGCCTTGACCATGGGCAAGAAATCACGCCTCATTGTTAAAAAGAAGTTCCAGGGCTCAGCAGAAATTCTTCTACTTTATAATCACTGCAGTTTTACAGAGATGAGGGCTAGAGAAGAAAAGGCAACACATCCCTCAGCTCAGCACAGGGCAATAATAGCAGCCATTATAGCTGTGCAGCGAAGACAGTGCAAAGGCAATTCAAAAAAATAAAAATAAAATCAGAACCAAGAAAAACTATATACATAAAAGGTTTTCTTGGGAGGGTCTCTTGTTGGATTTTTACTGCTGTGTTGTTTGTTGATTATATTTTCCCTCCCCTAGGACTAAATTTATGAAGAAGAATTTAGATTTGAGCTGTTTATTGCTGCCTTGTCATCAAATGTATGAAGCCCAGTTGGGGGTGTTATGTGTTAAATGCTAGTAGTTAGTATCTTACTAAAGAGCGTTCAAATACAGCTGTTTGGTGGGATTCTGATAGGTATAGTGCAGAATTTATTAGGATCTAAAGAATATTTAGGAATAGCAAAATCAAATTTATACTGATTTCTCTATGGCCCATAGAAGTCATGAGTCTTTTACTACCATTAAATAAATGTGGCTTCAGAGCCATAGATCATTTCTTTATTACACACACACACTCTCGCTCTCATACGCTCTTACACAGTTTACATAAAAACTTACTCCTGTGCTATAAAAGGTGTCTTAATGGTGGAAGGACTATTTCACCTACGTAAGATAATGGTGAGACATTGTTTTTATTTGGATTTTCTTTAGAAGATAGCTCTTAAATTGAATAGGGTGGTGTGTTTTGGTCAACTGTAGCAATTTGTTTATAGCAAAAGGCAAATTTCTTTTTCTAGGACCACTGAACAACAGCAAAGATTCCATGAAATTTGCAGCAATCTAGTAAAAACTCGACGCAGAGCTGTGGGTTGGTGGAAACGCCTCTTCACGCTAAAGGAAGAAAAACCTAAGATGGTACTTTTTTTGCTTTGACTTAAGTACAGTAAAATGTTAAGATTTGAGTCAATTTGCCTTTTGTTTTAATAGTTATTTGAAGTTTATTCATTGGTTAATGCCTAAGTACATTCATAAATGTTTACTTGTATTAATTAGACTGAATCATTTTAAAGTTAAAAATTATATTTTTGCATTTAATTTTTTATTCTAGTAAAACAAAATTCTTCTGTTTCATTTTTCTTACTGAAATAATAGTAAAAGACATATGCTTAGAAAGCATCTGTTTAGGCCTGGCACCGTGGCTCATGCCTATAATCCCAGCTACATGGTAGGCTGAGGATCACTTGAGCCCAGGAGGTTGAGGCTGCAGTGAGCTTGTGTTTGGGGAGTGAGCTGTTTGCACCACTGCACTCCAGGCTTTGTGACAGAATGAGACTCTGTCTCAAAGAAAAAAAAAGGAAAGCATCTGTTCATCTGTTCTCTCATCTGTCAGCTTCACGTTGTGAGGCTGCTCTATGACGTTATTAACTGAAAAGATCGTATAATTTATATCATAAAATATTTACATATAGAATTGCAGTAATTCTAGGAAGAAACATACCCAAATTCTATAAAGTAGATCCAATGGAATAGGTTTTTAAATCTAAGAATTTTTAAAGAAAAGTGATAATAAAAGCTAAATTATTTCCTGAACTTTGAAACACACTCTTCTTTAATTGACAAATAAAAATTACATATATTTATGGTGTCATAATGAAGTTTTGATATTAAATTCTTGTTGTTTTCATTGCTAGTACTTCATGACCATGATTGTTTCTCTTGCTGCGGTTGCTTGGGTGGGACAACAAGTCCACAACCTGCTTCTCACCTACCTGATAGGTAAGTCTTTGAGGAAAAACTACAGGCACATCCTGGCCAGTGAAATTGAACTGTAACTTCGTCAATAAACAACTTCCTAAGTTTTAGACACCGAAAAGGAACTGTGGGAATATAGAAAGATGATTATGGTCTCATAGAAAGTGAAAACAATGCAACAACTAAGGTAGAAAGTAATGCACAAACTAAGGTAGAAAGTAATAAGCAATGATTATTTTCTGAGGTGGAAGAGGGGATGAGAGCAGAAGTTTCTGGGGATACATCCCAGTGGAAGTAATTGGTTTCATGTTATTTCCTCCCATTATAGAGTTTAATAATCTGGGAACCTACCTTTAAAATGTAATAATTGGCTGGGCACGGTGGCTCAGCCTGTAATCCCAGCATTTTGGGAGGCTGAGGTGGGTGGATCACTTGAGGCCAGGAGTTTGAGACCAGACTGGCCAATATGCGGAAACCCTGTCTCTACTAAAAATACAAAAATTAGTCAGATGTGGTGGTGCACACCTGTAGTCCCAGCTACTTGGGAGGCAGAGGCATGAGAATCACCTGAACCCAGGAGGTGGAGGTTGCAGTGAGCTGAGATCACACCACTGCACCACACACACACACACACACACACACACACACACACACACACACCCACCCAGATCACCTGAGGTCAGGAGTTGGAGACCGCCTGGCCAACATTGCAAAATCACGTGTGTACTAAAAATACAAAAATTAGCCGGGTGTGGTGGCAGGCGCCTATAATCCCAGCTACTCTACTTGGCAGGGTGAGGCAGGAGAATGTCTTGAACCCGGGAGGTGGAGGTTGCAGTGAGCTGAGATTGTGCCACTGCACTCCAGCCTGGGCAACAAGAGTGAGAGTTGTCGCTGTGCAAGGTGGCTCATGCCTATAATCCTAGCACTTTGGGAGGCTGAGGCAGGCGGATCACCTGAGATCGGGAGTTTGAGACCAGCCTGACCAACATAGAGAAACCCCATCTCTACTAAAAATACAAAATTAGTCGGGCGTGGTGGCGCATGCCTGTAATCCTAGCTACTTGGGTAGCTGAGGCAGGAGAATCGCTTGAACCTGAGAGGTGGAGGTTGCAGTGAGCTGAGATCAGCCATTACACTCCAGCCTGGGCAACAATAGTGAAACTTTGTCTCAAAAAATAATAATAATAATAACCTTTAGCAAGTTAATTGCTGCCTCCTTAATGTTGCTTTTTTAAAATTTATTTTAAGTGACTTCCTTGCTATTGCTTCCTGGACTAAACCAGCATGGAATCATTTCGAAGTACATTGGAATGGCCAAGAGGGAGATAAACAAACTTCTCAAACAAAAAGAAAAGAAAAATGAATGATTCATCTGCTTTAATCAGGGTGATTAGTGGCGCACCCATTGCTCCGGGAACGGTTTCTGCTGTACTATCTGGTTACTAAAATGTTACGGAAGTAGCTCTTTGCTCTCCCTCACTCTGCCCTTAGTTGATAGAAATTCAGACTCCCCAAGTAAGGCTTTGTGCAGTGTCTTCATGTTGCATATAGTTGAGTGCATTCTTAGCAGTTGGCTTCATGGACAACTCATTAGTGTGTATAATTTGTTTTTGATTTTTCTTACCCAGTGTTAATTGAATTCTTGCTTTTAGACAACTTCCTTTTGTAGTGGTGAACCTTGCCCTTTAGTACAGTTCAAGTGAATCTGGATAATTGTTCATCTTTGCTTTAGCTTAGATACCATGTAGTGGTCTGTGGCTACAGGAAGCTGGTTCTGTCTGCTTCCACAGTCTGCTTAGAAAACTGTCTGACTTCATGAATATAGAGACCAAGTTTACCACTTCTGATGAAGAGACCAATTAAGATTCATTCCTCATTCTGTTTCTTTCCGGTGGGAGAAGAGTCCCCATGAAATAAAATGAAACTGATTCCATGTGCTAGTACGTGTAGGCTTCTCCCTTCTGCAAAGCTTAGCAATTTGTAGGAAGCTTTGATCTTTTTGTCCAAAAAAAGGAATGTCTGACAGGCTTAAGCTTTTGTCCCCTTGCACTTAGACTCGAAGTTAGTAAATCCTTAAGGGCTTTTGAATAGCAGACTTCCACAAGATTACATTTAGGATTTCTAGCATACTTTTAATTTCAGATTTTCAGCTGACTTTAGCTATAGTATACAGTAGGTTAAGACTCATGTCTATGATTTTTACTCTAAGACCAGCAAAAGGACAGCAGTCTAATATGTTTAGTTAAGATTCATTTCAGTAGAAGATAATCTTATCTAATTTTTGAGACCAGAATAAGCCTTTTAAGGTAAACCTTAAAATTCTCATTTTATGGTAATACTGGCCATTTTAGTCCCCTAGGTTTGACATGGGAGATAGTGACTACACTGGTGTCTGACTTTTTTTCCTAGAGATTTCTCCCTGAAAAATACAAGGGCTGTTGGTGAGAGCAGACTTGAGGTGATGATAGTTGGTTGGCCTCTGGTCTACAAAGATTTCGTAACTCCTTGGAAAGCTTCTTCTTATCATTCTTAACTTGTTGGTAGCTAGAAATTTAGAGTAGTTGAAATCTGTAGGAATGAACTTCTGAGGGCCAAAAAATGTGACTGACTTGGAAACAATTCTTAAACTGATTAGCTGTAATATAGTTTTGTGAATTTATTGCACTGATGTTGTACCTTGTGGTATATCTGTCCCTATTAAATAAGTGTTTTTTCCTCTTTAATATTGCTGTAAACAGTGGTGCCCATTGTAGCATTTTTTTTTTTTTTTTAAATATTTCATAAGAAAACTACCTTAATTTTACCTTACTTTCATTGTAAATAAGCCTGTCTTCCTATCTGGATTTTTTTTTGTGTATACATGTTCTACTGATTAACTACTTTTACAGTTTTAATCCTGTATTATTCTACTTTGTGTAAAATGGGAAAAAATAAAAAAAGCTGGAATCTTCATGTCTCACTTTCTTTAACTTAGCCAATGTAATATTTGCATGATTGGATTTATGAATCTGATTGATGAAGTACCCTGTGTGGTCCTTACGTGTCTATAAGGTACTCTTTAAGAAATTCCACCACTTTGGGAGACCTGGGCAGGAGGTTCACTGGAGTCCATGAGTTTGAGGTTGCATTGAGCTGAGTGTACCCCTGCACTCTAGCCTGGGCAACAGAGCAGGACCCTATGAAAAATTTTAAAAAAGAACAAAAATAAAAGGTTTAAGTTTATTTATTTACCAAATATTCCAGGCAGCATGCTATAGAGGGAAGAGGAAATGCAATGAACGAGCAGGGGCCAACTATGACATGTGAGAGAGGACGAAGCTGGAAGCACCGGCAGGGACAGAACTGGCTAAATGGTTCCTGTGTGGGCACCTCGTACCCCAGGGCCTTGCTAGTGTCTGGTACAAGAGTGCTCAGTAAACAATTGTTGGGTGACTTTTGTCTGAGCTTCACTTATTTTTTAATTAAAAAAATATTTTAGCCAGGTGTGGTGGCTCACGCCTGTAATCCCAGCACCTTGGGAGGCTGAGGTGGGCAGATCACTTGATGTCAGGAGTTCGAGACCAGCCTGGCCAACATGGTGAAACCCCCTGTCTACTAAAAATACAAAAATTAGCCGGGTGTGATGGCGTGTGCCTGTAATCCCAGCTACTCATGAGGCTGAAGCAGGAGAATCGCTTGAACCCGGGAGGCGGAGGCTGCAGTGCGCCAAGATCGCGCCACTGGACTCCAGCCTGGGTGACAGAGCGAGACTCTGTATCAAAAGTAAAATAAAATAAAAATTAAGGCCCGCGCGGTGGCTCCCGCCTGTAATCCCAGCACCTTCGGAGGCCGAGGTGGGCGGACTGCAAGGTCACGAGATCAAGAACATCTTCGCCAAAATGGGGAAACCCCATCTCTATTAAAAATACAAAAATTAGCCGGGCGTGGTGGCGCGCGCCTGTAGTCCCAGCTACTCAGGAGGCTGAGGCAGAAGAAATCACTTGAACCCGGGAGTCGGAGGTTGCAGTGAGCCGAGATCACGCCACTGCACTCCAGCCTGGGCTACAAGAGCGAAATTCCATCTCAAAAAAAAAAAAAAAAAGTAGACGAACCTCCAATGAACTGCTCACTTTGCCTCTCCCAGGCCGCACCGAGGAAGGTCGATTCCATCGACTCTCAACTGCCAACCCCTGAGGAGGCTCCGCCTTTCCCTTCCCCTTCTCCTCCTCCCAGGCGGTCCCTGTTTTTGCCGGTCCTTTGAAAGTCTCGCGATAGTTCTCCCGCTTCCCATAACTCCGTGCGCTCTCCCCTCCCGTTCTCTTTCCGCCATCTTTCCGCGCCGGTGAGTGGCACTCTCTGAGAGCTCCAATTTCATCCGTCTGCCATCGGCGCAATCCTGCAATCTAAGGTTCGGTCTCAGTGTCCTGCGAGGAGGCTGGACCCCTCCTTGGCCGAGGATCCTGGCCTTGCCGGTTCCTGGACAAGCATAGAGGAGAGCCATGCCCGGGCGCCCCAGACTGTGCACTCCGGGATCCGGTGCATGGGGTGCAGGCCGCAGCGCTGGCGGGAGCCGGAACCTTCGACTGCCTAGCTAGGCAGTAACTCCGGTTCGGGCCACAGCGTCTGAATCTTCCTGTAGTGCTGAGGCTGCGCCTTGGCCCCGGGCGGCGGGCAGCATCGGGGCTGGTGGGCGGTGCAGCTTCTCGTAGCTGGGGCCGCGCTGGGAGCTTGGGAGGCTGAGGCCACCCGGCAGGTAAAAGCTGCATCGTGCCGGGGTTGGCAGTTTGCTGGGTGCCAAATTGGATCTTCTGGGCCGCGGAGTTTTTCTTTAGACACTTTTGAACTTAAGGGGAGAGATTTAAGTTCTACTCTTTACTATTGGCACTTTGGTCTCCATACTTAAGGGCTTTCAGAACTTCAGTGTATTGTGCCGTCCGTGCCCATTAGAAGACTGGACATACTGTCCAGTCTGACAGTATGTAAAATGTTTCTGTTTGCCACTGTGGCACTTGCTGTTGGACGCAATTTTAAATGGTACAAAGATGGATGTTTAGTTTTATTGATGTGTTCATGGTAGGTGAGAGTGAACTGTTCTAAAGTGCAATGTTAATAGTACAGAATCTGCTGATTTTCGACAATTTGGAAAATGTTGCCGATGATACTCTGCTTCTGTTCTGAATCACTGATCGACTATAGCCTATGTTTTCGTTTCGGTAGCTGGCAGTTTCTGCTAGTTCTGTCGTTTTCTTGTGTCAAGTGGATTTTGTCCCACATTTCATTACCTCCAGACGTTGGCGTGTGGCACAATTCAAAGAAGAGTGGTTAGTGAATGAGTGAATTTAAAAATGTGCAGACGGCCGGGCGCGGTGGCTCAAGCCTGTAATCCCAGCACTTTGGGAGGCCGAGACGGGCGGATCACGAGGTCAGGAGATCGAGACCATCCTGGCTAACAGGGTGAAACCCCGTCTCTATTAAGAAATACAAAAAACTAGCCGGACGAGGTGGCGGGCGCCTGTAGTCCCAGCTACTCGGGAGGCTGAGGCCGGAGAATGGCGTGAACCCGGGAGGCGGAGCTTGCAGTGAGCTGAGATCCGGCCACTGCACTCCAGCCTGGGGGACAGAGCGAGACTCCGTCTCAAAAAAAAAAAAAATAAAAAAAAATAAAAAAAAAAATAAAAAAATGTGCAGACTGACGTCCCGATAACCTGTTTACAACAACCGTAGTAAATAGGAATTTTCCTGGGTGGTGGGAAATGGAGAAGCAGCCTTCTCAGACTTAAGAAAACTTCGCCAAGGTGGGGCCAGAAAGAAAAGGATACTTCCGAAGTGTGTTGGTTGGTGAGTGTCTGTTGCTGTTGGCAATGCCAGTAAAACCTCCTGTTTTGTCTTCCCTGAACAGCCACAATGGTGCGCATGAATGTCCTGGCTGATGCTCTCAAGAGCATCAACAATGCCGAAAAGAGAGGCAAACGCCAGGTGCTTATTAGGCCGTGCTCCAAAGTCATCGTCCGGTTTCTCACTGTGATGATGAAGCATGGTAAGTCTGCTGCCGCTGTGTTTTATGTTTTGATGTGAGACTCTTTTAAGAAATGAGTCCTGTAGAAATTAATTATGGGGGACCAAAGTATGTCTGTCATACCTGAGAACGAATGCAATTGACTTGTGGGCTGTGGAGGAGGGGATAGTCTGAAACTTCGAAAGAGTCACTTAGAGTAGGACTGCTGGAAGAAGGAGCTCTGCTAGGTATTTGGGAGCTAAATGAAACCAAGTCATTGAAAGGACTCCTGAGCTCATTTCGAGACCAGCCTGGCCAACATGGCAAAACCCCGTCTCTACTAAAAAAAAAAAAATCCCAGCTCTTCGGGAGACTGAGGCAGGGAGAATTGCTTGAACCCGTGAGGTGGAGGCTGCAATGAGCCGAGATCGGCCACAGCACTCCAGCCTGGGCGACAGCACAAGACTCCATCTCAAAAAAAAAAAAAAAAAAAACCCGAAAGGACTCTTGAGATCTTCTCAGAGCCCCTTGAGAGAAAAGATTGGATTATTGCACTTCTTTGGCACAAGGTAGCCTTTGGGAGTGGGAAGCAGTGAAGGAAGGGTCAAGGGGAAAATAAGTTCTTTCAGAATTGCAAGGTGGATTGTTTTGGGTATTGTCTCCCAAATCTTACGTGTTAGGTTGTAAAAATTAGTTCTGATACAGATCAACTGTCTTCCCCCCAACTTCTTGGAGAAGCAGTCACTGAGGTGATGATGGGAGACTTAAGAATTGGGTAGGCTGGAGCTCAGAGGTTTAGCTCTCAAGTTGGTGTCTTTTATTTAATCCAGTCAGTTATCTTTTGTAGGTTACATTGGCGAATTTGAAATCATTGATGATCACAGAGCTGGGAAAATTGTTGTGAACCTTACAGGCAGGCTAAACAAGGTAAGAATGAGTGATATACACATTTCAAAGCTTTAAGAATTTTGTAATGTGGCGTTAGATGTTGTAATTGCCTTTGGAAATACTGAGTAGTGGTGCCATACTTGCTTTATCCAGTTACTTTAAAAAGGTTTAAATATTGACACATATAACTTCATTTGTTCTCCTGCGTTGATTGTGCTAGAATTATGTCAGTTGACCTAGTGTTTGTATGGGGTATAAGCTGTCTCAGGGGAGATGGGGGGTGAAACCAGCGGCGGTACCGGTATTTAAATATTGGATGTTAACACTACCCACCTCACTGGCTTGAACTTGGGTGGCTCAAGGCCACTGAGCCTTTTGTCCAAGAAGCTGTGTCCTTCCTCTCAGTGGTGTTGGGTTTTTTGGATGGAATCTTTGAGTAAATGGGGCTTTCTAAATAGCAATATTAATACTTTTTCTGTTTTTGCTGGCATAGGTCTTTGGGGTCTATGTTGCTTTTCAGTTTGACTTGTCAACACCTTAACCAAGTAAAACTGATTTTGTGGTTTAAGTGATTGCGTGTGTTTTGGGGGCAGGTGTCTAAGCTAGTTGAGGTGTCCACTGTGCTTCCTATCAGGTTTGTAGCTTTCAGATTTGCAAAGAGGCAGATCCTCTAGTCCAAGCTTGTCCAGCCTGCCTAATTTTGTTGTTTTGTTTTAGACTTTTAGCAGCCTGAAACCATGGTATTTAGTTTCTGTCTCTAGTGATAAATGGAAAAGAGGGATGAAGAGTGGCCTTACTGGCCCAACTAGAAACAGAAACTAAGAGCCCATGTCTGTATTCCCTCCCTTGGACACCCCTGTGTCTACTGCAACAGATGAGGGGAAAGAGACCCAGAAAGTGAGTTGCTGAAGTATTTATTAAAGATTTGAAGAACTGGCTGGGTGCGGTGGCTCACGCCCATAATCCCAGCACTTTGGGAGGCTGAGGCAGGTGGATCACGAGGTGAGGAGTTTGAGACCAGCCTGGCCAACATGGTGAAATCTCGTCTCTACTAAAAATACAAGAACTAGCCGGGCGCAGTGGCGGGCACCTGTAATCCCAGCTACTTGGGAGGCTGAGGCAGGAGAATTGCTTGAACCTGGCAGGCGGAGGTTACAGTGAGCTGGATATCACACCACTGCACTCCAGCCTGGGTGTCAGGGCAAGACTCCGTAAGATTTAAAGAACTTGCAAGAGTAATTTTCAGTATGTCATACTGTGTTTCAGTTGTATGTAGCCGTTAGAACCCCACCTCAAAGTAGGATTTATTTATTTTTATTTATATTTCTTTTGAGATATTCTTGCTCTGGCCTAGGCTGGAGTGCAGTGGCACCATCTTGGCTCACTGCAGCTTCCCTAGCTCAAGCCATCCTCCCACCTCAGCCTCCTGAGTAGCTGGGAATACTGGTGCATGCCACTGTGACTGCTAATTATTTAAAAACTTTTTTGTAGAGGTGGGATCTCGCTATGTTGCTTAGTTTTGTCTTAGACTTCTGGGCTCAAGTGAGCCTCCCACCTCAGCCTCCCAGAGTGCCAGGATTGCAGGCGTGAGTCACTGGGCCCAGCCGAGAAATGTTTGAACAGAGCATTCTGTAAACGGAACTTATTTGTGGCACCCTTGTTCTGTGGTGTGCTACTTTAAAAAATTCTAGCCTGTAACAGTTGACATGCAGGCCCTGCTGCTCTGTGCCCTTTTTTTGAGACGGAGTCTCACTCTCACCCAGGCTGGAGTGCAGTGGCACCATCTTGGCCACTGCAACCTCCGTCTCCCAGGTTCAAGCGATTCTCCTACCTCAGCCTCCCTAGTAGCTGGGATTATAGGTGCGTGGCACCATGCCGGGCTAATTTTTGTATCTTTAGTAAAGACGGGGATTTGCCATGTTGGCCAGGCTGGTCTGGAACTCCTGACCTCAGGTGATCCACCGCACCTGGCCTGCTCTGTGACTTTCGGCAAAGTAAACAATTTTTGGTTTCTTGGAATTTCATTTCTCCCCATTTATAAGAGAATGTCCCCCTCCATCACTTTCATGCAAGACATTGACCTACCCTTAGCGTGGAAATTGAGCTTGGAAGTAAGATAGTGTGTAAAGACTAGATTGATTAACATTCTGGGCTTGATCACATCCTCTTAGGATTCTTCTTAGTTGGGAGAGGGTATGCTGTTTTAATTCTACCACAATGAGAAGGATTTTTGCTGCTGGAATCAACATAAAAACTTGGATGCAGAGTGCGGCAGACTTTGGGGAAGCTCTTTCACTACAGTTTGCTTGGACTAAACTAGTTTCCCCATATTTCTGTCCCTGCATTTCTTTCATCTGCTGTGAGATTGGCGTTGTTAGTCAAGTCACAGGATAGCTGATGGGGTAATAGTAGGAGAACTTAAGCAGGCTTCCTGAGCGTAATGCAGTTAGGCCTTTCTGACAAGCCCATTTTCAGTTTCTGTGGGTCAGTCTCTGCTTTTGGAAGTGTTTTTCAAGTGTGCCTGTGATTTTAGAGCAGATTTTGTGAGCAGAGGGTCTTCAGTTAGTGGACATCAGTTGGTGGACTTTCTTCAGTAGTGTTTTAGGGCTGGCATGTAGTTGAGGGATGACAGCCCTTGGTGAGCTCGTACTTGGGAGGATCATTGTTGCCGTGTCCTGGTAGCCACGAGATGAGATAATTGCAAGCCCTTTGCTCTTTCTGCCTTCCATCATTCTGTCACATTCATTTGGAAAAATTTGCCTGGGGATGTAGGACATTGTTTCTTGGAAATATGTAATGGTACTTCATTGGTGGGAGCAGTGTTCTTAGTTCGCTGCCGGTGCAGCGTGTTCCTTAGATATTCTAATAATTTGTAGTTTTTAGCTTATGAGCTTCAGGATTTGAGACCCTACGATTTTATTTCAGCCTTACTATATAAGAAAGGGTTGGCTATAGTCTCTCTTGTCAAGACTTGATCTCTTGGCTATGTAAAATCTGATCATTCTGGACAGTTCTCTAGCCAACAGGGAGCACGCCAGTGGCTGGACACTGCCATGTATTGCCTTGTGCCATTTCTTTTCATGTCTTTGCTTTTTCTAGGCACGTGGTGGGCCTCGTAGGCGGGCATAGTCTTACTTAAGTGTATTTTTTGAAAAGTATGTCAAGAATTGTGCACAGAATAGGTACCCATCTGAATGCTGGTTTGGTTGGTTTGGAGGACTGTTCGTTTATCAATGTCAGCTTGTGTTACTCAGTTTTTCTCTTCATTGGTAAAGTGAAGACTTTTTTTGTTGTTGTTTTTATTTTATAGTGTGGAGTGATCAGCCCCAGATTTGATGTGCAACTCAAAGATCTAGAAAAATGGCAGAATAACCTGCTTCCATCCCGCCAGTTTGGGTAAGTTGGCCTTTCCTTAATTAAAAGAAGTTAGTGCTTAAGAATTGCTGTGGTGCAGTTTGACTTGAGATTTTTTTTGTTTTGTTTTTTTCCTTTTTAAATTTGTCTACTCTCAACCATTTTGACCTAATAATTACCTCAAGTGTTACCCATATTTCTTTTTTTTCTCTTTAAATAGAGACAGGGTTGGTCAGGCGCAGTGGCTCACACCTGTGATCCTAGCACTTTGGGAGGCCAAGGCGGGCGGATCACCTGAGGTTGGGAGTTCGAGACCAGCCTGACCAACATGGAGAAACCCCGTCTCTACCTAAAATACAAAATTAGCCAGGCCTGGTGGCGCACGCCTGTGATCCCAGCTACTCGGGAGCCTGAGGCAGGAGAATTGCTTGAACCCAGGAGGCGGACGTTGCAGTGAGCTGAGATCATGCCATTGCACTCCAGCCTGGCCAATAAGAGCGAAATTCTGTCTCAAGAAAAAAGAGGGACAGGGTTTCACTTTGTTGCCCGGGCTGGAGTGCAGTGGCTCTTCACAAGTGTGGTCATAACACACTACAGCCTTGGCTTCCTGGCCCCAAGCAGTCCTCCCCACTCAGCCCCTTATGGATTTGGGAACACAGGCGCCCGCCACCGTGCCTGGCTGTTCGCCACATTTCACGTGTTAGGCTTCAGGTTCTGAGAGGCGTGAGAGCTTAGACTGGCAGAAGAGGAGGGTTGTGTTTCATGTCTGCCCTTCTGGCAGATAGTTCATATTGTGTGTTCCCTGTGGTCCCAGACTCGGCCAGAATCAGTTCTAAGCCTGGGCCTTTGGGAAAACTTCGTTTGGGAATCTTTGTCCTTAAGAGCCTGTCTGAGTTCAAATCCTTGTTTTTCTGCTTTAAAGCCATGAGATCTTGGGCAAGTCATAGCCTTGATTTCTTCATCTGTAAAAGTGGTAATAGTCCTCTGTTTATCACCTGATTTAATTTTGGTAAAACGCTTTATGAGCTGACACAGTAAATGTGTATCTTTGTGGTTAAGAATTTATATCCTCCAAATTACGCGTCTGGTGCCTTGGTTGAATGTATTCTCACTTCATGGTTGCTGTATTACAGGTACAGCATTCTCTTACGAAAATCATTTCTCTTTGTAATTATGATAACTGATTTTAATGCCGCACATTTGCATACTGTATGCTTGTTACAGTGATCCCCACAGTAGCTAATGAAGCAGCCACTCACTGTACACATGAACATGTCTCCATGTAATAGTTATACGATGCATGGCAGAAACACAATTCAAACTCAAGTTTATGTGAATACTTTCAAGTCTCCTTACCTGAGAGCAGAAAGTGACATTTGAAGTTAAAGGAGTTCCTAGATGCCTTTGTTTTCAGTCAAGTTTGTTTCGTGGTGTAGGCAGAAGTCAGGGCTGTGTGGGGCAGAAGTCAGGGCTGTGTGAGGCAGATGTCAGGGCTGTGTGATTGTGTGGCTCCACTCTCTGGATTTGGCTCTGTTGGTTGCAGGAGTCATGCTCATATGCTACATGAGGCACCAGCAGTGGCACTGTCAGTTCCTGTGTGCTCCACAGGAAAGCACCCTTAACCACTAATGAGTGTTGATGCTTTTCTGCACTAGAAGGCACTATGTTGAACTATTAAACTTACCAGCATTTTCTTTTTCCACTCCATAGTTTCATTGTACTGACAACCTCAGCTGGCATCATGGACCATGAAGAAGCAAGACGAAAACACACAGGAGGGAAAATCCTGGGATTCTTTTTCTAGGGATGTAATACATACATTTACAAATAAAATGCCTCATGGACTCTGGTGCTTCCACTTGGTCGTTTTGAGCCTTCACAGCAGTGTAGCCGGAGCGTCTGCGGCAGCATGCCGTTGCTTCGTTTATTGGTGAATGCGATTACCCAAAGTGACTAATATAGTCAAGGGAAAAAGTTCTTATGAAACCAATATGCATAAGAAAACAGTCACCCCTGCTGTCTACCAAAACCAGGTATTTGACACTAAATATTTTAGTTACATTTCATTTTTTTTTTGAGACAGAGTCTCACTCTGTCGCTCAGGCAGGAGTACAGTGGTGCGATCCTGGCTCACTGCAGTTTTCACCTCCTGGGTTCAAGTAATTGTCTTGTCTCAGCTGCCTGAGAAGCCTGGGATTACAGGTGTGTGTCGCCACACCTGGCTAATTTTTATATTTTAATAGAGATGGGGTGGCGCCGTGTTGCCCAGGCTAGTCTCGAACTCTTGGCCTTATGCAATCAGCCCACCTTGGCCTCCCAAGGTGCTGGGATTACAGCCATGAGCCACCACACCTGGCCTGTATTTCAGTATTTTCTGTTTTTAATGAGTTTATTTTGCCTGGCTAGGATTATTCTGTAGATGGGATTTTAGATCTTGCTTTTGTCACTGACCACTGTAAGAAATACTTGAGAGGAATTTTTTTTTTTTTTAAGACAGTCACTCTGTCACACAGGCTGGAGTACAGTGCATGATCTTGGCTCACTGCAACCTCCGCTTCCCAGGTTCAAGTAGTTCTTGTGCCTCAGCCTCCTGAGTAGCTGGGATTACAGGTGTGTGCCACCATGTCTGCTTAATTTTTGTGTTTTTAGTAGAGACGGGTTTCACCATGTTGGCCAGGCTGGTCTCGAACTCCTGATCTCAAGTGATCCACCTGCCTCGGCCTCCCAAAGTGCTGGGATTACAGGCGTGAACCACCACGCCTGGCCTTAGGAATTGTTCCAAGAGGATCCGGTGCCACTTGGAGGTGCCCATTGAAGTGGTGGGCACTGGTGATCACTGACGGAGTAGTTGGTGCTGACCTGGTACTGGGGCGTGTCCCCCAGTCTCTGCTCTGCCCTTGGCTACCCAGGTGGTGTGCCAAGCGAGGAGAGAAGCTACCTTAGGAAGGGGTGCGGATGAACTTCCTGAAAGGAGGGCCTACCTTTGTAATATGTGGGAAGTAGCTACAAATGTTACAGAAGGGCCCTAGAGATGGGGCAGATAAGGCCCCTATTTGTGAGAAGTGAGTTGAGAGGCGTGTTTGGGGCCTCTGATGTTTGGGAGGCTGTTGAGTAATTCACATGAGTTTTGAAGTCCAGCACCAGAACTCAGGTTTCCTCTTCCACTCAATAGCCTCAACATCCTTATCTGTAATGGGAATGATGCAAAACCCATCCCCGAGTTGAGGGAAAAATGAGATTGTGTAAAGCGTACTTGGCACGTGACAGTCACAGGCCTGGGGACGGTGAGTCCAGAAGGACTTTCTTATGCCAGGGTTGTAATCTCTAGGATCACAGGGCTGTGACTTGTTTAACCATTGTGTCTCTGGTCCCTAGCCTGCAGCCTCCCAGGAGGCGGAGGTTGCAGTGAGCTGAGATCGTGCCATTGTACTCCAGCCTGGGCAACGAGCAAAACTCCGTCTCAAGAAAAAAGAGAGGGTTTCACTTCGGTGCCCAGGCTGGAGTGCAGTGGCTATTCACAAGTGTGGTCATAACACACTACAGCCTTGGCTTCCTGGCCCCAAGCAGTCCTCCCCACTCAGCCTCTTGTGGATTTGGGAATACAGGCGCCCGCCACCGTGCCTGGCTGTTTGCCACATTTCACGTGTTAGGCTTCAGGTTCTGAGAGGCGCATGAGAGCTTAGAAGAGGAGGGTCGTGTCTACTTTCATGTCTGCCCTTTTGGCAGATAGTTCATATTGTGTGTTCCCTGTGATTCCAGACTCAGGGCCAGAATCAGTTCTAAGCCTGGGCCTTTGGGAAAACTTAGTTTGGCGTGTAGGGATGCCTCAGTCACTTACGTGTTGATTGAGTGAATAGTCGATTTCTTTCTGGACACTTAAAATAGGATATGAAAATGGCTCCATTTGTTGTCACCATTTTGTGGGGATCCTATGTCCTTTGAAGTGGTCAGGAGTGGGAGAAATACGATAGAGAGGGGTGGTGTGGTTGATGGATTTAACACATGGCAAGGAAGCAGATGGCCTTACCCCCTGTTCCTCAGATCCTGTAAGTGGCTTTGTGACCCAGGCCTGCTTGGTGTGGGACTAGACCCCAGGATTTGAAGGTCTGAAGACAATTTAGGTTCCTGCTGGCAGGATGTCTTGGCTCAGAGCCAAGTATTTCTGTGGGGTGATCCCACCTTCCTCCCAGCATGCTGCTGCTGCTGACAGGCAGAGACCCCGGAGTGGGAAGAGGGTGATAGCATCTGGATCACCCGTTCCTGCCTAGATGGTTTTGGGTCATAGTAAAAGGGATCTCAGCACCTATGCAGTTCTCAGCCTCGGAGCTGCAGGTGTCAGGAATATAATGCACTATCCGAAAATGCATGCAAAACTTAACACCTAGGCATTTTTATGGAGACACTCCATAGAGCCTTTGACCAGAGGTTGAAAGAAATTTGTCATTCAAAAGACCAAGGAACCACTGCCAAGTACCTCTACATTCAGCAACACATCTATACTGGTGCATGCCAAGTGTCCTCGCTTAGAGGCTATTGTCTCACCTCAGGGTCAGGAGTGACAGGTGAAAGAGCACACAGGTCTCTGGGCAAGGCAGTTTGAATCTAGGTCTGGACCAACACCTGAGAAGACAGCTTCACCCCAGGCTAGGAAGTTCACTTTCAGCTCCTGGCCAGGGAGAATGCAAGCTCTGGGAGACCTCAACTCTGAATCTCACTTGGCTTTTCAGTCGAATCCATTGTTGCCTAAGACATACTTGCCAATCCCGAATCCTCAGAGGGCTCCATACATGCTGCACTTCAGCCTTCACTCCCGGTTCATCCCACCTGGAATGCCTTTTTTCTCTCCAAAGATATTCCCAAGAGCCAAGTTAAATGTCACTTCCAACCTCAGGTGATCTCCCCGCCTCGGCCTCCCAAAGTGCTGGGATTACAGACGTGAGCCACTGCACCCGCAGAAATGAGACATTCTTTGGGACCTGAGCAGCGTTCGTTATGCAATGGATGTTTAGGGCTGCAGACTGTGCTGAGCCAGTACTGAACATAAGATCCTGAGTGGACAGGAACACCTTCGTGGTCAGGAGTAAATTTGTTTTTAAGAGCTGGGAGTGGTGGTTAACACCTGTAATCCCAGCACTGTGGGAGGCTGAGGTGGGAGGATCACTTGAGCCCAGAGTTTGAGATCAGCCTGGGTAACATAACAAGACTCTGTCTCTACAAAAAAGAAAAAGATTAGCTGGGTGTGGTGGCATGAGTCCCAGCTACTCGGGAGGCTGAGGTGGTAGGACTGCTTGAGCCTAGGGGGTCAAGGCTGTAGTGAGTCGTGTTTGTGCCACTGCACTCTAGCCTGGGTGACAGACAGATAATGTGTCTCAAAAAAAGAAAAAGAAAAAATCTTGACCAGGTGCGGTGGCTCATGCCTGTAATCTCAGCAGTTTGGGAGGCCAAGGCAGGTGGATCACCTGAGGTCAGGAGTTTGAGACCACCTGGCCAACATACAGGGTGAAACCCCATCTCTATTAAAAATACAAAAATTTGCTGGACCTGGTGGCGCACACCTGTAATCCCAGCTACTCGGGAGGCTGAGGCAGGAGAATTGCTTGAAGCCAGGAGGCGGAGGTTGCAGTGAGCCAAGATGGTGCCACTGTACACACTCCAGCCTGGGCAATAAGAGCAAAACTCTGTCTCAAAAAAACCCAGAAAAATCCATTAAAAAAAATAACATATTTGTGAGATGGAGAGCCAATCTTCCTAGGAACTGAGGGGGTTACTGGCTGCAAGGGAGATGGGGAAAACAAGTCCTGGCCTCCACCTAGGGGATCTATAGACTCACAATGTAGGAATTTTCCCAGAGACAGGAGTACTTTAAAGGTACTGTATGGTCCAAAATGGTGGAGCAGGGAATTACAAGGCTCCCAACACAACTAATGAGGTGGCAAAAACTGTCAGAATCAAGGTCTGAAGTACTCTGGGGTCTAGACCCTTTTTGTTATATTTCATTGTTTTTGAGATGGGGTCTCACTCTATCCCCCAGACTGGAGTGCCATGGTGCAATCTCAGCTCACTGCAACCTTGACCTCCCACGTCAGCCTCAGAGTAGGTGGCATCATGGGCGCAAGCCACCACGCCAGGCTCATTTTTGGATTTCTTGTAGAGACAGGGTTTTACTATGTTGCCCAGGCTGGTCTTGAACTCCTGAGCTAGAGCAATTCACCAGCCTCAGCCTCCCTCCCAAAGTGCTGGGATTACAGACTTGAGCCACAGCACCCAGCCTTCTCGTTTTTTATTTTTATTTATTTATTTTTTTGAGACAAGAGTCTCGCTCTGTAGCCCAGGCTGGAGTGCAGTGGCCGGATCTCAGCTCACTGCAAGCTCCGCCTCCCGGGTTCACGCCATTCTCCTGCCTCAGCCTCCCGAGTAGCTGGGACTACAGGCGCCCGCCACCGCGCCTGGCTAGTTTTTTTTGTATGTTTTAGTAGAGACGGGGTTTTAGTAGAGACGGGGTTTCACCGTGTTAGCCAGGATGGTCTCGATCTCCTGACCTCGTGATCCGCCCGTCTCGGCCTCCCAAAGTGCTGGGATTATAGGCTTGAGCCACCGCGCCCGGCCCTTCTCGTTTTTTAAAAGGGAAACAAACTTAACAACTCCCAAGGGAAAATTTGGAGAAAGAAAGCTCTGAGGCTGGGCGCGGTGGCTCATGCCTGTAATCCCAGCACTTTAGGAGGCCAAGGCGAGTGAATCACCTGAGGTCAGGAGTTCAAGACCAGCCTGGCCAACATGGTGAAACCCCAACTCTACTAAAAATACAAAAATTAGCCGGGCATGATGGCACATGTGCCTGTAATCCCAGCTACTCGGGAGGCTGAGGCAGGAGAATCCCTTGAACCCGGGAGGCAGAGGTTGCAGTGAGCCAAGATAGCGCCACTTCACTCCAACCTGGGCGAAAGCGAAAGTCCGTCTCAAAAAAGAAAGCTCTGCTTTGCAGTAAAAGAGTGTGATTGATGGCATTTTTGCTTGCCCACATAACATCCCCCCAACTCCAGATCAGCAGGGACCATGAGGATGTCAGCCTGCACTTTTGGAGCTGGTTGCTAGCATGGGGGAGTACACAGAATTTACTGTCAAAGAATTGTGGTTGTAGGCTGGGTGCAGTGGCTCACACCTGTAATCCCAGCACTTTGAGAGGCCAAGGCGGGCAAATCACGAGGTCAGGAGTTTGAGACCAGCCTGGCCAACATGGTGAAACCCCATCTCTACTAAAAATACAAAAAATTAGCTGGGCATGGTGGTGGGTGCCTGTAATCACAGCTACTCGGGAGACTGAAGCAGGAGAATCACTTGAACCCGGGAGGCGGAGGTTGCAGTGAGCCAGGATTGCACCACTGAACTCCAGCCCGGGTGACAGAGTGACTCCGTCTCAGAAAAAAAAAAAAAAAAAAAAAAAGAATTGTGGTTGTAGGTCTTCACCTATCTGTCTGATGACTTCCCCAAGGACTAGCAGAAAGGCTTCTGAGCTTTTTACCCAGGACATTTTCACGGCTGGGGTGGCTTCCCGGGTGGCTTTAGACAAAAGCATTGAAAGACATAGGTACTGGCCTAAATACCCTGGGGCAGGGGACAACACTTGGGACAAGCAATAGACAGACCAGGCAGCCTGGGAAGGAAAAGTTTGGAAAAAGAGATGTGTGTCTGTAGAGGCTTTTAAAAGCTTCCACATAAACGAGGAAATCAAGAAAGCTGTGTGCAGGCCTGTAGTCAGTTGCATGCTCAGAAAAGGCCTAAGAAACTTTGTGAGGCCAAGGGAGTTGGATCACCTGAGGTCAGGAGTTCGAGATCAACCTGACCAACATGGTGAAATCCTGCCCTTACTAAAAATACAAAAAAGTTAGCTGGGCGTGGTGGCACATACCTGTAATCCCAGCTACTTGGGAGGCTGAGACAGAAGAATCACTTTACCTGGGAGGCAGAGGTTACAGTGAGCTGAGATTGTGCCACTGCACTCCAGCCTGGGCGACAGAGTGAGACTCTGTCTCAAAACAAAACAAAACAAAAACAAACAAACAAAAGGCCTAAGAAGACCCTAGGCTTTCATCTCTTGCTGGCCTTCGGTCTCTGTGCAAGCAGGAAGTGAAGGCTAAGGCAGAGTATAAATGGCCTGGTTAAGCGTTGAGAGAGTGCCCCAAAAAGATCCAATTTGCAAAGATAAGGATAGTGTTTTCTGCCTGCCTTCCTGCCTGCCTTCTCCCCTCCCCTCCCCTCTCCTTCCCTTCCCTTCCTTTCCCATTTGTTGGCTTCAGCCATTTTAGGTAGCTCTCAAAAGACCAGCTGACTGACAAGCAAAAAGAACAGAAACTTTACTGGCAAAGAATACAGACTTTACAAAAATAGTTTGGAAAAGTTACCAAACAAGCAAACCACAGCAACCCACGATAGACAGCAACAGCAGACCCTGGGGAAGGAGGAGAATCTGATTTTCAGTGTTGCCATAAATTGAAAATGTCAACAAAACCCCTCACGGCATGCAAAGAAATAATAAAGTTCCACTCATTTGTGGCAAAAAGACTGTCCTTGTGGCAGACCAGGTATTGGTCTTACTAGCAATGACCTTTTTTTTTTTTTTGAGATGGAGTCCCGCTCTGTCATCCAGGCTGGAGTGCAGTGGCATGATCTTGGCTCACTGCAAGCTCCGCCTCTGGGGTTGAAGCGATTCTCCTGCCTCAGCCTCCTGAGTAGCTGGGATTACAGGCGTGTGCCACCACACCCAGCTAATTTTTGTATTTTTAGTAGAGACGGGGTCTCATCATGTTAGGCTGGTCTCAAACTCCTGACCTCGTGATCCACCCGCCTTTGCCTCCCAAAGTGCTGGGATTAGAGGCATGAGCCACTGTGCCCAGCCCAGCAATGACTTTTTAAACACTTTAGTTATTTAATTTTTTTTTAGAGAGATAGGGTCTCCTTCTGTCACTCAGGCTGGAGTGCAGTGATGCAGCCATAGCTCCATAGCTCACTGCAGCCTCTACTTCCTGGGCTCAAGTGAGTCTCCTGCTTCAGCCTCCTGAGTAGCTGGAACTACAAGTATGCACGACGATGCCAGGCTAGACAATTACTTTTTTTTTTTTTTTTTTTTGAGATGGAGTCTATCACCCAGGCTGGTGTGCAGTGCTGTAATCTCGGCTCACTGCAACCTCTGTCTCCCAGGTTCAGGTGATTCTCGTGCCTCAGCCTCCCAAGTAACTGGGATTACAGACGCCCACCACCATGCCCAGCTAATTTTTGTATTTCTAGTGGAGACAGGGTTTCACCATATTGGCCAGGTTGGTCTTGAACTCCTGACCTCAAGTGATCTGCCTGCCTCAGCCTCCCAAAGTGCTTGGATTACAGGCATGAGCCACCATGCCCAGCCGACAATGAGTTTAAATCGACTGTCTTAAATAAAGAGCTGAAGGAAACCATGGACAAAGTCCTAAAGAGAGGGCACTTTGCAGAAGTCGTAGAACCTTGAGAGCCAGCGGGGCAGTGGGCCAGTGAAATGTTGAGTTATTACTATTTTTAATTCAAATCACATGAATAGCAAACCCTCAGAGAACAAGAAGTCATTGTTGTATCACAAGGGCTCTATCAGCAGAGGTGTAGTCCTGAACTCGGCACAGTGTCTGGCACACACTAGGTCTTCAAGAAAGTTTTAGAGTAAACAAATGCATCCACGATGCTTTTATGTTGGGTAAGGTCTTTCTAGCAGTCAAAATTTTATTTCTTTTTTTTTTTTTCCTCCTTGTAATGGGGTTTGTGGGAATGGGAAAAATGGTGTAGAGGAAGAGCAAACCAAAATCATCTTCAGTTAGCAGATATATTTCTCCTATCTCCTTTCTTCACTAAGAACAGTTTTTGCTGGGCATGGTGGCTCACACCTGTAATCCCAGCACTTTGGGAAGCCAAGGCGAGTGGATCACCTGAGGTCAGGAGTTTGAGACCAGCCTGGCCAACATGGTGAAACCCTGCCTCTACTAAAAATACAAAAATTAGGTGGGGTGCTGTGGCTTGCGCCTGTAATCCCAGCCTTTTGGGAGGCCGAGGCTGGTGGATCACCTGAGGTCAGGAGTTCAAGACTAGCCTGGTCAACATAGTGAAACCCTGTCTCTACTAAAAATGCGAAAAAAAAAAAAAAAAAAAAGCCAGGCATGGTGGTGTGTGCCTGTAATCCCAGCTACTCGGGAGGCTGAGGCAGGAGAATCGCTTGAACCTGGGAGGCAGAGGTTGCAGTGAGCTGAGATCATGCCATTGCACTCTGGCCTGGGGGACAGAGCGAGACCCTGTCTCAAGAAGAAATAAATAAATAAATAAATAAAAAAAATTAAAAACCCCAAAAGACAAAAATTAGCCAGGTGTGGTGGTGCATGCCTGTAATCTCAGCTACTCAAGAGGCTGAGGCAGGAGAATCGCTTCAGCCCAGGGATAAAGAGGCGGCAGCGAGCCAAGATGGCACCACTGCACTCCGGCCTGGGGGACAGAAGGAGACTTTGTCTTTTTTTTTTTTTTTTTTTTTTTAAAAAAAAAAAAAAAAAGACCAGGCGCGGTGGCTCACGCCTGTAATCCCAGCACTTTGGGAGCCTGAGGCGGGAGGATCACGAGGTCAGGAGATGGAGACCACGGTGAAACCCCTATCTACTAAAAATACCAAAAATTAGCGGGATGTGGTGGCGGGCGCCTGTAGTCCCAGCTACTTGGGAGGCTGAGGCAGAAGAACGGCGTGAACCCAGGAGGTGGAGCTGGAGCTTGCAGTGAGCTGAGATTGCGTCACTGCACTCCAGCCTGGTCGACATAGCGAGACTCTGTCTCCAAAAAAAAAAAAAAAAAAAAGAATAACAGTATTGTCTTTGGGTAAGCATAGGCACACAGTTAAAAAAAAAAAAAGGAAAAAAAAAAGAGTCATGTCTTTGGGACTGAGTGGCATATGTTCTGAATTAGTGTGCCCAGGTGTGGTGAAAGACACTGAGAAGCCACTGCTTGATGAGTTCTCTTTTGTTGTTAAAGTTGTGGGCTGCTGTGGGATGGGGTTGCCTGTCTGCATCCTCTTCGAAAAGCACACAATATGGCAAATGGAAACAGGAGAGAGCTCCCAGGAGTGCCTCGTGCCAGGCGAAGAGGTTGTATGGTGGGTGGTGGGTAGGTGCTTAGGGAGAGGAGGTCCACATCTGCTATCCTTCTAGCACGATGGCTTCCAAAGCAGAGCGAAATGGTGATGTTCCCACTTCCCAAGGCATCCAAAGGAGGGGACTTGAAGAATGCAGCCTAGCAACCGTGTGAGTAAGAATGTGAGGGAGGAAGGGGCTTGAGGATGATCCTGAGGGTCAACTGGACTGTGGGGAAATAGCGTAGCCTTCTTTCCTTTGAGCTTCAATTATCTCGCCTGTGATGATGATGATGATGATGATAATGATAAAGATGATGCCATACTTCTGTGGCACATACTGTGTTCCAGATATTGTTCCTATAACTCATCTAATTTTCATAGCAGTTTTACAGGATGGGTACCATTTTTTTTTTTTTTTTTGAGGTGGAGTCTCACTCTGTTGCCAGGCTGGAGTGCAGTGGCGCAATCTGGGTTCACTGCAACCTCTACCTCCCAGGTTCAAACAATTCTCCTGCCTCAGCCTCCCGAGTAGCTGGGACTACAGGCGCATACCAGCTAATTTTTGTATTTTCAGTAGAGACAGGGTTTCACCATGTTAGCCAGGATGGTCTCGATCTCTTGACCTCGTGATCCACCCACCTCAGCCTCCCAAAGTGCTGGGATTACAAGCGTGAGCCACCGCACCCAGTCAAGATCGTTACTATTTTTATACCTATTTTATAGAAGAGGAAACAGGCATAGAGAAGTCAAGTCACTTGATCATACAGCTAGTGTGTGGAGGAGGCAGATTCAAACCCTGGCTTCTGTCTTAGTCACTGCATTGGCTTCACGGGCTTATCATAAGGATTAAACGCGTGAACACGCCAAGTGTTTAGTTCAGTGTCTGGCACAGGATCAATGTTCAGAAAATCTTAACAGCTTGCCATCAGTATCAGAACCCAAATAAACAGGTGGAACTCTCTCCAACTCTAACTTTAATCACATGTACTTGTATAACTAGCCACTGTTTTTTTAATTAAAAAAAATTTTTTTGAGACAGGTTCTTGCTTTGTCACCCAGGCAGGAAGGCAGTGGTGAGAACACAGCTCACTGTAGCCTCCACCTCCTGGGCTCGAGCGATCCTCCCACCTCAGCCTCTTGTGTAGCTGGAACCACAGCGTGTGCCACCATGCCCAGCTAATTTTATTTATTTATTTTTATTTTTGGTAGAGATGAGGTCTCACTATCTTGCCCAAGCTGTTCTCAAATTCCTGGACTCAAGCAATCCTCCTGCCTCAGCCTCCCAAAAGGCTGAGATTACAGGCATGAGTCACTGCGCCTGGCTAATCAGTCACTTATTTTATTTTATTTATTTTTATTTTTATTTTGAGATGGAGTCTTGCTCTGTCACCCAGCTTGGAATGCAGTGGCATGATCTCAGCTCACTGCAACTTCTGCCTCCTGGGTTCAAGCGATCCTCCTGCCTCAGTCTCCCAAGTAGCTGGGACTACAGGTGCGTACCATCATGCCCAGCTAATTTTTGTATTTTTAGTAGAGATAGGGTTTCACCATGTTGGCTAGGATGGTCTCAATCTGTTGACCTCATGATCCGCCCGCCTCAGCCTCCCAAAGTGCTGGGATTACAGGTGTGAGCCACCGCACCTGGCCTTAATCAATCACTTTTAAAGGAGAGTGGGGAACATCATGTTTTGCAACTATTTGTTGAACTTTTGGATATTTACTTGGAACAAATAAAAACACTTTTGTACCATGTGAAAGGTAAAATTTGCTCAAGCTGTCCCTCATCCTGCCCTGGCCTGCTTCCACATGCAGCTGGGTGAACTGACCCCATTCTCTATTTTTTTTTGTTACTTTATTTTATTTTTTTGAGATGGAGTTGCACTCTTGTTGCCCAGGCTGGAGTCCAATGGCGCCATCTTGGCTCCCTGCAACCTCTGCCTCCTGGATTCAAGCGATTCTCCTGCGTCAGCCTCCTGAGTAGCTAGGATTATAGGTGCCTGCCACTACGTCCAGCTAATTTTTATATTTTTGGTAGAGACAGGGTTTCACCATGTTGGCCAGGCTGGTTTTGAACTCCTGACCTCAGGTGATCCACTCGCCTCAGCCTCCCAAAGTGCTGGGATTACAGGCATGAGCCACCTTGCCCAGTCCATTCTCTGCTTCTTGATGGCTTCCCCCTCCTGGGGCATTGATCACTTATTCATGACACTGCCGGGTCATGAGCCACTCCTCCGCTCGCCCTTGGAGGATCCGAGTGATTCACAAAAGGACACAAGGGATATGATTAGTCTTCTGTGAGTGATTCTGAGGGGCCGTGGTATAGAGAGAGAGAGAGAGGAAGGAGGATGGGAAAATGCGGGCAGTTCCCCATCCCATTCTGACTGTTCACTGGTTAGAGAAAAATCCCCATGTCAGAGAATGTTTTCCTTCATTTCTTTCCTGAGAAATAGAATGTGGGTCTGGCACTAGGGAGGATTCTAGTAATTCATATTTTCTGCTTATTTGGCTCCTGGCTGAACAGGAATTTACATTACTTAATGTCTGGGTTTTTCCGGGGGAATCAAAGTAAGTTTTCTATTCAATTATTAAGCAAATTTCACAGCCAAATAATCCTCTTATTTTTACAAGTGGGATTTTCCCTGGCAGAGCGTTTTCTGGCTTCTCTGGGGTAGTTGATCTGTCTCCTGTCTTCTGTTTCCTCTGTCCTTGTCTGGCTATGAAGGAAGCTAAAGACCCTCGTTCATGGATTAGGGGCTTCTCAGTGGCAGTTGGGAGACTTTGGCTTTGCAAGCTACAGATTAATCTTTTTTTTTTTTTTTTTCCCGAGACAGAGTCTTGCTCTGTCGCCCAGGCTGGAGTACAGTAGTGTGATCTCCATTCACTACAACCTCCGCCTCCCAGGTTCAAGCGATTCTCCTGCCTCAGCCTCCCAAAAAGCTGGGACTACAGGCACGCACCACCATACCCGGCTAATTTAAAAAATACTTTTAGTAAACGTGGGGTTTCACCATGTTGGCCAGGCTGGTCTCGAATTCCTGACCTCAGGTGATCTGCCTGCCTTGGTCTCCCAAAGTGCTGGGATTACAGAGGTGAGCCACCGCGTCTGGCCTAGAGATAAATCTTAATGTCTGCCAGCCATGGGGTAAGAGTCCACTCCCTCTTTCTGCTCTTCAGTCTGTTGACGTTGGGCACAGGCACAGCTGCAGCTCTAGTAGGGGTTGGGCCTGGGGTCAGTGGAGACAAAATGTGAAGGTAACAGGACAGTGCACGGGGCCCAGTGTGCTCTGCCTGGGCTGCTCAGGGAAAAAACAAAACAAAACAACAACAACAACAAAAACAACAAAAACACAAATAACAACCTTTTTTTTGGTCAGAACTACAGTGAAAGATCTCTATGTCTTGGCCAGCATTTGTTATCTTTTGCTTCTTTGAAAATAGCCATCCTGGGCCAGATGTGGTGGCTCACGCCTGTAATCCCAGCACTTTGGGAGGCCGAGGCGGGTGAATCACCTGAGGTTAGGAGTTTGAGAGCAGCCTGGCCAACACGGTGAAACCTCTTCTCTACTAAAAATACAAAAATTAGCTGGGCGTGGTGGCACACACCCATAATCCCACCTACTCAGGAGGCTGAGGAACAAGAATAGCTTGAACCCAGGAGATGGAGGTTGCAGTGAGCTGAGATTGTGCCATTGCACTACAGTCTGGGTGACAAAGTGAGACTCTGTCTCAGAAAAAAAAAAAAAGAGCCATCCAAACATTCTGTTGTTTGCTTTCCATAACGGTTGTACTACTTTACATTCCCACAAACAGTGTACGAGGGCTCTGCATTAGTCCATTCTTGCACTGCTATAAAGAAATTCCTGAAATGGTGTAATTCATAAAGAAAAGAAGTTCAATTGGCTCGTGATTCTGCAGCCTGTACAGGAATAATGGTGTTCTCAGCTTGACCTCAGAACACATAATCATGGTGGAAGGTGAAGGGGGAAGCCAGAACTTCACATGGCTGGGAGCAGGAGGAAGAGAGAGAGAGATAGGGGAGGTGCTTTCTTCCTTTTAAACAACCAGGTCTTGTGAGAACTCAGTCACTTTATAGTACAAAGCGGGGGATGGTGCTAAACCATTCATGAGAACTTGCCCCCATGATCCAATCACCTCCCACCAGGCCCTACCTCCAACATTGGGGATTGCAATTGAACATGAGATTTAGGTAGGGACATATATCCAAACCATATCAGGCCCCCCTTTCTCCACATCCTCACCAACACTTGTTATTATTCATCCTTCTGACAACAGCCATTTTAACAGGTGTGAGATGATAATCTCACTGTGGTTTTGATTTGCATTTTACTGATGATTAATGATGCTGAGTATCTTTTCATATACCTATTGGCTATTTGTATGTCTTCTTTGGAGAAATGTCTATTCAGGCCTTTTGCCCATTTTTAAATTGGGTTATTTGTTTTCTTGCTATTGAGTTGTTTGAGTTACTTATGTATTTTGGATATTAATCCCATATTAGATATACAATTTGCAAATATTTTATCCCATTCTGTAGGCTGAGTTTTGCTCTGTTGATTGTTTCTTTGTGGTCTGTTTTTGCTTTTGTTGCAACTATCCGAAAAAGAAATCAAGAAAACAATTCTTTGTGGTTTGTTTTTGCTTTTGTTGCAACTATCCAAAAAAGAAATCAAGAAAACAATCCTATTTACAGTCACTGAAAAAAAAAAAACAACACTCAGGAATAAATTTAACCAAGGAGGTGAAAGATCTGTACACTGAAAGCAATGAAACACTGATGAAAGAAATTTAAGAACACACAAACACATGGGAAAATGTTCCATGTTCATGTACTGAGTTAATAGCGTTAGCTGGGCATAGTGGCTCACGCCTGTAATCCCAGCACTTTGGGAGGCTGAGGCGGGCAGATCACAAGGTCAGGAGATCGAGACCATCCTGGCTAACATGGTGAAACCCCATCTCTACTAAAAATGCAAAAAAATTAGCTGGGGGTGGTGGTGGGCATCTGTAGTCCCAGCTACTCTGGAGGCTGAGGCAGGAGAATGGCATGAACTTGTGAGGTGGAGCTTGCAGTGAGCCAAGATCACGCCACTGCACTCCAGCCTGGGCAGCAGAGCGAGACTCCATCTCAAAACAAAACAAAACAAAACAAAACAAAAAAGGAGTTCATAGTGTTAAATGTTTATACTTCCCAAAGTGATCTATGGACTTAATGCATTCTCTATAAAAAGTCCAACAGCATTTTTCACAGAAATTGAAAAAATAATCCTAAAATTGGATGGAACCACAAAAGACCCTGAATAGCCGAAGGCATCTTGAGCAAAAAGAACAAAGTTGGAGGCATTACACTAGCTAACTTCAAAATATACTACAAAGCTATAGTAGTCAAAACAGTATGGTAATGGCATTAAAAACAGGTAGACCAATGAGACAGAATAGGGAGCCCAGAAATAAATCCATACATCTATAGTATATTGATTTTTGACAAAGATGCCAAGAACATACAAAAGGGAGAGGACAGTCTTCAATAACTGATGTTGGGAAAACTGGATATCTACATATAGAAGAATGAAGTTAGACCTCACACCATACACAAAAACTAGTTTAATATGTGTTAAAGACTTAAACATATGACCAGAAACTGTAAAACTACTAGATTAAAACAGGGAAAAGCTCTAAGACATTGATCTAGGCAATGGTTTCTTTGGATATGACCACAAAAGCACAGCAACAAAAGTGAAAATAGACAAATGGGATTACAACAAACTAAATAGCTTTTGCACAGCACAGGAAACAATCAATAGAGTGAAGAGACAATATCTTTTCTTTTTTTTTTTTTTTTGAGACGGAGTCTCGCTCTGTCGCCAGGCTGGAGTGCAGTAGCACGATCTTGGCTCACAGCAACCTCCGCCTCCCGTGTTCAGGCAATTCTCCTGTCTCAGCCTCCAGAGTAGCTGGGACTACAGGTGTGTGCCACCATGCCCAGCTAACTTTTGTATTTTTAGTAGAGACAGGGTTTCACCATGTTGACCAGGATGGTCTCGATCTCTTGATCTCATGATCCACCCCTGTCAGCCTCCCAAAGTGCTGGGATTACAGGCATGAGCCACTGCACCCGGCCATGAAGAGACAATTTCATTGTTTTCTTCAGACCTGTTAGAATGGCTATTATCAAAAAGACAAAAGATAACAAGTGTTGGCAAGGATATGAAGAAAAAGGGAACCCTTGTACGCTATTGGTAGGAATGTAAATTAGTATAATGATTATGAAAAACAGTACGGAGATTCCTCAAAAAACTAAAAATAGAACTCTATGATCCAGCCATCCTATTATTATGTATTTAAAGGAAATGAAGGGCCAGTCACGGTGGCTGACACCTATAATCTCAGCACTTTGGGAGGCCAAGCTGTGCAGATGACCTGAGGTCTAGAGTTCGAGACCAGCCTGGCCAACATGGCAAAACCCCAGCTCTACTAAAAATACAAAACGTAGCTGGGTGTGGTGATGTGCGCCTGTAATCCCAGCTACTCAGGAGGCTGAGGCAGGAGAATCACTTGAACCTGGAAGATGAAAGTTGCAGTGAGCCGAGATTGTGTCACTGCATTTCAGCCTGGACAACAGAGTGAGACTCTGTCTCAAAAAAAAAAAAAAAAAGTATAAATAAATAAATAAATGAAATGGAGTCAGTGTGTTGAAGAGGTATCTGCACTCCCATGTTCACTGCAGTATTATTCACAATAGACAAGGTATAGAATCAACCTAAGTGTCCATCAGTGGATGAGTAGATAAAGAAAATGTGATACACATACACAAATGTGGCATATATACTCTTCAGCCTTAACCCATTGCCATAAAATTAAGGAAACAAAGAAGGAAATCCTGTTATTGGTGACAACATGGATGAACCTGGAAGGCGGTATGTTAAGTGAAATAAATCAGGCACAGAAAGACAAATACCACATGATCTCACTTATATGTGGAATCTAAAAAAGTGGAACTCATTGAAATAGAATGGTGGTTGCCAGAAGCATGGTGAGGGTGTGTGTGAGAGGGTTAGGGAGACATTGGTCAAAACATACAAAATTTCAATTAGCCAGGAGGAAAAAGTTCAAGAGATCTATTGTGACTAGTTAATAAAAGTGTTCTAACCACAAAAATGATTCATATACAAGGTGACATATATGTTAATTAGCTTTGTTTAGCCATTCCACACTATATACATATATCAAAAAATCATGTACACCATAAATATAATTAATTGTTTTTTTGAGACAGAGTTTCACTCTTGTTGTCCAGGCTGGAGTGCAATGGCACGATCTCAGCTCACTACAACCTCCGCCTGCCGGGTTCAAGCGATTCTCCTGCCTCAGCCTCCCTAGTAGCTGGGATTACAGGCATGCACCACCATGCCTGGCTAATTTTGTATTTTTAGTAGAGACGGGGTTTATCCATGTTGGTCAGGCTGGTCTCGAACTCCTGACCTCAGGTGGTCCACCCGCCTCGGCCTCCCAAAGTGCTGGGATTATAGGCGTGAGCCACCACACCTGGCTCATAATTTTTATTTGTAACAAAAAGTAAAGTGAGTCTTTTGTAGACAGAGTATAGTTGGATCTTGTTTTCTCAACTTATTCACCTACTCTATGTCTTCTAACTGGGGAATTTGATTCATTTATACTTAAAGTAATTATTGATAGATAGTTTACTTAGTAGGAGTATAACTTTGAGCCTGTTATTTACCTTTTCTAAATGAGCTTTCATTTCTGTGAAATGGACACAAATAAAGAGGCCACCTCCTGGGACTGGGGTCAGGATTAGTTGAGATAGCCTGTGTAAGGCTAGAATGGTGCTTGACAGTTAGTGTTAGTTATTATATTTTGATCCTGTGGGATAGGGCAACCTGGATACTCAGGTAGGAAACACTTGCAACCAGAGAACGTTGACTCAAAATCGTGGTCCTACTTGGTTTGAAGGATCCCATTGCATCTGCATTGCTGCTCCTTCTGAGAGGTTATTTACACTGATCAACCCCATTTTGCAACTTAAAACTCCAGGATTCAGCTAATTGGACAGGAGCGGACACTGAACCTAAGGTGAAAAATCCAACAAATAGGGATATTGGGGACCAATTGAAAAATTCAGTTGCTTTCTTTTGAAGAATCTGAATATGAGACACACAGAAAGGATTAGTAGTCAGTATTGGGGGCAGAAACAGAGAGACACACAGAAGGAAAGTTACAAGAGGAAGCTTTGAGTCAGCAGAAGCTATGGGTGAATAGGAGCCATGATTTGACAAGAATTATGAGTCAGCAGAAACTTGAGTCGTGGCAAGAGCCACAAGTCAGCAGAAACTATGAGATAGAGAGTAGCATGGAGATAGCAGAGGAATAGGCCAAGACCCAGAGATGCTGAGTCACCATCATGGCGGAGCCTAGAGGGCAGAGCTAGGATGGTCCCCTGAGTTACAGAGCTGCTGTCAGTGATGAGTGTAACCTGAAGATGTTCCAGCCTCTGGCAGCCCTGATTGGGTGGTGAGACTTTGGCCTTCCTGCTTTCATAATGTAACCTGAGAATATTTCATAATGTAACTCTGAGACTCAGTTTTCTTGCCTGTGAAATGGGGACAGCTAAATATACAAGTTGAATGGGTTGAGAAAACAAGATCCAATTATACTGTCTATAAGAGACTCATTTTACTTTTTTATTACAAATAAAAATTATATATATTTATGGTATATATGATATTTTGATATATGTATATAGCATGAAATGGCTAAATCAAGCTAATTAACATATATGTTACTTTGTATACTTATTTTGGGCTGCTTAGCATCCCTTTTTTGGGGATACCAGCCTTTATTTGACATCTGCCTGTAACAGGATTCCACCTCTAAGGTGGCCACATAATCCAGGCCGGGCCCATCAGAGCCTCATTGTAGAAATTTGCCTTTAGGTCAGGAGATGGAAACCCTGAGCGAGTTTCTGGGTTTTTCTGCCTGAGATATTCTCAGCTGTCCAGGCTCCTGTGTTTTCTTTGTTTTTTAGAGATGGAGTCTAGCTCTGTCACCCAGGCTGGAGTGCAGGGGCACAATCTTGGCTTACTGCAACCTCCACCTCCTGGGTTCAAGAGATTCTCTTGCCTCAGCCTCCTGAGTAGCTGGGATTCCAGGCATGCGCCACTATGCCCAGCTCATTTTTGTATTTTTAATAGAGATGGGGTTTTGCCATTTTGGCCAGGCTGGTCTTGAACTCCTAACCTCAGGTGATCCGACCACCTCAGCTTCCCAAAGTGCTAGGATTACAAGCATGAGCCACTATGCCTGCCGGCTCCTGTGTTTTCTAAGGCCAGTTTATTCAATTCTTTTTTCTTTCTGAGAGTTTCCAAATAGAGTCATCCCTTGGTATCCATGGAGGATTGGTTCCAGGACTTTCCATGGACACCAAACCCCACAGACACTCAAGTCCTGATATAAAATGATGTAGTCTTTTCATTTAACTATGCATATCCTGCTGTATACTTTATTTATATTTATTATTATTTTTGAGACAGAGTCTCACACTCTCACCCAGACTGGAGTGCAGTAGCGCAATCATAGCTCACTGCAACTTCAGCCTTGGCTAGGTTCAAGTGATTCTCATGCCTCAGCCTCTTGAGTAGCTGGAACTACAGGTGTGTGCCACCACGCCTGGCTACTTTTTGTATTTTTAGTAGAGATGGGGTTTCACCATGTTGGTCAGGCTGGCCTTGAACTCCTGACCTCAAGTGATCCACCCACATCGACCTCCCAAAGTGTTGGGATTACAGGCGTGAGCCACCATGCCTGGCCCTCCTGTATACATTAGATTATCTCTAGATTACTTATAAAAATTAATACAATGTAAATGCCGTGTAAATAGTTCCTATACTGTATTGTTTAGGGAATACAGTAAGAAAGGGCGTCTGTATGTGTTTAATACAGATGGTTTTCATTGTCGATTAAAAAAATATATATATTGGCCAGGCCCCGTGGCTCACGCCTGTTATCCCGGCACTTTGGGAGGCCGAGGTGGGCGGATCACGAGGTCAGGAGATCGAGACCATCCTGGCTAACACGGTGAAACCCCATCTTTACTAAAAATACAAAAAATTAGCCGGGTGTGGCGGCGTGCGCCTGTAGTCCCAGTTGCTGGGGAGGCTGAGACAGCAGAATGGCGTGAACCCGGGAGGCGGAGCTTGCAGTGAGCCCAGATCGCGCCACTTCACTCCAGCCTGGGTGACAGAGCAAGACTCTGTCTCAAAAAAAAAAAATATATATATATATATATATATATATATAGTGTGTGTGTGTATATATAGTATAAATATATATATATATTTTGTAGAGATGGGGCCGTGCTATGTAGCTCAGGCTGGTCTTGAACTTCTGGCCTCAAGCGATCCTCCTGCCTCAGCCTGCTAAAGTGCTGAGATTACAGGCATGAGCCACTGTGCCCAGCCTCCCTGATTTTTTTTTTTTTTTCATCTTCGATTGGTTGAATTCATAGATGTGGAACCCACAGAGGCAGAAGGCCAACTGTAGCCTTCCTACAGATATTTTTATCTTGTTAATAGTAACCCTAACTAGACTCACACCTCACAGGTCTGTTGTGAAGTGACATAAGCCAGCACATAAGTGGAAAGGCTTGGTGAATGATTTAAAGGAATCTTCTGGCCTGGTGCTGTGGCTCGTGCCTGTCATCCCAGCACTTTGGGAGGCCGAGCGGGGTGGATCACCTGAGGTCAGGAGTTTGAGACCAGCCTGGTCAACATGGTGAAACCCCATCTCTACTAAAAATACAAAAATTAGCCGGGTGTAGTGGCGGGCGCCTGTAGTCCCAGCTCCTCGGGAGGCTGAGGCAGGAGAATCGCTTGAACCCAGGAGGCGGAGGTTGCAGTGAGCCGAGATCGCACCACTGCATTCCAGCCTGGGGGACAAGAGTGAAACTCCGTCTCCAAAAATAATAAAAGGAATCTTCTGGTCTGTGTTTCATTTGAACAAAGTGAGGTCTAGAGAGGGGAGAAGTGAGAGGTTCCAGGTCGCACAGGCGGTCAGGGGTGGAAGGGGAGTAGGGACGCGACCTCCAGGCGGGTGGTCTCTCGCGCCTCCTGGTCGCTCCCTCCGCCTTCCCTCCCCCGCTCTCCCTGATGTGCCTGCATTCCCTACCTAACAGCTCTGGGCTCGGCGTACCTGAGTTAGCCCAATGTTTTCATCCTTTGAAAGAAGATTCTAAGCCGAAACCAGTCCCCAGTTCCCCGTGGGCTTTGCCGACTCCTTGCCACGCACTCTGAGCGCTGCCCTTTCTCTTTCTGAATAAGGTGAGATGTGTGACGCTGCCCTGAATCGAAGTCAAATGAGGGCTCCTCTCTGCAGTACCACAGGCCTCCCTGTAGGTGGCAGGGTAGGACTGCAAATGTCCTGGAAAATTGGTCCCTGAGCACAAGCCCAGACTGGAGCTGGGGGTACAGTATTTACTTGCCACGGGGAAGAGGAGGACGCCGGAGGGAGGAGGAGGAAGGAAAGTAGGAATGTTGCCAGTCTTGAGGCAAAAGAGAGTTGATTTGAGGGCTGGAGGACAGGAATAGTTGGTGTACCTCATCTGTCCCTCTCTCCATCCACCTACCCACCTACCTACCCAACTACCCTCCATCCATCCACCTACCCATCCACCTACCCTCCATTCACGCACCCACTCACCCATCCACCCATCCCTCCACGCACCCATCCATCTACCCATCCATCCATCCACGCATTCATCCAACCACCCATCTATCCATCCACCCACCCATCTGTCCATGCGTTCATTCATCCATCCATCCACCAATCCACCCATCCATCCAATAAATATGTTTGAGCACCTGTGCTAATATGCATATACATACACACATATCTATGCACACACATACATACACACTGATATATATCACACACATGCATACACACACACAGAGAATACCGGTACTGCCTTTTGTTGAGTGTCAAGGTTGCTTTTATCTCTCCAGTTGGTACTACAGATTTCTGGACCTGTCTGTAGTACCCATTACTAGCTTCCCATTCCCAATATTATTCTTCACTCCTTTACTTCTGAATGTAAAGCAGATGTCATCTGGGGCCCTTTATGCCCCTTCTGATTTCAAAAAGATTTCCCCCAATGTCCTGTCTTCTACTTCTCCTCTACCCCATTCCTGAGGCTGTCTCAAGTCTTCCCTGGGATTTCTGCCAACTCCTGACTTTTCTGTCTCTAGAGCTCTGGCTCCTAGTAAGATATTTCTGACCTGCAGCATATCATATTCTTTCTTTTTAAAATTTATTATTGTTGGCTGGGCGCGGTCGCTCACACCTGTAATCCCAGCACTTTGGGAGGTTGAGGCAGGTGGATCACTGTCAGGAGTTTGAGATCAGCCTGGCCAACATGGTGAAACCTCATCTCTACTGAAAATACAAAAATTAGCCAAGCGTGGTGGTGGGCACCTGTAATCCTAGCTACTTGGGAGGCTGAGGCAGGGAAATCACTTGAACCCGAGAGGCAGAGGTTGCAGTGAGCCGAGATCAAGCCACCACACTCCAGCTTGGGCGACAGAGTGAAACTCCGTCTCAAAAAAAAAAAAATAAAATAAAAAGATAGGAAGTAAGTGAGATGGGTAAGATCAATACAAAGCGTGCTAAACTACTCAGTGTTGGAGTGGGGAGATTAATATTTCAGAAAAGGTGGCCTGGGAAGGGCTCATTGAGAAGCTGACTGTTGAATAAAGATTGGCAGGAATTATGCAACCAGCCGTGTAGATCTCTGGGAGAGGAGAATTGCAGGCAGAGGGGACAGTCAGTGCAAAGGCCCTCAGGCCAGAGCATGCATAGGCTGTTCAAGAAACAGAGTGAGTGCCAGTGTTCCTGAAGCCCAGTACAGAAGGGAGAAGACTGTTGGGGGATGAAGGCAGAGAGGTAATGATGGGTGGGGTAGAGTTCACAGGGCCTTTGGAGGTTGTGAGAAGGATTTTTGGCTTTTTTTCTGGGTCAGAGGGGAGCCAGTGCAGGAGTTTGAGCAGAGGAGTGGCGTCTTAGGGTTCTCCAGAGAAAGGGAACCAACAGGATATACACGTGTCTATATTAATTAATTAATTAATTTTGACACTGAGTTTCTCTCTTTCGCCCAGGCTGTAGTGCAGTGGCAGGATCTCGGCCTACTGCAACCTCTGCCTGCCGGGTTCAAGCGATTCTCGTGCTTCAGCCTCCCAAGTAGCTGGGATTACAGGTGCCCGCCACTACACCTGGCTAGTTTTTGTATTTGAGAGGGGGTTTCACCATGTTGGCCAGGCTGGTCTCGAACTCCTGGGCTCAAGTGATCCACCCATTTTGGCTTCCCAACGTGCTGGGATTACAAGGGTGAGCCACCATGCCTGGCCCCCAGATATTTTTGTTCAAACATTATTGTGAGTGTGTGTCTGTGGGGGTGTTCCTGAGCGAGATTCACATTTGAACTGTAGACTGAATAGAGCAAGTTGCCCTCCCTAATGTGGGTGGGCCCCATCCAATCAGCTGAAGGCCCAAATACAATAAAAAGGCAGAGTAAAAGGGAGTTTGTGCTGCCTGCCTGCTTGGGCTGGGACACTGTGTTTCCAGCCTTGAGACTTGAACTGAAACATTGGCCTTTCTTGGGTCTCAAGTCTGCTCGCATTAGGACCAGAACTTATGTCATTGGCTCTCCTGGGAACTCACAGGGTCTTTGGGCCTCACACTGGAGCTAAATCATCAGTTCTCCTGGGTCTCCTGTTTGCCAGCTGCCAATCTTGGGACTTCTCGGCCCTGATTTGCGAGCCAATTCATTATAATAAATCTCTTTAAAGAAATTAATGTAGGCCGGGCGCAGTGGTTTATGCCTGTAATCCCAGCGCTTTGGAAGGCTGAGGTGGGCGGAACACCTGAGGTCGGGAGTTCGAGACCAGCCTGGCCAACATGGTGAAACCCCCTCTCAAATACAAAAACTAGCCAGGTGTAGTGGCGGGCAACTGTAATCCCAGCTACTTGGGAGGCTGAAGCACGAGAATCGCTTGAACCCGGCAGGCGGAGGTTGCAGTAGGCTGGTGTTGAGAATAGGATGAAGGTAGGGGTAGGGTTGGGGAGTCAGAGGCAGGAAGGTGAATTTGGTGGCTACCATATAGTCGTCCAGGTAAGTGTGGTGGTGGCTTGGACTAAAGTGGTGGCAAGAGGTGTGACAAGGTTATTAGATTCTGAATGTATTTTGAAAGGAGTGCAGATGGGGTGAGAGAGAGAAGAAGAGAAATCATGGGTGACCTGTGGTTTTTGGCTGCAGCATCTTAAAGAATGGGGTTGCCATCGATTGAGAAGGGAGTATCAGGAGTATGGCAGACACATTGAGCGTGAGAAATCTAAGCTTTGGGAGCTGTTGTTAGCACCTGCCTGGGTGACTTCATTATTGCATCAATAGTGGCTCTTGGTTGCAAGCAACAGAAAACTTGGCTGCAGGCCAGGCATGGTAGCTCACACCTGTAATCTCAGCACTTTGGGAGGCCGAGGCAGGTGGATCACCTTAGGTCAGGAGTTTGAGACCAGCCTGGCCAACGTGGTGAAAACCCGTTTCTACTAAAACTACAAAAATTCGCCAGGTGTGCCTGTAATCCCAGCAATTCTCCTGGCTGAGGCAGGAGAATTGCTCAAACCTGGGAGGCAGAGGTTGCGTAAGCCAAGATCGCACCATTGCACTCCAGCCCGGGTGACAGAGCAAAACTTCATCTCAAAAAAACACACAAACAAACAACAAAAAAACCCAAAAAACAAAAACCAAAAAACCAAAAAACAAAAAACAAAAAAAAACTTGATTGCTCTTGAGCAAAAAGGGAAATTATTGGAAAACTTCAGGGATCCACAAACCCGCCAGGAAGCTGGGGGATCCAGGCTGCGGAAATGGGTGGGGGCCAAGGAGGCTCTGAAGATCTGAGCTGCAGCAGTCACAGAAAAGGCCCCTGGCAGGAGCAGTCTGGTCCTAAGGCCCCCATGGCCACTGTGTGGATAGGACCTTCTGCGGCCCCCTGCTGGGATCACCCCTCATGATGCAGAGTCTGAGGAGAGCAGCTCATTGGTCCAACCAAGCCACATGACCTTCAGGCTGGGGTGCAGGCAGGGACACCTGGCCACTTAGGGTTTGCATTTTATTTTATTTTTTTATTTTTAAGACGGAGTCTCTGTTGCCCAGGCTGGAGTGCAGTGGTGTGATCTCAGCTCACTCCGTCTCCCGGATTCAAGTGATTCTCCTGCCTCAGCCTCCTGAGTAGCTGGGATTACAGGCGCGTGCCACCATGCTTGGCTAATTTTTTTATTTTTAGTAGAGACTGGATTTCACCATGATGGCCAGGCTGGTCTTGAACTCCTGACCTCAAGTGATCCACCCATCTTGGCCTCCCAAAGTGTTGAGATTATAGGCTTGAGCCACCTTGCCCGGCCCACTTAGGGTTTCCTACTGGAAGGGGAGGCCACCATCCCCTTATTGTGGTGTTCGTAATAGGGAACTCCCAGAGGAGCCACCAGGGTAAAAGAGGAAGAGATGAGATGCTGGACTGGCATAAAAAAGCAAAAGCAGCCCAAAACTCCAGCATGACAGCAGCAAAGCCCATCACAACTGTCATCACAATTAGCAGCAGCAGCAATGGCAGCTGGAGTGATTTCTTTTCTTTTTTTTGAGACAGGGTCTTGCTCTATCACCCAGGCTGGAGTGCAGTGGTGTGATCATAGCTCACTGCAGCCTCGACCTCCCAGGCTCAAGTGTCCTCCTGCCTCAGCCTCTTGAGTAGCTGGGACTGCAGGCACAAGCCACTATGCCAGGCTAAGTTAAAAATAAAAATGTGTAGACATGAGGTCTCACCTAGGCTGGTCTTGAACTCCTGGCCTCAAGCAATCCTCCTACCTCGGCCTCCCAAAATGCTGGGATTACAGGCAGGAGCCACCTTGCCAGGCTGATCTTTTAAATTCTTTCAGAGTCAAAGCCAAAGTTTTCTCAATGTTCTAAAAGGCCCCAGGCCCTCCGCCCTCCCTCCCCTGCTGCCCTACCCTGTGGCCTCTCTGACTTCACCTCCTGTTTCTCCCGCCTCCCTCATTCTTCCCCAGCCGTACTGGTCCCCTGGCTGCGGCTCCAAAATGCTGGCCACTCCTGCCCCAGGACACTTGCCTTTGCTCTGTCCCATGCCCTTCCCAGACACCCCCACGACTTCCTCCCTTACTGCCTTCAGGCTTCTCTCTCTCTCTCTTTTTTTTTTTGGAGATGGAGTCTCACTCTGTTGCCCAGGCTGGAGTGCAGTGGTGTGATCCTGCCTCAATGCAACCTCCACCTCTTGGGTTCAAGTGATCCTCCTGCCTCAGCCTCCTGAGTAGCGGGGGTTACAGGCACGTGCCACCATGCCTGGCTAATTTTTGTATTTTTAGTAGAGACGGGGTTTTGCCATGTTGGCCAGGCTAGTTTCAAACTCCTGGCCTCAAGTGATCTGCCTGCCTCAGTCTCCCAAAGTGCTGCGATTACAGGCATGCATCACTGCACCCGGCCGAGGCTTTTCTCAAATGTGACCTTCTCAGCAAAAGACGTCCCTGATGACGCCATTTTCTTTTTTTTGAGAGGGAGTCTTGCTCTGTCGCCCAGGCTGGAGTGCAGTGGTCGGATCTCAGCTCACTGCAAACTCCACCTCCCAGGTTCACGCCATTCTCCTGCCTCAGCCTCCCGAATAGCTGGGACTACAGGCGCCCGCCACCTCGCCTGGCTAGTTTTTTTTTGTATTTTTTTTTTTTTGAGACGGAGTCTCGCGCTGTGTCGCCCAGGCTGGAGTGCAGTGGCGCGATCTCGGCTCACTGCAGCTCCGCCTCCCAGGTTCAGGCCATTCTCCTGCCTCAGCCTCCGAGTAGCTGGGACTACAGGCGCCCGCCACCACGCCCGGCTAGTTTTTTGTATTTTTAGTAGAGACGGGGTTTCACCATGTTAGCCAGGATGGTCTCGATCTCCTGACCTCGTGATCCGCCCGCCTCGGCCTCCCAAAGTGCTGGGATTACAGGCTTGAGCCACCGCGCCCGGCCTTTTTTGTATTTTTTAGTAGAGACGGGGTTTCACCGTGTTAGCCAGGATGGTCTCGATCTCCTGACCTTGTGATCCGCCCGTCTCGGCCTCCCAAAGTGCTGGGATTACACGCTTGAGCCACCGTGCCTGGCGATGATACCATTTACATTTGCAATGCTCCCTCTCTCCCATCCCCTCCCAGGAATGTCTGTTCATGTCGTTACTTTTTTTCCCCTGCAGAACTTCTCCTCATCTTCTCACTACATATCTCTGTTTCTTGTGTATCTCCCTCCTGCATGTGGACGGGGGTTTCCGGAACAGATGCCTGGTATGGAGCAGGCGTTCAGTATTGGCTCTTGAACGAAGGATCGGGGTTCACTCTCTGGAGCTATGTTGGGAGTCCTGTTCTGAGGAGCTCTGGCTTCGTGGGTCCCCAGGACCCAGGGTGACACAGTCCACTCCTTGGGCAGTGACTGGGACCAATACCTGGGGAGTTCGGTGCCCTTCACCCCCACTCAATCCCATCCTTGAGGCAATCAACTGTGACTCACCACTAACAGGGTGCGCAGAGCGGCTGCTTCAATCAGGAATGAAAATAACCTTGTACCTGTAAACGAACAGCTCTCAATTTATTCATTGGGAAGAAAGAAGTGTATGTGGAAAGAAGGAGGCACTTTCCTGGGGGGTGGAGTGTCAAAGTGTTAGACTTGAGTTACTCAGAGTCATTGATTCACGATGCTCCATGTCAAGGGTGTCACATCCAATTGCGAGCTGTCCATACAATTTCCCATGAATTGTCACTGGGCGCCATAACAGGATAATGACTTTTGGAGCACAAGAGACTTGGATGTGGTGAGCCAAGGGTATCATTTTGATTTTTGTTTTGAGATGTGCTGAAACTCAGATGACCCTCCTTACTGAAAGGCTCCATCCCTTTACATTTTTTTTTTTTAAACAGATGATGTTTTTCAGCACTGTGTTGCCGAGGCTGGTCTCAAACTCCTGGGCTTAAGCGATCCTTCCACTTCAGTCTCCCAAGTAGTGGAGAATACAGGTGTGAACCACTGCACCCGACTGAAAAGCTCATTCTTTTTTTTGCTGAGACAGGGTCTCACTCTGTCACCCAGACTTGGAGTGCAGTGGCGTGATCACAGTTCACTCTAGCCTTGACCTCTCAGGCTCAAGCTATCCTTCCATCTCGTCCTCCCAGGTAGGTGAGACTACAGGCGTGTGCCATCATGCCTGGCTAATTTTTTTTATTTTTTGTAGAGACGGGGATCTCACTATGTTGCCCAGGCCAGTCTCTCACTCCTGAGCTCAAGCAATCCTCCCACCTTGGCCTCCCAACATGCTGGGATTACAGGCATGTGGAAGGTTCATTCTTTAGCCAGAGTTTTGTTCTGGACCAGAGACAATCTAGAGGGATGCAGACCTGGGCTTGGACCCCCAGAGTTCTGGCTGGACCCCTGGGGGCCAGAAGTGCCTAGTTGAAGGGGTATCTTCTTGGACTCCTTACTTACTCCTCACTTTGAACCTGTCACCAATTGCATCAGTTTTGCCTCCAAAGCATCTCTCAGCTCTGTGCACTTCTTTCCACTCCCACTGCCACCCCCTGTTTTCACCTGGTGACCGCAGAAGCTGCTTAGCTTCTGCTCTCTCTCTTATTCCCTTCCCTTTGCCTCCACCCAGTAGGATACATGTAATGGTGACAGTTCCCTGCATAACACACTTCAGTGGTCCCCTTGCCTTGAGGATCAAGACCAAAATCCTTACCATGACTCAAGAGATCCCACAACCCTCTGGCCCCTGGCCCCTGCCTACTTCTCAGCCTCACTGTTCACCATTTCCTCCAGCCAAAAGGAATGACCAGTGACCTAAGGATGCCATGGGGTTGCTGCCCTCATTTTTCACTCTAGGATTTTGACCTTATTATTTCCTGTGCATGAGATGCTTCCTCCCTTCCTCCCTCCCTCCCTCCCTCCCTCCCTCCCTCCCTCCCTTCCTTCCTTCCTTCCTTCCTTCCTTCCTTCCTTCCTTCCTTCCTTCCTCTCTCTNCCTTCCTTCCTTCCTTCCTTCCTTCCTTCCTTCCTTCCTTCCTTCCTTCCTTCCTTCCTTCCTCTCTCTTTCTTTCTCCTCTCCCTCCCTCCCTCTCTCCCCCGCTACCTGCTCCTCATGATCATGGTTCACTGCAGCCTCAACCTCCTGGGCTCAAGTTTTCCTCCCACCCTAGCCTCTTGAGGAGCTGGCACTACAGGCGCATGTCACTGTGCCCAGGTAATTTTTTGTATTTTTTGCAGAGATGGAGGTTTTGCCATGTTGCACAGGCTGGTCTCAAACTCCTGGGCTCAAGTGATCTGCCCATCTTGGCCTCCCAAAGTGCTGGGATTACAGGCGTGAGCCACCGCGCCCGGCCTAGGAGCTGCTTCTTGGATCTTTCACAGGTCTTTCTCATCACCAGCTGAAAATGCTGTCTTCTGGCAGCATTGTCTTTATCCTCCTCTGGACTGTATCTTTCTTGAAGTCTTCCATTCCAGTTCATTTCTCCTGAGCCTAGCACAATAATACATAGAAAGCACTGGGATATTTTTAAATATACTAATGTTTAGAATCAATTTTAATTCCTTCTATTAAAAATATACATATTTTCCTTTCTTTAAAAAAATACGAAACTGGTCTAGGTTTAGTGGTGTGTGCCTCTAGCCCCAGCTACTTGAGAGGCTGAGGTGAAAGGATGGCTGGAGCCCAGGAATTTGAGGCTGCAGTGAGCCATGACTGCACTACCGCACTCCAACCTGGGCAACAGAGTGAAATCCTATCTCAAAAAAAAAAAAAGGAAAACTCAGGTCCTTTTAGTGATCACGCCAAGTTCCTGACCCTTGTTGCTTTTATTTTTTATTTTATTTTATTTTTTTGAGACAGAGTCTTGCTGTGTCTCCCAGGCTGGAGTGCAGTGGCATGATACCAACTTACTGCAACCTCTGCCTCCCGGGTTCAAGCGATTTTCCTGCCTCAGCCTCCTGAGTAGCTGGGATTACAAGCACGTGCCACCATGCCTGGCTAATTTTTAGTATTTTTAGTAGAGAGAGGGTTTCACCATGTTGGCCAGGCTGGTCTCGAACTCCTGACCTCAAGTGATCCTTCTGCCTTGGCCTCCCAAAGTGCTGGGATTACAGGCGTGAGCCATCACACTCGACCAGTCCTTGCTGTTTTTATGAACATGGTAGTATCCTTAAGGACCTTCAAATACTTCTGCATCCATTTGTATGCATCTTTAGTTTTGTTCTGAAAACATCAAGATATAGCAACTTGAATTTTTTTCACTCAACACTGTGTTTCTGAGACCAATCGTCGCTGATACATAGAGAGCTAGTTAATTCCTCCTGTCTTCTGCATAGCATCTCACTATGTTATGAATTGCCTTTTGTTTTCTCTAGCTATTCCTGTGTTGATGGGCACTTGTGTTGTGTCTACTGCCTTGCTATTGTAAATAGCACTTCAGTGCGTGCACTGCATAGGCCTCTGTGTACTACCGTGAAGTATTTTCTGAGGCCAGTAGTTCTCAGCTTGACAGCAGACAGAATCACCTGAAAGGTTTTTTTACAATCACACCAATGCTCCGCCTTCCCCCAGATTTTTTTTTTTTTTTTTTTTTTTTTGAGATGGAGTCTCGCCCTGTTGCCCAGGCTGGAATGCAGTGGCACGATCTCGGCTCACTGCAAGCTCCACCTCCCAGGTTCACGCCATTCTCCTGCCTCAGCCTCCCCAGTAGCTGGGACTACAGGCGCCCGCCACCACGCCCAGCTAGTTTTTTGTATTTTTAGTAGAGATGGGGTTTCACCGTGTTAGCCAGGATGATCTCGATCTCCTGACCTCGTGATCCACCCGCCTCGGCCTCCCAGAGTGCTGGGATTACAGGCTTGAGCCACCGCGCCCGGCCCAGATTCTTAATTGAATGGTTCAGGGTAAGCATGGGCAGTTTTAGAAGCTCCAGGGTGCTTCTAAATGTGCATTCAGGGTTGAGACCCGCGGCTCTGGGGTGTACACTGGGGATGTTGGGGGTTGCAATGACTGAGCCAAAAGAGGAACCCAAACCCGTGTTTTACCAGGCTCTGCCCAATTGCCTTTCAAGGTGACTGAACTGATTTACATCCTGCTGGCAGTGTGTGAGCGAATAAAGACTGTTTTGTGTGAACAAGTGACTATGAGTCACTGCAGGTTGGTGAACCAGAGCCTTCTCCATTGCACAAAGTGCCTCCAAGTGGCCCATCACCATGGGCTACAGCCCACACACTTCTGAGCTTGGAATGCTTTGTGTCCTTAGGTGGCAGCATGGTGCCACTGAAAAGGTGCCAGGCTGCTAATGGGACAATTCAGCATCCAGTTCAGACCCAGGTTCTACCTTGCCGTGTGTCCTCCCAGGTCACATCGCCATACTGAGCCTTAGCATCCCCGCCCTTGGAGGGAGGAGAGCTGGAAACTCGCCTGTGGTCATTTTCATGTTTCTCTTCTGTCTGAACCACACGTTATTTGCAGCCTGTGGTCTGAGCATGGACTTTAGAGCCCAGTCCTAAATATTTTCTGCACTGTGGGCCCCGTTGGTATCTGAGGAAGCCTATTACCATTCTCAGAGCAATGTTTCTTTTTCTTCTTTTTTCTTTATCTTTTCTTTTCTTTCATGTTTTGAGATGGGGTCTCGCTCTGTCACCCAGGCTGGAGTGCAGTGGCATGATCTTGGCTCACTGCAACCTCCATATCCTGGGTTAGGTGATTCTCCTGCCTCAGTCTCCTGAGTAGCTGGGATTACAGGCACCTGCCACCACGCCCAGCTAATTTTTGTATTTTTAGTAGAGATGGGGTTTCACCATGTTGGCCAGGTCTCAGACTCCTGACCTCAGGTGGTCCACCCGCCTTGGCCTCCCAAAGTGCTGGAATTACAAGCGTGAGCCACCTCACCTGGCCATTTTTTTTTTTTTTTTTTTTTTGAGACAGAGTGTCCCTCTGTCACCCAGGCTAGAGTGCAGTGACTTCATATCGGCTCACTGAAACCTCTGCCTCCCAGGTTCAGATGCTTCTCCTGCCTCAGTCTCCCAAGTAGCTGGGACTGTAGGCATGCACCACCACACCCAGCTAATTTTTATATTTTCAGTAGAGATGGGGTTTCACCATGTTGGCCAGGCTGGTCTTGAACTCCTGGCCTCAAGTGATCTGCCTGCCTTGGCCTCCCAGAGCACTGGGATTACAGGTGTGAGCCACTGCTCCCAGCCTCTGAGCAATGTTTCTAAATATGAAATCCAAGGGCTTGTGAAGGCAACTGATTATATGGAAATACAGCTGTTATAAATATTACAAAATTATTACAAAAATATTACAGAGCCAAACTGTGATACAGCAATACCCATGCTTCTTTATTAACACACCAAATAAGGGGGATCTGGTGGTGAGTTGGCAACATTATTGTGATTGTAATTTAAAGCAGTGGTGAGTGTAAATGATATTCCAACATCTTTGCAACAAATGTAACAGGACCTGAAAATACCTGTGATTCCTGTTGGTGACAAAGTTATAGGTTCTGTTGACACAACTACCGTTTGCTGCCTACACTCATAATGGAAAGAATTGCTACATTCCAGTTTGATGTTAGTAAAATTAAGAGGTCTACTTTTTCTTCCAGTTCATTGACCCCAGGTTACTGGCCCTTGCTAGAGTTATATAGACTTGAATTTCTTTCTTTTTTGTGACTTTTTTTTTTTTTTTTGAGATGGAGTCTCACTCTGTTGCCCAGGCTGGAGTGCAGTGGCATGATCTTGGCTCACTTCAAGCTCCGCCTCACGGGTTCACGCCATTCTCCTGCCTCAGCCTCCCAAGTAGCTGGGACTACAGGCACCTGCCACCATGCCCGGCTAATTGTTTGTATTTTTTTTTTTAGTAGAAATGGGGTTTCACTGTGTTAGCCAGGATGGTCTCAATCTCCTGACCTTGTGATCCACCCGTCTCGGCCTCCCAAAGTGCTGGGATTACAGGCGTGAGCCACCGCGCCCGGCCTTTTTTTTGTTTGTTTTTCAAAGTCTTGCTCTGTTGTGCAGGCTGGAGTGCAGTGGAGTGATCTCGGCTCACTGCAACCTCCACCTCCTGGGTTCAAGCAATTCTCCTGCCTCAGCCTCCTGAGTAGCTGGGATTACAGCATGTGCTACCACGCTCAGCTAATTTGTGCATTTTTAGTAGAGATGGAGTTTTACCATGTTGGTCAGGCTGGTCTCAGGTGATATGCCTACCTTGGCCTCCCAAAGTGCTAGTATTACAGGTGTGAGCCACTGTGCCCTGCTTTTTTTGTGGGTTTTTAAAATTTTTTATTTTGTAGAGACAAAGTCTCACTGTGTTGTCCAGGCTGGTCTTGAACTCCTGAGCTCAAGTGATCCTTCTGCCTCAGACTCCCAAATTGCTGGGATTACAGGCATAAGTCACCATCCTGGACTAGACATGGGTTTCAATCTCTGCTCTATAGCTTCCTATATGGGTGCATTTGGGTAAATTCCTTTTCTTTCCTGAGTCTCAGTTTCCTCAATTGTAAAATGGGTGTAAGACAGTGAGCTCCTAGGGTGCTGGCAAGAGTAAATGTGACAAATCAAATTCAACACGCATTTATGGAGAACTTTTGATGTGCTCAGGGCCGTTTTCAGTGCCAGGATGCTGGACCGAATGAGAAGGGCAAAATCCTTACCCCTCTGGAGTTTACAGTTCAGGGGCAGAGACAATGAATAATGAGGCAGATAAGTAAATAACAGTTTCAGATGATACTAAGGGCAATGGAGAAAGTAGTACAGGTGATATGAAAGGCAACAAATGCTTGGTGCAGGTGACATTAAATAGGGCAATTAGGTAATAATACAGACACAAATGAACGATATTGATGCATAAGACGAGAGAATGTATTTGAAGTATCAGCTCAGCGCCTGGCACGTGGTGTATGTTCCATTTGTGCTGGCCACGGTGATGATGATGACGATGCCGTCTCTCCTGCTACGTTGCGAGCATAGATCCCAGCTCGCTGTGGCTGATGCTGGCTCTACCCACTGTATTTGGGGCTGGATGAAGGTGGGGCCATGGAAGCGTGCTATACAAGAACTCAGCAGCCCTGTCGGAGCCAGATTGGAAGGAAACAGGTCTGATTAAAGGAAGATAAAGTCTTCTCTCTGCTGTGTCTTGTAGGGAGAGCTGGGCAATCAATAGGTCTCGCAGATCAGTGGAGGGTGTTTGAAATCTGGCAGCATGGGGCTTTTTAATTAAACCTATAACTGCGAGAAAAGGTAACTGCTTTATTTCTGCAGCTTGTGTTTCTGTCTGCCTGCCAGAAACTGAACAAATCAATGCACTTCCAGAGGTTCTGAGGATCTTGACAAGGGAGCCTCTGGTTTTGGGACGGCCAGAGCCTGCAGGGATAAACTCTCGGGTGGCCAGGGTGTCAGGCGCCAATTCTGGAGGGTCAGGTGTTGCCTTTTACATTTAAATACCCATAGCAGGTGTGATTAGCAACTGCAATTCAGGGGAAGGCGAGGCCCCTTCCCAGCCAGCAGCAGGTTGCCTTCCAGGATTTTATACTAAGCTGTCCCCCTACCACCACAAGATGTCAACATTCGTTTTTTAAATAAAAGATTTTCTTTTCCTGTGGGCCAGGCATGGCGGCTTGCTCCTATAATCCCAGCACTTTGGGAGGCTGAGGCAGGCAGATCACTTGAGGTCAGGCGTTCCAGACTAGCCTGGTCAACATGGAGAAACCCCTGTCTCTACTAAAAATACACAATTAGCTTGGCATGGTGGCGCATGCCTGTAATCCCAGCTACTCAGAAGGCTGAGGCATGATCATTTGAATCCGGGAGGCAGAGGTTGCAGTGAGTTGAGATCGCACCATTGCACTCTAGCCTGGGCAACAGAATAAGACTCCATCTCAAAAAAAGAAAAAAAAAAGAAAAAGATTTCCGATTATTGTGAAGTAGAGTTATGCTATTTAGGGTATGGTCCATGCAACAGCATCACAGCATCATCTGCTGGGAATGTGTCAGACATACAGAACTCCAGCCCCGCCCCAGACCTACTCAGTTAGAATCTGCATTTTAACCAGATCATCAGGAATTCATATGCACATTAACATGTGAGAAGCACTGAAATTGAACATACATATGAGACTTAGAAGCCAAAGAAGCCAAATGCCAATGTGCAGACCTTATTTAAATCCTGAGAGAGTTAAAAAGTTATCTATGAGATAATTTGAAATTTGAACATTTGCGGATATTAAGGAATTATTCATTTCCTAGGTGGTAGGGAGGTTTTATTTAAAAGAAAAAAAAAACAGCCCTTTTGGCCAGGCACGGTGGCTCACGCCTGTAATCCCAGCACTTTGGGAGGCTGAGGTGGGTGGATCACCTGACGTCAGGAGATCGAGACCAACCTGGCCAACATGGTGAAATCTCATCTCTACTAAAAATATAAAATTAGCCAGGCATGGTGGTAGGTGCTTGTAATCCCAGCTACTCAAGAGGCTGAGGCAGGAGAATTGCTTGAACCTGGGAGGCAGAGGTTGCAGTGAGCCGAGATCTCACCACTGCACTCCAGTCTGGGCAGCAAGAGTGAAACTCCGTCTCAAAGAAAAAAAAACAAAAAACTCCTTTTCTTTTAGAGTCACACGTGAAAATACTTAGAGATAAAATGATTTCATGCTGGCGTTTGTTTCAGAATATTGGTGGAGCTGGACAAAGTCTGCGTGTGTGGACACAGCACGAATAACTGTGAGTTGATGGTTTGAGCAACTGTGTCACGACTCAGACAGACACAGTATACTAATATGTTTATTTAATATATGTTTTAAATTCTCCACAATAAAAACCTAAGATGATAATATAGAATGTTCACATAGAAAATACATAAAACAGGCCGGGCATGGTGGCTTACGCCTGTAATCCCAGCACTTTGGGAGGACGAGGTGGGCAGATCACCTAAGGTCAGGAGTTTGAGACTAGCCTGGCCAACATGGCGAAACCCCGTCTCTATTAAAAATACAAAAGTTAGCTGGGCGTGGTAGCGGGCACCTGTAATCCCAGCTACTCGGAAGGCTGAGGCAGAAAGAATTGCTTGAGCCTGGAAGGCAGAGGTTATAGTGAGCTGAGGTCATGCCACTGCACTCCATCCTGGGCGACAGAGTGAGATTCTGTCTCAAATAAAAAAAAAAAAAAAAAAGAAAAGAAAAGAAAAGAAAAAAAAATGCATGAAGCAGGAAGGTGTTGTGAATGAGCATTAGTTCAAGTGGACATCCATAAATCTGTTACCAGGTCATTACCGGCTCCTGCCCTCTGTCAGAACCTCTGCCCCAAAGGAATTGCTTCCCTTCCATTCTCTGGGGTGCTCTCACCTTGATTGCCTATGGAATCACCTGGGAAAACTTTACAAAATAATGCAGTTGAGCCTCCCCCAATCCAATGAAAACAGACTGCCTGGGAGTGCGCACAGGTGATTCTAATGTGCAGTCTCAGCTGCCCTAGCTTTTCACGTGAATGCCATCTTTGCACTTGAATTTCTCAGTGAGCTTACTGCTCCTTACATCCAACAGGTAAGTTCACTTTCTCATCAAGAGTCAGAGTTGCTGGACTGTTTTAGAAGCCTAGGTTACATTGCAACCCATTTTTTTCTTTCCTTTTTTAAAAAAATTTTGTTTGAGATGATGTCTTGCCATGTTGCCTAGGCTGGACTCAAACTTCTGGGCTGAAACTCCCTCTTCAGCCTCCTGAAGAGCTGTGACTATAGCCACCATGCCTGGCTTGCAACCCATTTTGGAAACTAATGGGTTTTTGTGTATTTGTGGTAAATGTGTATTTATCACATATTGAGTGCTTTCTATTTCTCTGGAACTGTGCTAAGTACTTTATTTGATTTAATCCCCACAACGACTGTGGGGTCAGCATCCCTACCCCTATTTCACTGATGAAGAAACAGGCTCAGAGAGACTATGTGGTTTGCTTCAGGTCACTCAGTTTAAAAAGTGCTGAGTGCGGATTGGGTTCAGAGCTCTCCGACTTAATGCTCTTAAGCATCATTTCATGCCGTTCATTCAGGGTCTTGATCGAAGAGTTGAGGGCCATTTGGCCACCCACAATGAACTGGAAGTAAACACGGAGAGGTCGTCACGGTGTCACTCGAGGCACACTTAAGTGGTGTGCCTTGGAGCTGAGTTTCTGTCTTTGTCAAATGGGGACAGCACTGTTTTGTCTTCTCTGGCTGACAACCTCTTACTCATCTCTCAAAGGTGTGTCAGTTGTCACAGAATGGGGAAGCTGGAAAGCTCCTCTGAATTTCAAGTGACCTCCTGGCTAAAGTAGAATTAGTCATGTCCTCCTCTAGCCTCACAGACCACTTGTCCAGGTCTCTGAGAGCAGTCAACAGGAGCCCAACACTTGTCATGTGAGACACTGGTGCTTCTATGAACAGGTACTATTTTGTAGCTATTTTGCTGCCTGCAGAGTCCAGCCTAGGGGCTGGAGCATGGCAGGGGCCCCTGCATGTCTGCAATTTGAGTGAAAGGATGAGGGTACTGCTCAAACACCAAAGCTCTGGTCAGAGCCTAGGATGTAATGACACAAGACCCTTTGGGCAGAGATATATCACTCACAGCCACAGGATAGTGGTTAGGTATCTGGACTCTGAATGAAGACTGCCTAGGTTCAAGTCCAGCTCTGCCACTTATAAGTCGAATGACCTTGGACAAATTATCTCACTTCCCTGCGCCTCCCTTTCCTCATCTGAAAAAATGTCTGCGTCACAGCCTTGTTATAAGGATTGAATGGGTGGGTGCAGTGGCTCATACCTGTGATTCCAGCACTTGGGGAGGCTAAGATAGGAGGATCACTTGAGGCCAGGAGTTTGAGATCAGCCTGGGCAACATAGTGAGATCCCGTCTCTACAAAAAAATGAAAAAATTGCCAGTTGCAGTGGCTCATGCCTGTAATCCCAGCACTTTGGGAGGCCGAGGAGGGTGGATCACTAGGTCAGGAGTTCGAGATCAGCCTGGCCAACATAGTGAAACCCCGTCTCTACCAAAAATACAAAAATTAGCCAGGTGTGGTGGCACGTGCCTGTAGTCCCAGCTACTCAGGAGGCTGAGGGAGGAGAATTGCTTGAACCTGGGAGGCAGTGAGCCAAGACCATGCCATTGCACTCTAGCCTGGGTGACAGAACGAGAGACTCCATCTCAAAAAAAAAAAAAAAAAAAAAGATTCTTAAGTGGGCATGGTGGAATGCACCTGTAGTCCCAGGTCCTTAGGAGGCCGAGGTGGGAGGGTAACTTAGCCCAGGAGTTTGAGGCTGCAGTGAGCCACTGTATGCCAACTTGGGTGACATAGTGAAACCCTGTCTTAAAAGAAGAAGAAGAAAAAAGAATGAGTTTGTATTTTAAAAGCGCTTCAATGATGCCTGGCACTCTGGTGCCAGGGGCCAAAGGAAAAGTTAGTAATACCAACCACTTCTTGGAGACTTTGCTATTTGGTTATCTTGGGTATTTCTGCATTGATTTTGCATTAATTTTTTCATTCATTTTTTGTTTTTAAACATACTGCATCCAAGTGTTATTTATCTTGATGACTGGGTTTGTGGCGCCCCCTTAAATTTTGCTCCCAAGGAGAACGTCTCACTTGCCTCTCCCTCATCCCGGTCCTGGCACCTAGGAAGCAACACATTAGTTCTCACTGGTCTGGAGGGAGCTCAGCATCATTATATGTATTTAAAGGAAAAGATGGATGTGTATATATTACCAATACTTATTCAGAATCCACAAAGCTCTGAGCACTGGGGATGGGGCTGTGTGATGGTTAACATTGAGTGTCAACTTGATCGGATCAAAGGATGCAAAGTATTGTTCCTGGGTGTGTCTGTGAGGGTATTACCAAAGGAGATTAATATTTGAGTCAATGGACTGGGAGAGACAGACCCACCCTCAATCTGGGTGGACACCATCTAATCAGCTGCCAGTATGGCCAGAATAAAAGCAGGCAGACGAACATGGAAGAACTTGACTTGCTGAGTCTTCCGGCCTCCATCTTTCTCCCATGCTGGATGCTTCCTGCACAACATCAGACTCAAAGGCTTCAGTTTTTGGAGTCTTGGACTTACACCAGTGGTTTGCCAGGGGCTCTAGGACCTTTGGCCACAGACTGAAGGCTGCACTGTCTGCTTCCCCACTTTTGAGGTTTTGGGACTGGACTGATCCACTATTGGCTTCCTTGCTCCCCAACTTGCAGACAGCCTATCGTGGGACTTGACCTTGTGATTGTGTGAGTCAGTTCTCCTTAATACACTCCCTTTCATATACACATATATTCTATTAGTTCTGTCCCTCTAGAGAACCCTGACTAATACCGGCTGGGAATGAGACATTCTCAACCATGGTCCTTGATCTCAAGGAGTTGACAGATCACTGATTATTGTTACCACTTATTGAGCATTTACTGTGTGCAAGACATGGCACTAGTGATGTTTTTATTAATCCTTATGGTGACCTTTCAAGAAAGAATCATTACATTCATTTTACAGATGAAGAAATTGGACTCAGAGCAATTAAACAAGTTGCCTGAAGTCATGAAGTTATGAGCTGGGGTCAGGATGTGAACCCAGTCTCTGTCTGTCTGTCTGTCTGTCTGTCTCTCTCTGTCTCTAATCTATGTGTGTGTATGTATGTATGTATGTATCTGTCTGTCTATCTACCTACCTATCTATCTATCTATCTATCTATCTATCTATCTATCTATCTATCTATGTACCTACCTCAGGATCTTTCTCTGTCACCCAGGCTGGGATGCAGTAGTGTGATTATAGCTCACTGCAGCCTCAACATCCTAGGCTCAAGCGATTCTCCTGCCTCAGCCTCCTGAGGAGCTGGGACTACAGGTGTACACAACCATGCCTGGCTAATTTTTTGATTTTTATTGTAGAGATGGGGGTCTCACTATATTGCCTAGCTGGCCTCAAACTCCCGTGGTAAAGCGATCCTCCCACCTCTGTCTCCCAAAATGTTGGGATTGCAGTTGTGGATCACCATGCCTAGCCCTGTGAACCCAATCTTTTAGACTTTCTACCATAGTATTTGGGTAAGTCAAGAGCTCTGTCCCTATCTTCTGCAAGAATATTTTGAATGCTGAAGTTATCAGATGGATTTTTCTGGGAGTTCCACTGCTGAGTTCCTCTGATTATTCATGTCTCAGGAAGCTGGAGTCTAGACGTGGTGGGGCCTGTGGGAGGTGGCCCTCCCTTTTTCAGAGTGGATCTGTGCAGCCATCTGCCATCACCCATTCCTGTGGGGGAAAAACACAGATTTTTCTGTGTTAAAAAATCTCTGAGACAAGGCTTTGGCAGGATCTGAACAGACTGGAGAAGCGACTCCAGGATTTTCTGGAAAAAGATGAGGTGGGGGAAGGAGAGGGCAAAGGAAAGGAGGAGAGAGTGGGAGGGAAAGAAGGAGGTAAGGGAGAAGAAAAATGAGCAGGAAGAGCCAGCAGACAGCCTCCCAGGTGGATGTCTTTGAAGGTAACTGAAGTGCATACTGGGGTTTTCCCAAAGGGTTTCTGTTAGCCATTCCCCACTCCCAGTAGGGAAACTGGCTTCCCTGATCAGGGAAGGGCAGTTCAGGGCAGTGGAGCAGGGGGTGGTGATAATGCCCACCTTGCAGACTAGTTGCAAAGTTACAGTGAGATTGAATATCTGAAGCATAGGGTTGGCACACAATAGGTATTCAATAAATGTTAGTTCAGTTCTCTCCTTTTTTATTTTTTATTTTTATTTGTTTATTTATTTTTTGAGATGGGGAGTCTCACTCTTGTTGCCCAGGCTGGGGTGCAATGGCCTGATCTCAGCTCACTGCAACCTTCGCCTCCCAGGTTCAGGGGATTCTCCTGCTTCAGCCTCCCAAGTAGCTGGGATTACGGGCTCCCACCACGATGCCCAGCTAATTTTTGTATTTTTAGTAGAAACTAGCATGTTGGCCAGGCCAGTCTCGAACTCCTGACCTCAGGTGATCCTCCCACTTCATCCTTCCAAAGTTCTGGGATAACAGGCATGAGCCACCGCGCCCAGCTAGTTATCACCTTTTTTAAAGACAGGGTCTTACTGTCTTGCCCAGGCTGGAGTACAGTGGCACAATCATAGTTCACCGCAGCCTCTGCCTCCTGGGCTCAAGTGAACCTCCTGCCTCAGCTTCCTGAGTAGCTAGGACTACAGGCACGTACCACCATACCCCACTAATTAACAAATTAGCAGAGCATGGTGGCAGGTGCCTGAAATCCCAGGTACTCCAGAGGCTGAGGCAGGAGGATCGCTTGAACCCAGGAGGTGGAGGTTGCAATGAGCCGAGATCACGCCACTGCACTCCAGCCTGGGTGAATGAGCAAGACTCCATCTTGGAATAAAACGGAAGCAAAAGGTTCCTTCATTCTCCTTCCCTTATCCATTCACTCAACACATGCACAGTGAGCACCTATGTGTGCTAAGCACTCTCAAAGGTACTGGAGATAGAACACCCAACAAAACAGACAAAAGCCCCTGCCCTCGTGGAGCTGAGATTCTATTGGGGGAGGAAAAAAGTAAAAAAGAAATAGATAATATAGGAACGTAGAGAGCCATGAAAGCTGAGGAGAAACAAAGAAAGCAGAGAAGGAGAATCAGGGGATGTTAGGGATATTAGTTTCCTAGTTTTCTTCTGCTATGACAAATTACAGCTTGAATCTAGGGGCTTTAAACAACCCATATGTGTTATCTTATAGTTCTGGAGGTCAGAACTCTAAAATGGATCAGCAGGGCTGTATTTCTTCGGGAGGCTCTAGGGGAGAAACCATTTCCTTGCCTTTTCTGGTTTCTAGAGGCTTCCTGCATTCCTTGGTTCATGGCCCTGCGTCATTCTGATCTACATCACACCTCAGTCTCTGACCCTCATGCCTTCCTTTTGTAAGAGCCTTTGTGATTAGATTGAGTCATACAGATAATCTAGAATAATCTCCTCATCTCAAAATCCTTACTTTAGTCACATCTGCAACCTCCTTTTTACCATGTAAAGTAACATTCACAGGTTCTGGGTATTAGCATGTGGACATTTTTGGGGAAGGGGTAGTTGTGAATTATTCTGTCTACCACAGGGACAGAGATTTTAGACAAGGTGGCCAGGAAATAACTTATTTATTTATTTATTTTTAGAGACAGGGTCTCACTCTGTCACCCAGGCTGGAGTGCAGTGGTGCAATCATAGCTCACTGCATCCTTGAACTGTGGGCTCAAGTGAACTTCCCACCTCAACCTCCTGAGCAGCTGGGACTACAGGTATGTGCCATCACCCCCGGCTATTTTCTTTTTTTGTAGAGACAGGGTCTTGCTATGTTGCTCAGGCTGGTCTCAATCTCCTAAGCCCAAGTGATCCTCCTGCCTCAGCCTCCCAAAGTGTTGGGATTATAGGCACAAGCCACCACGCTTGCCCAGAATAACTTACTGATGTGGTTTTTGAGTAGGGACCTGAAGGAAGTGATGGAGGAGACCATGTAGACACCTGGGGAGAGAGCTTTCTAGGCAGAGGAAACGTTAGTGCAAAGGCTCTGAGGAAAGAGTGCAATGAGTGTGTGTGTTTGAGGACCAGCAGGGAGGTCAGAAAGGTCACAGCAGGGAGAGCCAGGGACAGAAAGATAGGAACTGAGGTCAAAGAGGTCCTGTGGGTAGGGGTATGGGAGAGGTCATGAAAGGCCTTATAGATGATTTTGAGAAAAATGTCTTCCTCTGAATGAGATGGACAACCATGAGGGTTTCTCTAAGCACCTGTTCAATAACTGACTCTGAAAAAAAAAAATCTGGGCCAGTCGCAGTGGCTCACGCCTGTAATCCCAGCACTTTTTGAGGCTGAGGCAGGTGGATCACTTGAGGCCAGGAGTTTGAGACCACCCTGGGCAACACAGGGAGACCCTGTCTCTGCAAAAAATAAAAACCAAAAAATTAGCCTGATGTGGTGGCACACACCTGTAGTCCCAGCTATTGGGAGGCTGAGGTGGGAGGATTGCTTGTGCCCAGCAGTTTGAGGCTGCAGTGAGCTATGATGGTGCCACGCCAGCCTGGGTGACAGAACAAGACCTTGTGTTTCTAAAACAAACAAACAAACAAAATAACTAAAAGAGATAAGTGAAAGGAGAAGTGCAAAATGAGGTGTAAACATGTAAAAAGGTATAAGGAAATATGGAAGGGACACAGTTGACAAGAGACCAGAAAATGCATAGAATGAAGTCTTCAATGTGTGAAGGGAGAGGGCTAATATAATTATGTTTCAAAGAATTCAAACAAATCACTAAGACAAGTCCCTAAATCTGGGTAGAAAAACAAGCAAAGGGGTGTGAACAGTCAACTCACTAAAGAGAAAATGCAATTAGCTAAGCACATGGGAAAAGCCAGCTTAACTAGTAATCAAAGAAATGCAAATTAAAACAACCAACAGTTATATTTTCACCTCATAAAGATTCTGAAAATGAGAATCCTGGCTTTGGCCTTGGCGGAATGAAATAGGTGCAGGAACCCTGGCAGTGGGAATTGGAAATCTGATTCTTTTGGGAAACAGTTTGACACTGGGTAGCAAAACCTGAAACACGGGCATCCCCATTGGTCCAATAAATCAATTTTTGGCAATCTAGCCCAAGGAAGTAATTTTAAATCTGGAGAGAGCCTTATGCATTGCTGCCAGACAGGAGAAACAACTAAACTGTGAACAATAGGTTAAATGAGCAATAGGTTAAATGGGCCACAATACTCATTCTTTTGATATTTTTGTCAATAATATGAATTAGGTGCCAGTTATGTGCCAGGCACTGTTCTAGGTGCCAGGAATACAGCAGTGAACAGAACATCTTGAACTCCTTGCCCTTCAAGGAGTTCCAATTCTTGTGAGGGAGCAGGAGAGCAAATAAGTACAGATATGAAGATGCTACATGATGGGGGACAAAGCAGGGCAATGTCATGGAGAGTGGAGGGGACTGCAGGGTGGACAACCACCTGAGTTTGCTGGGGACATTCAGTTTTAAGGCTGGGGCAGCCCTGGACAAACTGGGATGAGCTGGTCACACGAAGAGGGGCATCCTTGTGATGGGAGTGGTCGGGGTCTGGCCCTCTGAGGAGGTAGGATTTGGGTAGGGACTCAATGCAATGAGGGAGTGAACGATGGGAATGCTGGCCGAGTAGGATTCCAGGCAGACAGAACAATACCTGCAAAGGTCCGGAGGCAGGAGTGTTCCTGGGGCAATGTGAGGGACTTACAGAAGGCTGGAGTGTCTGGGGCACAGCATGAAGGAGGATGGTGGTAAGATGTAGATTTCAGAGAGGGAAACTCTTCATCCTTGCAGGGAAAGGAAGAAGGTTGGATTTTATTTTAAATCCAGTGAAAGCCTGTGGAGGTTAAGCAGGGAAGCAGCGTGATAAAATTTATGGTTTTAGAAAGACCACTCTGGCTGCTGTGTGGAGAAGGTGATGCAGGACAGGTAAGCCCCAGCGTTGGGGCTTAGCCTGGGAGGGTTCTTGGCTTCACCCAGGAAATAATTCCAGGGTGATGTTAAACACTTTTATTTTTTTGGGACAGAGTTTTCCTCTTGTCGTCTGGGCTGGAGTGCAATGGCGCGATCTTGGCCCACTCCAACCTCTGCCTCCTGGGCTCAAGCGATTCTCCTGCTTCAGCCTCCAGAGTAGCTGGGATTACAGGCACCCACCACCATGCCCAGCTAATTTTTTTTATTTTTATTTTTAGTAGAGACAGGGTTTCACCATGTTGATCACGTTGGTCTTGAACTCCTGACCTCAGGTGATCCACCTGCCTCGGCCCCCCAAAGTGCTGGGATTACAGGTGTGCGCCACCACACCCATCCTAGACACTTTTATTGAAGTGGCAGTGCACAGCAGCAGCAGAGGAACTCCTCCTTGGGGAGCAGGGCTACCCCATAGGCAGTATGTCCAGAGTAGCAGCTCAGAGGCAGTTCTGCAGTCACATTTATACCCACTTTTAATGATATGCAAATAAAGAGGTGATTTATGCCGACATTTCTAGGAAACAGGTGGTAACTTCCGGGTTGTCGGGTCATTGCCATGGGAAGGGGCAGTAACTTCTGGGTGTTGCCATGGTGATGGTAAACTGACACGCCACACTGGTGGGACTGTCAGAAAGCTGCTTCCACCCTGGCCCTGTTTATTTTTTATTTATTTATTTATTGTTGAGAGGAGTCTTGCTCTGTCATCCTCACTGCAAGCTCCGCCTCCCAGGTTCATGCCAGTCTCCTGCCTCAGCCTCCCAGGTAGCTGGGACCACAGGCGCCCGCCTCCGTGCCTGGCTAATTTTTTGTAGTTTTAGTGGAGACGGGATTTCACCATCTTAGGATGGTTTCGATCTCTTGACCTCATGATCCGCCTGCCTCGGACTCCCAAAGTGCTGGGATTACAGGCATGAGCCACTGTGCCTGGCCCACCCTGGCCCTGTTTTGTAGCTAGTCTTCAATTTGGTCTGGTGTCTGAGCCCCACCTCTGGAGTTGAGTCCCACCTCCTACCTCAAAGACATGCAGGAGGTAGATTGGTGGATGCAGGCTAGGGGGCAGCATAGAATCACGTAGACCCCTTAGGAGGCTGTTGTAATCTAGGGCAGTGGTTCTCAATTTTAACCATGCATGAGAATTTCACGCAGGGGTTGTTAAACCCAGCCTCCTGCCCCTGGAGTCTGCTTCTGGAGTCTGCGTCTCTGACTAGCTCCCAGGTGATGCCAGTGCTGCTGGTCCTGGACCACACTTTGAGTAGCTAAAAGCTAGGAGAGAGATAATGGGGACTTGCAGTAACGTGGTATCCCTGCCAAGGTTAAGAAGAGCTCTTGTCTGGGATGCATTTTAAAGTGAAACTATCAATCTCATTTCAGTTCCCTTTTAATCTGCTTACACCAAGGAGAATAGCTCAATTCGATACTAGTATGTCTCTAAGACTTTTCTTTATTTTAGCTAACAGAAAGCAGGCCTTAAAGCGTAGAGCAGGCTGGGTGCAGTGGCTCATGCCTGTAATCCCAGCACTTTGGGAGGCTGAGACAGGTGGATCACTTGAAGTCAGCAGTTCAAGATCAGCTTGGCCAATATGGAGAAACCCCACGTCTACTAAAAAGACAAAAATTAGTTGAGTGTGGTGGCACATGCCTGTAATCCCAGCTACTAGGGAGGCTGAGGCAGGAGAATTGCTTGAACCCGGGAGGCAGAGGTTTCAGTGAGCCGAGATCACACCACTGCATTCCAGCCTGGGCGACAGAGCAAGACTCCATCTCAAAAAAAAAAAAAAAAAAGAATCCAATAGTATGATAGTGGGCATGAGCTACAAAGCTATTCACCCTGGTAGCAGCTTCATCTATGTGGGGCAGGCTGGGTGCATCCCCAGACTCCTAGTCAAGTGCTCTCTTTTATTGTTTAGGGCCTTGTGTTGCTCCCCCAGTCCTGGGGGAGGGGCTGACTTTTCTGCAGGACTATAAGGAAGGAGCATCATAGACATATGTCCGGTTGTCAGTTACCTGTGTTTCCTTCTTGTGCTCTGGCCAGATGATGCACTTTCCTGATTGCCATGGAGACTACTAGGATCTAGGAATGAACATTGTGCCTGGCTTTGGGGGTTGAAAACTCGCCTTCATGGCTCTTGAGCTGCTTGCTTGAGCCCACTCCCACTCTGTGGAGTGTACTTTTGTTTCAATAAATCTGTGCTTTCTTTTTTTTGTTGTTGTTTTGCTTTTTGTTTTTGTTTTTGTTTTTTTGTTTTTTGAGATGGAGTCTCACTCTGTCACCCAGGCTGGAGTGCAGTGGCGTGATCTTGGCTCACTGCAAGCTCCGCCTCCAGGGTTCATCACGCCATTCTCCTGCCTCAGCCTCCCGAGTAGCTGGGACTACAGGTGGCCGCCACCATGCCTGGCTAATTTTTTTTTTTTTTTTGTATTTTTAGTAGTGATGGGGTTTCACTGTGTTAGCCAGGATGGTCTTGATCTCCTGACCTCGTGATCCGCCTGCCTCGGCTTTCCAAAGTGCTGGGATTACAGGCGTGAGCCACTGTACCCGGCAAATCTGTGCTTTCATTGCTTCACTCTTTCATTGCTTTGTATGTTTTGTCTGAGTCTTTGTTCAAACTGCCAAGAACCTGGACACCCTCTGCTGGTAACATATTTTGGCATGCCAGCCAGGAGACAGTAATGGGAAAGACTCCATCTATGCTACCTGATCCCCCGCTTGGCTGCATCCTCAACCGCTGGTATCAATTTGACCCCGATAATCTGAGGAGGAAATGCTTGATATTCTTTTGCAATAGTTTGTCCCCAGTATTGCTTGGAATCTGGAGTTTGTTGTTGAATGGGAAAGTGGGATGGTGTTGTATGTATCCAGGCTTTTGTGCTGCTGTTCTAAGCAGGGTCAGGCCTGGTTAGCATGTGATGCTCTCTTTTGGTGCTGTTTGACCCCGGTGTTCTTTGGAACTTAAAAATCAAACTGGCATGGAAACCGTTTTACCCCAAAATTTTGGTTCACAGCCTTCATTGGATTACCTGTTGGGGCAAATAAAGTGTAACCATGTAAAACCCGCGAGCTTGTATTGCTATCTCATGGCTAGAGTTCCAAGGTAAAAGTGATTGGATCTTCGTTTGTGTGCGTGTATACATGTCTAGATATGTTTATTTGTATGTAGACTTACTGTTATATGTTGTGTCTACCAAATTGGCTTATAAGTAAAAGTGCTCATACGTTAATAAGTCTAAGCAATTTTCAAGTTCACGTGACTTAATTAAATCTTTACAAAACTATCTGGCTTTAAAATTTTTAGTACAATACAAATAGAAATGTCTTCAGAATTGTCAACATACATTTTTGTCTGAGTTTTATGCTTGTCTTTGCTAGATATTTTGAGGTGTCAGTGTTTGGCATAGAAGGTTATAAGGCTATCAGGCTGGGCGCGGTGGCTCACATTTGTAATCCCAGCACTTTGGGAGGCCGAGGTGGGCGGATCACCTGAGGTCAGGAGTTGGAGACCAGCCTGGCTAACATGGTGAAACCCCACCTCTACTAAAAATACAAAAATTAGCCGGGTGTGGTGGCACGTGCCTGTAATCCCAGCTATTCAGGAGCCTGAGGCAGGAGGATCACTTGAATCAGGGAGGTGGAGGTTGCAGCAAGCCAAGATTGCACCACTGCACTCCAGTGACTCACTCTGTGTCTAAAAAAAACAGTTATAAAGCCAAAACAACAAAAACAAAAGCTCTCCCTTTTGCCTTTGGTTCACTCTTGGATCCAGATGGAAATCTCCAGTTGTTCTGGTGTTCTGGACCAAGAAGTTTGAGAAAGTAAGAAGCCATGGACCAGAAAGGTCTGAGGTAGTGGTTCAGAGTTCTGGCTTGTGGCCTCAGTTCCAATCCTGGTTCTATCCTTGCTTGGTGTGAGGCCTTAGGAAATCTCCTTGTGTCAGTCTGTGTCCTCTGAGAAGCAGACCTTGCTTTGAGACTTAATATGCAAGGATTTTTTTTTGAGATGGAGTCTCGCTCTGTCGCCCAGGCTGGAGTGCAGTGGTATGATCTCAGCTCACTGCAAGCTCCGCCTCCTGGGTTCACGCCATTCTCCTGCCTCAGCCTCCTGAGTAGCTGGGACTACAGATGCCCGCCACCACGCCTGGCTAATTTTTTTGTATTTTTAGTAGAGATGGGGTTTCATTGTGTTAGCCAGAATGGTCTTGATCTCCTGACCTCGTGATTCACCCGCCTCAGCCCCACAAAGTGCTGGGATTACAGGTGTGAGCCACTGCACCCGGCCTAACATGCAATGATTTTGTTAGGGGAAACCCTTGCGTGAAAGGAGTTAGACAGTGATGAAGCCTGACTCCAAGGGAAGAGAAGAGAGAAAGTTGGTGGAAGTGTCCATGCTGTGCAGTCTAAAGAAAATTGGGGTTTCCAAAGTCAGTTGTCAGAGAGCCTCTGTGTTTTCTAGGAATGAGCTGCCTTAGTTTCTCTGCTGCTGTACATTATTGATGGGTGAGATGGATTTTAAATCTAGCTGGGCCCTTGCTCTTTTATGTTCCCCATAGCTGGAGGTGGGTGGCAGGTGCATTCTCGTGGCCATGCATCACTTAACCTCTCACAGAATTGTTACTACAATCAAATGAGACAAGGCGTGTAAAGCACTTGGTATAAGATCTGGCATACCTACTCAACATATTTTAACTATTATGATTATCCAATTATTCTTTTGAAGCCAAGGAGAAAGTTTTCTTCTCCTTTTGTTATCAACCATTCCCTGTATCAGAGGCTGCTAATTCAGTCAGATTCCCTGTAAATGAGTCATGTGGGCCAAGTGTAGGACATTAGAGAGTGGTGGGGACTATGGTAAACTAGAGAGCGCATGCACCATCTAAAATGGTTTGGAAAATAAACACTGGATCCAACCAAAGCAAACACATCTGTGGGTTGAATTTGGTCTATGACCCTCCAGTTTAAAACCTCTTCCTTTATAAGCACAGTGTTGTTTAGAGTAATTTCTGATATTCAGGATTTAAGGGAGCCAAAAAGCCAATTTAATTAGAAAGAAAACACTGAGGTGAGAAGATTGTTTGAGGCCAAGAGTTTGAGACCAGCCTGGGTAACACAGCAAGACCCCATCTCTTTGGGAGGCCGAGGTGGGTGGATCACCTGAGGTCAGGAGTCTGAGACCAGCCTGACCAACTTGGAGAAACCCTGTCTCTACTAAAAATACAAAAATCAGCCGGGCATGGTGGCACGTGCCTGTAATTTCAGCTACTTGGGAGGCTGAGGCAGGAGAATTGCTTGAACCTGGGAGGTGGAGTTTGCAGTGAGTCGAGATTGCACCATTGCAGTCCAGCCTGGGCAATAAGAGTAAAACTCCGTCTCAAAAACAAACAAACAAACAAACAAAAATTAGCCAGGTGTGGTGGTTCATGCTTGTAGTCCCAGCTATTCGAGAGGCTGAGGCAGGAGTATCTCTTGAGCCCAGGAGTTCGAGACAGCAATAAGCTATGATTGTGCCACTGCACTCCAGCCTGGGTGACAAAGCAAGACCCTGTCCCCACCCCCCCAAAAAAAATAAAAAATAAAATAAGGCTGGGTGCAATGGCTCACACCTGTAATCCCAGCACTTTGGGAGGCCGAGGTGGGCAGATCACTTGAGGTCAGGAGTTTAAGACAAGCCTGTCTAATGTGATGAAACCCCATCTCTATTAAAAATATGAACATTAGCTGGGCATGGTGGCGCATGCCTGTAGTCTCAGCTATTTAGCATGCTGAGGCAGGAGAATCACTTGAACCCAGGAGGTTGAGGTTGCAGTGAGTTGAACCTGTACCACTGTACTCCAGCTTGGGTGTGAGCTCAAAAAAAAAAAAAAAAAAAAAAAAAAAAATCAGATTTTGGAGTCCGTCTCAAAAAATAAAAAAAATAAAAAAATCCAAAAAACCAAAACCACCCCAAAAACCCCAGTTAGGTTGATTTTCACCCCCCAAACCCATTAATAAATTTGTTGTGCATGTGACGTGTATTTGACCAAATGGAGAGACCTGGCTTGTTGATTTTTGGTTTTGTGCACAGCTTCAGTGTTGTCTTTTGTGAGAGGTTTTGAATGTGGACATTGGGATTGGATGGCATGGGTTGGGATCTTGGCTCTCCCACTTGCCAGCCATGAGATCTTGAGCAAATTATGAAATCTCTTGGTAACTCAGTTCTTCCATCTGTAAAATGGGGATAACAATGATTCTCCCCTCATGAAATTTCAATGAGGATTTAATATACAGAAGGAATTTAGGACGGTGTCTGGAACATAGTAAGGCTGAGTAAGTGTTGATGTTATTCTGGGGTTGAGAGAAGGAGCAAGAACCACCTTGGGTGGCTGAGGCTCTCATGGCTTTTCTTCATCATTTTATTCCACTTAAGCCTAAAACAATATGATCGGTATAACACCCAGACAGGAATGAGTTTCTCTTATCCCGGTGATATAATCATATATAATAATGCCACTTACATAAGCTTCCTTAGCTCCTTGTTAAGGCCACCCACACTCTGCTCCACTTCACACTGTTCAGGAATGTTTCTCTCCACAGGGAAAAAGACACCCAGCTCTATGCTAATTACCACTTTAAAGCAGGGACCAAGGGGTGGGGGTGGGGGTGGGGGGTGGAGTAGGGAACCAGCAAAAGTGTCTTTGGCAGTGCTCTTGATTTGGGAGATTAAAGTCTTTAGTTTGGAAGCAGTGAGTCAGGCCTGGGGACCTCAGAGAAACCAGAGAAATCATGGAGCCAGAGGCAACCCATGGTGTCCCCCAGAGTAGGCAGGCCCAACCTACGCCTTAGGTGAAAAGCGTCTGTGAGCCAGCCCTCTGTAGACAAATGCTAATCTGCCATTTCTTTTATTGCTTATAAAAAGATAGTCTGAGACATGTTCTACATGTGATACAAGCTCATTGTGGAAAACGTAGAAAATAGATGGGAACAAAATGAAAGTGTAAAAGTCAGAACTCATGAGCGATGAATAGTCAAGCTAAAAGAAAAAAATATAAGCCGAGCGCGGTGGCTCACGCTTGTAATCCCAGCACTTTGGGAGGCCGAGGCGGGCGAATCACGAGGTCAGGAGATCGAGACCACGGTGAAAGCCCGTCTCTACTAAAAATACAAAAAATTAGCCGGGCGCGGTGGCGGGCGCCTGTAGTCCCAGCTACTCGGGAGGCTGAGGCAGGAGAATGGCGTGAACCCGGGAGGCGGAGCTTGCAGTGAGCCGGAGATCGCGCCACTGCACTCCAGCCTGGGGGACAGAGCGAGACTCCATCTCAAAAAAAAAAAAAAAGAAAAAAAAAGAAAAAGAAAAAAATATGAAGTCAGAACTCATTCAGCTGAAAGTATCAGAAATCAATTGCAAACTGGTTTAGAGGATTCAAGAGAATATACTGGCCCAGAGAACAAGGATGTCACAGAGGTTGATCAGGCATGGCTGTATCCAGGGCTCAAACACTATTAGCGGAATGCCATCTTGCTTGCTCTCTGTCTCTATTTCATCAATAGGCCTTCTCCAGATGGTGGAAAAGGTAGACACTATCAATTCCAGATTAATCTCCATCAACTGAACAACCCTACTAGAAAGGAAAAGTCACTTCCCAGTGTTCGGAAAGGAAAATCTCAGGGAGGGACTTGATTGGCTGAAGGTGTACCACATGTGCATCCTTGAACCAATCCTTGTGGTTGGGGATGAGGTACTCTGATTGGCCAGATTAGTGAGTCAATGGCCCCGGGAGATGAAATCAAGGAATGGTCCACTTAAAATAGGTCCCCCACAGGAAGTGGTGATTCTGTTCCAAAAGAAAGAGGAGAAGGAAATAAATTGATGAAAACAATGGATATTGCTATATAAGAAGCAAATAACAACTGTAATCCCAGCACTTTGGGAGGCTGAGGTGGGTGGATCACCTGAGGTCGGGAGTTCGAGACCAGCCTGACCAACATGAAGAAACCCTGTCTCTACTAAAACAACAACAACAGCAGCAACAACAACTATATATATATGTGTGTGTATATATATACAGTTGTGTATATATGTATGTATATATACAGTTGTATATATATGTGTATATATATACGTGTGTGTGTGTGCATATATATATAATTAGCTGGGTGTGGTGGCATGTCCCAGCTACTCGGGAGGCTGAGGCAGGAGAATCGCTTGAACCTGGGAGGCAGAGATTGCTGTGAGCCAAGATGGTGCCATTGCCCTCCAGCCCGGGCAACAAGAACAAAACTTCACCTAAAAAAAAAAAAAAAAAAAAAAATTGGCCGGGTACGGTGGCTTACGCCTGTAATCCCAACACTTTGGGAGGCCGAGGTGAGTGGATCACGAGGTCAGGAGATCCAGACCATCCTGGCTAACACGGTGAACCCCGTCTCTACCAAAAATACAAAAAATTAGCCAGGCGTGGTGACAGGTGCCTGTAATCCCAGCTACTTGGGAGGCTGAGGCAGGAGAATGGCGTGAACTTGGGAGGCAGAGCTTGCAGTGAGCCGAGATCGCGCCACTGCACTCCAGCCTGGGCGACAGAGTGAGACTCCGTCTCAAAAAAAGGAAAAAAAAAAAAAAAAAAAGGCAAATAACAAGTTTCCAATACTTGTACCATCTAGAAATAACGACTGTTGACTTCTTAATGTAAATCCTCCCAGAATTCCCCTCCGCTTATTTAGCTATACTTATATAAGCATATAATAGATATATAGAACATTGAGATATCCTATGCAAACTTTTGTAAGCTGATTTTGATTGCCTTGTTTAAAAATATCATTTAGATATTTTGAAGTGTAAGTGGCATATCTTCTGGGTAGAAAAAATAAAGAATATAGACAAACAACAATAAAAATAACTTTTTTTAAATAATATTTTTTTTTTTTTTTGAGACAGGGTCACTCTATCACCCAGGCTGGGGTACAGCAGCATGATCTCGGCTCATTGCAACCTCCACCTCCTGAGTTCAAGCGATTTTCATGCCTCAGTCTCCAGAGTAGCTGGGATTACAAGTGCATGCAACCACGCCCAGTTAATTTCTGTATTTTTAGTAGAGACGGGGTTTCTCCATGTTGTCCAGGCTGGGCTTGAACTCCTGGTCTCAAGCAATCTGCCTGCCTCGGCCTCCCAAAGTGCTGGGATTACAGATGTGAGCCACCACACCCGGCTAAAATAACTTTCATAATTGGCTGGAGTTAATAGTAAGACTTTTAAGAAGTTAGATTAAGGGCAGGGTTGAGATAGAGGAAGAATAATTCATCAGATCTCCTCTTATGATACCCTGTAGTCCCTCTGCAGTGCTTTGCACATTTGTAATTTTACATTAATTACTTGAAGTGGCTTATTTAAAATAATTTTATTCTCTAGTGTTGCTTTCCTTAAAAGAAAGAAGAAAAAAAAAACAAAACTGAGAAAAGAACAGTGACCTAAAATAATTTTATTCTGAACGATTTCAGGCACATAAAAAACTATAAAGACCAGTACAGTGAATAACCATTTACCCATCACTCAGTTAAAAAAAAATATAACAAAGACAATCGAGTCCTTCTGTGGACCCCTCTTAATCTCATGCTCCTTTCTTTCTCCCTCCCTTCCCAGTGGGACCTTTATCCTGCAGTTGTGTCTTATATTTCATGCCTATTTTGTATTCTTATTGAATATATGTTATCCATTATCAACATGTAACATTATGTTGCATATTTTAACACTTTAAATAGACTACCACTGTATGTATTGTTCTCATGATTTGCTTTTTGGTTAATTGTTATGATTTTGCAATTTATTTTTATTTTTATTTATTTATTTATTTATTTTTTGAGACAGTTTTATTGCCCAGGCTGGAGTGCAATGGCGCGATCTTGGCTCACTGCAACCTTTGCCTCCCGGGTTCAAGTGATTTTCCTGCCTCAGCCTCCTGAGTAGTTGGGATTATAGGCATGTTCCACCACACCTAGCTAATTTTGTATTTTTGATAGAGATGGGGTTTCTCCATATTGATTAGGCTGGTCTCGAACTCCCGACCTCAGGTGATCTGCCCTGTTCTGGCCTCCCAAAGTGCTGGGATTACAGGTGTGAGCCACCGGGCCTGGCCAATTTTGCAAATTATTAATGTTAATACAGGTTGTATTTCATTTATTTTCTACTACTGTTAGTGTTAATCTGTTAGTATTAGCATTCCACCGTAGAACTCAATCATAATTAATCTATCTATTCTCCAGCAGATGGACATTTAGGTTCTTTTCTTTTCTTTTTCTTTCCTTTTCTTTTCTTTTCCTTTCTTTCTCTCTCTCTCTCTTTCTCTTCTCTCTCTCTTTCTTTCTTTCTTTCTCTTGAGGTGGAGTCTCGCTCTTTTGCTCGACTGGAGTGCAATGGCGCCATCTTGGCTCACTGCAAACTCCACCTCCTGGGTTCCAGTGATTCTTGTGCCTCAGCCTCCCGAATAGCTGTGACTACAGTGCCCACCACCACACTTGACCAAGTTTTGTATATTTAGTAGAGACGGGGTTTTGCCATGCTGGCCAGGGTGGTCTTGAATTCCTGACCTCTGGTAATCCACCCGCCTTGGCCTCCCAAAGTGCTGAGATTACAGGCATGAGCCACTGAGGCTGGTCGTCTTTCTTTTCTTCTCTTTTCTTTCCTTTCCTTCCTTTTCTTTTTTCTTTTCTTTTTCTTTTCTTTTCTTTTCTCCCCTTCCCTTCCCTTCCCTCCCCTTTCCTCCTCTCCCTTCCATCTCACCCTTCTGTCCTTCCTTCCTTCCTTCCTTCCCTCCCTCCCTCCCTCCTTCCCTCCTTCCTTCCTTCCTTCCTTCCTTCCTTCCTTCCTTCCTTCCTTCCTTCCTTCCTTCCCTCCCTCCCTCCCTCCCTCTGTCCCTTTCTTTCTCTTTCTCTCTTTCTCTCTCTCTCTCTTTTTCTTTTTCTTCTTCTTTCTTCCTTTTTTGGAGACAGCGTCTTACTTTGTCACCCAAGCTGGAGTGCAGTGGTTTGATCATGGCTCACTGCAGCCTCGATCCCCCAGGCTCAAGTGATCTTCCCACCCCAGCCTTCCTGAGTAGCTGGGATTATAATAGGCTTGCACCACTATGCCTGGCTAATATTTGTGTTTTTTGTAGAGATGGGGTTTCACCATATTGTTCAGGCTGGGCTCCAACTCCTGAGCTCAAGCAATCCACCCACCCTGGCCTCCCAAACTGCTGGGATTACAGGCCTGAGCCACCGCACCTGACCTGTTTCTATTTTTTTATTACAAACAGTGCTGTAGTAAATACTCCTGTACAGGCCGGGCGCAGTAGCTCACGCCTGTAATCCCAGCACTTTGGGAGGCCGAGGTGGGTAGATCACCTGAGGTTAGGAGTTTGAGACCAGCCTGACCAACATGGAGAAACCCCATCTCTACTAAAAATACAAAATTAGCTGGGTGTGGTGGCACATGTCTGTAATCCCAGCTACTTGGGAGACTGAGGCAGGAGAATCGCTTGAACCTGGGAGGTGGAGGTTGCGGTAAGCTAAGATCACACCACTGCACTCCAGCCTGGGCAACAAGAGCAAAACTCTGTCTCAAATATGTATATATGTTCCTGTACGTTTCTCCTTGTGCAAACTGATAGAGCTTCTTCTGGTCTAGCGTGTGTACCTAGGAGTGGAATTGCTGGGCTGTGGGGGTTATCCATCTTCGACTTTACTCAATTTCACCAAATTGCTCTGCACAACAGTTGTACCAATTTACACTCTTGCCTGCAGTACGTGAGAATTTCAGTTTCTCCAACATTTGGTTTTGTCAGACTTTTTATCTTTGCCAGTTTGACGTGTGTGAAATGCAGTCCGCTGGCACCCGGTGTTCAGTCCTGCAGAGCTGGATGCATATGTCTTGTTCACCATGGTTCCCCCAGCACTTTGCACAGCACCTGAAATATAGTAGGTAGTCCATATTTTTTGACTGACTAATTGAGCAGCAGTTTTCTGGCTCCTCTCATGTAAAATTCCATTATGGTTTGTTGGAGGAGCCATTTGTTCTCCAGGGAGTCCTGTTTTCATCTCACTCTTCCCAATTCAAAACCAGGAAACCAGGCCAGGTGCAGTGGCTCACTCCTGTAATCTCAGCACTTTGGGAGGCCAAGGCAGGTGGATCATGAGGTCAGGAGTTCGAGACCAGCCTGACCAACATGGTGAAGCCCCATCTCTACTAAAACTACAAAAAAATTAGCCAGGTGTGGTGGCACGCGCCTGTAATTCGAGCTACTCACGAGGCAGAGACAGGAGACTCACTTGAACCTGGGAGGCAGAAGTTGCTGTGAGCCGAGATTGTGCCACTGCACTGCAGCCTGGGTGACAGAGCAAGACTCCATCTCAAACAAATAAACAAACAAACAAACCAGGAAACCACTCAGGAACTAAGCAGAGAAAACAGCTTTTGATTGCCCTGTTTGCCTTTTTGTTAGAACTACAGTTCTGAAAACTTTCTGATGCCTCAGAACCACGTGGAGGGCTTGTTAAAATGCAGGTCACTGGGATCCATTCCCCCAGAATTTCTTTTCTTTTTTTTTTTTTTTTTTTTGAGACGGCATGTTACTCTGTCGCCCAGGCTGAAGAGCAGTGGTGCAATCTCGGCTCTGCCTCCCAGTTCCACGCCATTCTCCTGCCTCAGCCTCCCTAGTAGCTGGGACTACAGGCATGTGCCACCATGCCTAGCTAATTTTTGTATTTTCTGTAGAGATGAGTCTTTCTATGTTGCCCAGGCTGGTCTTGAACTCCCGGGCTCAAGCAATCCACCTGCCTTGGCCTCTCAAAGTGTTGGGATTACAGGTGTGAGCCACCATATCCAAAATAAGATTTGCATGTCTAATAAGTTCCTGGGTGATGCTGATGCTGGTGCTGCTGGTCTGAGAACTACACTTTGAGAACCACTGGATCTGAGGAACATTCAATTCAGACATTTTAGATATGATCAATGTGGAGTGCCCTTAAAGAGACTCAATGCAAAACTTGAAAAGCCACTCCCAAAGTGGAGAGTGGAAGGAAGAATATAACATCTAACTCCACTTAGCTGGAGTAGGAAAAGGAGAAGTCTGGAATATTTAAGACAGTTGGCAGCATTTATGGAGACTGATATAATTCAGTAAGAATATATTGGGCACCAACTGGGTTACTTCCTTCCTTCTTTTCTTTTCTTTCTTTTTCCCTTCCCTTCCCTTCCTTCCTTTCCATCCTTCTCCCCTTCCCTCCCCTTCCCTCCCCTTCCCTTCCATTCCTTTGTTTTTGAACAGAGTCTCTCTCTCTCTGTCACTCAGGCTGGAATGCAGTAGTGCAATCTCGGCTCATTGCAACCTCTTCCTACCGGGTTCAAGTGATTCTCGTGCCCTAGCCTTCCGAGTAGCTGAGACTACTGGTGTGTGCCACCACACCTAGTTAATTTAAATTTTAATTTTTTGTATTTTTAGTATAGACGGGGTTTTGTCATGTTGGCCAGGCTGGTCTCAAACTCTTGGTGTCAAGCAATTCACCTGCCTTGGCCTCCCAAAGTGCTGGGACTACAGGTGTGAGCCATTGTGTCTGGCCCTGACTGAGTTTTTTCCATCTACTCACAAGTCTTCTACATGCTTTCAAGCCAGGATCTTTTTTTTCCATTCATACTTACTCCTGAGAGCACCCCAATCTCCTCTTCTTCCTTTACCTCCTCCCCTCCCCCCCCCCCCCCCCCCCCCCCCCCCCCCCTCCCCATCCTCCCCTCCCCACCTCCCCCTCCCCCACTTCTCCTTCTCCTCCTCCTCCTCCTCCTTCTTCTTCTTCTTCTTCTTCTTCTTCTTCTTCTTCTTCCTCTTCTTCTTCTTCCTCTTCCTCTTCTTCTTCTTCTTCCTCTTCTTCTTCTTCCTCTTCTGCTCCTCCTCCTCCTTCTTCTTCTATGAATTAAATTCAAATGTGGTCTTGGCCATGTGTTGAAACTATAATAAAGATAACTGGCATTTATCGAGGGCTTGGTTACCAAATGCTTTTGTCAGTATTATCTCACTTTATCCTCCCTCAGACTCCAGGAGATAGGTACCATTGTTACATCCACTGTGTGGATGAAGTTTAGAGATTACACAACAGGTAAATAGCAAAGCTGGGGCTGCAACCCAGGTCACCCCAATTCCAGTGTCTTGTTCTTCACTGATACTATACACCATTCATATGTGATTCTTAGCTTCCTTATTCATTAATTCACCAAATGTTTTCTGAGCACCTCCTAGGTGCTAGGCCCTTTGCGGCTGATATGCGCAAATGAGATTGACAAAATCCCTGGTAGCATGACAATATGTGTTGGCCCTGTGTCCCCACCCGAATCTTATCTTAAATTGGAATCCCCATAATCCCTATGTATGGAGAGAGGGACCAAGTGGAGGTCGTTGAATCATGGGGGCAGTTTCCCCCATGCTGTTCTCGTGATACTGATTGAGTGCTCGTGAAATATGATGATTTTATAGGGCAGTTTCCCTGCTCCTGCTCACTCTCTCTGGCCTGCCACCATGTAAGATGTGCCTATTTCCCCTTCCCCCATGACTGTAAGTTTCCTGAGGCCTCCCCAGCCATGCAGAACTGTGAGTCAATTAAACCTCTTTCCTTTATAAATTACCCAGTCTTGAGGCTTTCTTTCCTTTTTTTTTTTTTGTGAGACAGAGTCTTGCTCTGTTGCCCATATTGGAGTGCAGTGTCATGGTCTCAGCTCAGTGCAACCTCTGCCTTCCAGGTTCAAGCAATTCTCCTGCCTCATCCTCCCAAATAGCTGGTATTACAGGCATGTGCCACCAGGCCTGGCTAGTTTTTCTGTATTTTTAGTAAAGAGGGGTTTTTGCTATGTTGGCCAGTCTGGTGCCATACTCCTATAATCCCAGCACTTTGGGAGGCTTGAGGCAAGTGGATCACTTGAATATTTCTTTATAGCAGTGTGAGTCATCTCCTATTACTGTTTTTTTTTTTGTTTTTTGGTTTTTTTTCCCCAAAAAGATGGTGTCTTGCTATCACCCGGGTTGGAGTGCAGTGGCTGGATCATAGCTCACTGCAGTCTTGACCTCCCAGGCTCAAGCATTCTCCACCTCAACCTCCCAAGTATCTGGGACAACAAGTGTGTACAGTCATACCTGGCTAATTATTTATTTATTTTTTTGTACAGATGAGGTCTTGCTGTGTTGCCCAGGCTGGTGTGGAACTCCTGGTCTCAAGCAATTCTCTCACCTCAGCCTCCCAAAGTGCTGAGATTACAGGCATGAGCCATTGCGCCTGGCCACAATCTCCTATTACTCTCATCTATAGGAGGAAGTGATACTATCCCTCTCTGAGGGTAGCTGTGAGGGTTAGGGAAATGTGTGCTTGATACCCAGTAGATGCTCAATAAGTATCATACTAGGTATATAGTAGGTGCTCAGTAAGTGTTGTGCTTGGTATACAGTAGGTGCTCAATAAGTGTTGACTCCTGATTTCCTTCACTCTAGGAGCTGGTAACTCTCTATTTGCATAGGTGGGAGAGAATGAAACCAATTCCAAGAGACTATGATATTCTCCTAGTAAAAGGCATTGCACCATCTTTAACATTTGTGCCTTTAACATTTGTGCAGCCACCCTCTATTAGCTCATCTGAGCAAATGCTCATTTTCCTGGTCTCTGGGGATAAGACTTAGGCCCTTGTTTTCATTTGCTTCCTCACCCTCTCCCCATCTCCCTATTCTAGTCAGTATCACAGAATATACAACATCTTGACAAACCAAAGGTGCTGGGCAATGCTTTAGGAAACAGTGTGCAATTTAGAGAGAAGAACAATGAAGAAATATCGGCTCTAGGCAGCTTGTGTGATGGAGAATAGAAGAAGATAAGAGAAATGTGCAGCTTAGGAGGGTGAGTTCGCATAGGTAATGAGAGAAAATCAGGAGCCAATGTCTACTTAGAGGTATTTTCCTTCAAGCATCTTGAGCTTTTGAAGCACCTGGATAGGAGAAATCTACATTTTAGGAATGTACGCTGCTATTTATGTAATTTCCATCTTCGAAGGTTTCAACTCCATCTTTGCTGTCTGTGTGCTAGTTATTTCTTTTTCAGGCTCAGTTTTAATAATTTCCTTTTTTTCCTCTTTTCTCCCAGGAAGAGGGTTTAACTCTGCAACATAATCAATGCACAGAAACCCAAATTGGAAATCTCTTTCACTACAGACAAGATAGTTCAGAAGTGAAAAGTCATAGCAAAATTGGGCATTTCTTTCCATAGACTTAACAGAAGCAACACCTGGATTCCAGTAGCTGAACTGGTGTAACTAGCATTTGAATGTCTCCATCCAGGTGCCACTTTGTGGTGGATGAAGAGCTCAGGTTTTGTTCCTCATCAGCCTTGTGACCTTGGGCAAAGTCCCTGACCTATCAGAGCCTCAATTTCCCTATCTGTGGAAAGATGACCATGAAAAAATATGCACTGTGGGGTGGTTTTGGTGGGGAGAATTAAATTAGATATAATTTAGAATTCTTAGCATCATATTTGTATCATATATATGTTTATATATGTTAATATATAACACATAATGGTATATACGAAACTCTCATCTATATGAACATCACGTAGCATATCATATTATATATACACACTATATGGTGTATATGACATATACTATATAATATATGATATGGTTTGGCTTTGTCCCCACCCAAATCTTATCTTGGATTGTAACTCCCACAATTCCCACATGTTGTGGGAGGAACCTAGTGGGAGGTAATTGAATCCTGGGGTTGGTCTTTCCTGTGCTGTTCTCGTGATAGTGAATAAGTCTCACGAGATCTGATGGTTATATAAAGGGGAATTTCCCTGTACAAGCTCTCTTCTCCTGTCCGCTGCCATGTGAGACATGCCTTTCATCTTCTGCCATGCTTGTGAGGCCTCCCCAGCCACGGTTCCACGTGACTGGGGAGTAATAAACCTCTTTCTTTTGTAAATTGCCCAATCTCAGGTATGTCTTTATCAGCAGCATGAAAACAGACTAATGCAATATATTTTTTATATATATGATATCGTATCTATCTAATATAGTATAGTATACTGAGTATTAAATATTTTATAATAAATATAATGCATACTATAGCATATAAACATTATATAGTACAATGATATATGCTCTAACGTATGTACTATGTAGCATAATGGCACATATACATATTATACCTGTTTGTATTTTATAGTGTACATAACATATACTATATATCACATAGTATTCTATAGTATATGAGATATACATATCATATAACAAACTATACTATATATACTATATACACTATATATAATATAGTATACTATGTAATATATGCTATATATACAAGCAACTTTCCTCTAGACTATATCTTATATTATATGCTATATAATGTACCAATATAATATAGTAGAGATGAAAGTTTCTTGTGAATTGAAAAGCCATGATTAATAGATGTTATTATTCATATAGAGATATAGATGACTGATAAGGTTTATGGTATGACCCTGACTCTCTTTTTTCCTTTCCTTTTTTTTTTTTTTGAGATAGAGTCTCGCTCTGTCACCCAGGCTAGAGTGCAGTGGCACTATCTCGGCTCACTTCAAGCTCTGCCTCCCGGCTTCACGCCACTCTCCTGCCTCAGCCTCCTGAGTAGCTGGGACTACAGGCGCCCACCACCACGCCCGGCTAAGTTTTTATATTTTTAGTAGAGATGAGGTTTCACCGTGTTAGCCAGGATGGTCTCGATCTCCTGACCTCGTGATCTGCCCACCTCGGCCTCCCAAAGTGCTGGGATTACAGGTGTGAGCCACCGCACCCGGCCTTATGGTATGACCCTGACTCTCTTTTTTTCTATCATCTGCTTGATTCACTACCTGACTCCTAATTTTTCTTCTTTTTTTTTGAGATGGAGTCTCATTCTGTTGCCCAGGCTGGAGTGCAGTGGCACATTTTCGGCTCACTGCAAGCTCCGCCTCCCGGGTTCACGCCATTCTCCTGCCTCAGCCTCCCAAGTAGCTGGGACTACAGGCACCCGCCACCATGCCCAGCTAATTTTTTGTATTTTTAGTAGAGACGGGGTTTCACCGTGTTAGCCAGGATGGTCTTGATCTTCTGACATTGTGATCCAGCTGCCTCAGCCTCCCAAAGTGCTGGGATTTGAGATGGAGTCTCACTTTGTCACCCAGGCAGTGGTGTGATCTCGGCTCATTGCAACCTCTACCTCCCATGTTCAAGCAATTCTCCTGCCTCAGCCTCCCAAGCAGCTGGGATTACAGGCGTGTACCACCATGCTCGGCTAATTTTTGTAATTTTAGTAGAGACGGGTTTTCGCCGTGTTGGCCAGGCTGGTCTTGAACTCCTCAACTGAACTGATTCACCTGCCTAAGCCTCCCAAAATACTGGGATTACAGGCGTGAGCCACCATGACTGGCCCTGACTCTTAATATTTTATTTTACTATTTTTTCCTCAACTACTAAACCTCTTTCCTCAACTACTTCTTGTTGCCTTCGACATTCAGTTAGTGGGCCATCATCCTCTCAGGACGCCCCCCAAGGGCTGGGAGTCACCATTGGCACATTGAAACTCTTTTCCTCCTTCCTGCTGTACACTCACCCTGCATCTAACGGTTTCGCTGCCTCTACTGATACTGGCTCTAAAGCATGGCCTGGATACATCCACTCTTCTCCCAGCCCCATCACCCCAAGCCTGCTGCCCCCACCGGCGTACACAACTCCAATAGTCTCTTAACTGCTCTCCCTGCTTCCTCCTTCACCTCTTTATAATCTACTCTTCACATAGTAGCCTGCGTGATCCTTATTTTTTTATTTTTATTTTTTTGAGACAGGATCTCACTGTCATCCAGGCTGGTGTGCAGTGGCAGAATCACGGCTCACTGTAGCCTCAACTTTTCTGGGCTCAGATGATTCTCCCACCTCAGCCTCCTGAGAAGCTGGGACCACAGCTAATTTTTGTATATATATATATTTTTTACTTTATTATTATTATTATTATTATTGTGGAGACAGGGTTTTGCCATGTTGGTCAGGCTGATCTTGAACTCCTGAGCTCAAACAATTCTCCTGCCTTGGCCTCCCAAAGTGCTGGGATCACAGGTATGTGCTACTGTGCCTGACCAATCTTTAAAGGGAGTAAATCGGATTGTGTTACTTAGCTGAAAACTCTTCATTGGTTTTTCCAACACATTTGGCATAAAATCCAAACTCCTTACTGTAAATTTCTCCTGAAATTTACCTTTGCCTGGTATCACTTCCCTGCTCTGCTTTGCTCACTCTGCTCATGCACACTGATGACAGTTCGGCTTTCAAACACACCACACTCAGTGCACTCTACTCATGCACACTGGTGACAGTTCGGCTTTCAAACACACTACACTCAATGCACTCTACTCATGCACACTGATGACAGTTCGGCTTTCAAACACACCACACTCAATGCACTCTACTCATGCACACTGATGACAGTTCGGCTTTCAAACACACCACACTCAGTGCACTCTGCTCATGCACACTGGTGACAGTTCGGCTTTCAAACACAGTACACTCAATGCACTCTACTCATGCACACTGATGACAGTTCGGCTTTCAAACACACCACACTCAGTCCCACCTTGCGGCCTTTGCACTTGCTGTTTCCTTGCCCTGGAATGTCTTTCCTCCAAGATATGTGCATGGCCCTCTTGTTCACTCCATTCAGGACTCTCTGCAAATGTTGCTTTATCTGGGAGGGGGGGGGCATTCCAGATCATCCTATCAAAAATAACACCTCCCATCACTTCTGTCTTCTTAATGTATCTTGCCATACATAGATACTTAGCATTGACCGTAGACTCTCTGGATATATACATACACACACACACACACACACACATATATATATATTTAGCATTTTTACATTCTCTGAAAGGCCCCAGAGTGCTTAGTGTGTGGCACAAAATAGGTAAATAATGGTAATAATTGTTACTATTCATTTTGTTATTATAGACAGTGCTGTGTGAGTTTTAAATCCTTTCATGAGAAAAGGTTTTTTTAAGGCTGGGCGAGGTGGCTCACACCTGTAATCCCAGCACTTTGGGAGGCTGAGGCAGGTGGATCACCTGAGGTCAGGGGTTTGAGACCAGCCTGGCCAATATGGTGAAACCCCGTCTCTACTAAAAATACAAAAATTAGCTGGGTGTGGTGGCGTGAGCCTGTAGTCTCAGCTACTTGGGAGGCTGAGGTGGGAGGATTGTTTGAACCAGGGAGTCAAAGGTTGCAGTGCGCCGAGATCACACCATTGCACTCCAGCCTGGGTAACAGAACAAGACTTTGCACCCCCCACCCCTGCCAGAAAAAAAGCAAAAAGAATTTTATTTTATTTTATTTTTTTTGAGACAAAGTCTCTCTCTGTCACCCAGGCTGGAGTGCAATGGCGTGATCTTGGTTCACTGCAACCTCCGCCTCCCGGATTTAAACAATTCCTCTGTCTCAGCCTCCTGAGTAGCTGGGATTATAGGCATGTGCCACCACACCTGGCTAAGTTTTGCATTTTTAGTAGAGATGGGGTTTCACCATGTTGGTCAGGCTGGTCTCAAACTCCTGACCTCATGATCCACCCCCCTTGGCCTGCCAAAGTGCTGGGATTATAGGCATGAGCCACCCAGCCCCGATCCTGCTTTTTTTTTTTTTTTGTAGAACTGTGGTCTTACTATATTGCCTAGGCTGGACTCAAACTCCTGGCTTCAAGCAATCCTCCTGCCTCGGCCTCTCAAAGTCCTGGGATTATAGGTGTGAGCTACGATGCATGACCAATAAAAGGTTTTGATACTCAGAAATTCGATACCTACCATTTATGAAGCAAAACTATGTGGCCAGCAGGTGCTAAGTTTTTTTTTTTTTTTCCAACTCTGTCTCATTTAACTCTCACGATCACAGAATGCTTTGAAGTTTGTATTATTTCAGGAGAGGAAGTGAACTCAGAATCAGCTTTATTAATATTGGTAATAATAGTAGGGTTATTAAATGAACGAATGAAAGCACAACATGAGACTGATTCTAAAGTGATTAGAAGACTTTAAGCGCTCAGCTCTGGGATTGAACGGTGGAGAGGCAGGCAGTTTGGAAGGGGAGGCATCCCTTGTGTACTCCCAGAAGTGTCCTGATCCAGGGTCAACCTTGGAGGCACCAAGATTTGTTTTATTAGAGAAGGCAGCCATTCCTCACCCCACACTACCCACAGATCCAAGGCCTGAGGAATCTGAGAAATGGCTCCCCTAGTCCGTAGGCTCAATCTGTTTCCACTGGGCGACAGGCAACCTGGACGTACGGGGTCTGCACCTTTCACTGCGTAGGTGATAAACCTTGAGCCAAATCAGAATTATTGGCCTTGTGTTCTGTCGTACGGGACCTCCCGGCACTGTGAAGTGCGCTCACACCCACGTGCCCTTTTATTTATGGCTTTTATTGAGTTTTCTATGAAGTCGTAAATTGACCAACTCTCCGGCTGGTTCCAGCCCTCATCAGGAAGCTATCATCGAAGTGAATCACCTTCTCACTGGCCATGTGTTCCCTGAAGGTTCATTGCAAAGGCTGAGACGTTTTCTGGGACTTGCTTATAGAATCTGTCGGCCCTAGCTTAGAACTGCCTAGTCAAAGTTTTGTTTTTGTTTTTGTTGTTGTTGTTAAGAAAGAAAAGTGAAATACAAAGTGGAAAGGTAATGTGTTTGTTTGGTCAGGGCCTCTCATCTCTGTACAGTATTCTGGAAATGCCTCAATTTCTGGAGCTGTGGATTGGACGAAGTTGACCTACTCTTATTCCGGCTTAGAAAAAGTCTGAGTAATTCTTGCATCAGGGAGGCCAGGCATGTTGGCTCACGCCTGTAATCCAGCACTTTGGGAGGCTGAGGCAGGCGGATCACCTGAGGTCAGGAGCTCAAGACCAGCCTGGCCAACATAGTGAAACCCCATCTCTGCTAAAAATATAAAATATTAACTGCGTGTGGTGGCAGATGCCTGTAATCCCGGCTGCTTGGGAGGCTGAGGCAGGAGAATCACTTGAACCTGGGAGGTAGAGGTTGCAGTGAGCCAAGATCATGCCACTGCACTCCAGTCTGGGTGACAGAGCAAGACTTAATCTCAAAAAAAGAAAAAAATTCTTGCACTAGGGATTTGGGGACAAGGCAGAGAACAACATATTCCTAAGAGAATATGGGAACCAGCAACTTAAATAGAAACAAGGGTTGGACCTTGGACGTGGGAGGGATTTGGGTGGAAATGATTTCCCTAAAAGCATGGGGTGCTGGAGAGTCCCTAAGAACTCCTCAGACACCTGTCAAGCCCTGTGCTGGGTACACAATCTGCATTATGTCACCCACTCTTCAACAGGCCCCTGTTTCATCTCCATTTTGCAGATGGAGAAATTGAGGTTCACAGAGGTTATGTCACGATATAAATTGCTCAGATCACATGGATACTAAGTGGTAGAGCCAAGTTCTGAACACAGATTCTTCTTTATTAAAATGCACCCATTTGGATGTACATGTCAATGATTTTTAGTAAATTTATTTAGTTTCATTTAATTTAATTAATTTATTTATTTGAGACGGAGTTTTGCTCTGTTGCCCAGGCTGGACAAAAGTGGTGCAATCTTGGCTCCCTGCAACCTCTGCCTCCTGGGTTCAGGCGATTCTCATGCTTCAGCCTCCCGAGTAGCTGGGACTATAGGCACATGCCACCTTGTCTGGCTAATGTTTGTATTTTTAGTAGAGATGGGGTTTTACCATGTTGGCCAGGCTGGTCTCAGACTCCTGACCTCAGGTAAGCCACCCACCTTGGCCTCCCAAAGTGCTGGAATAATAGGCGTGAGTCACTTATTTTATTTTATTTTATTTTTTTGAGATGGAGTTTCACTCTTGTTGCCCAGGCTGGAGTGCAATGGCATGATCTTAGCACACTGCAACCTCCGCCTCCCAGGTTCAAGTGATTCTCCTGCCTCAACCTCCCGAGTAGCTGGGATTACAGGCACGCACCACCATGCCTGGCTAATTTTTGTGTTTTTAGTAGGGACGGGGCTTCTCCACGTTGGTCAGGCTGGTCTTGAACTCCCAACCTCAGGTGATCCACCAGCCTCGGCTTCCCAAAGTGCTGGGATTACAGGCGTGAGCCACCGCGCCTGGCCCAGTTATTTTATTTTGTAAAGAGACAGGGTCTTGCTCTGTTGGCCAGGCTGGAGGACAGTGGCATAATCATAGTGCACTGTAGTCTTGAACTCCTGGGCTTAGGCGATCCTCCTACCTCAGCCTCCTGAGTGGGTAAGACTACAGACATGGGCTACCATGCCCAGCTAAGATTTTTAGTAAATTTTAAAATTTGTGTAATTATCATGACAATACAGTCTTAGAACTTTTCCATGGTGTCCAAAATGACCCCTGGTGCTGATTTGCAGTCAATCCTCGTTCCCTTCTGTAGCTTCGGGTGACAACTGTGCCTGGCCCTGTGTGTCTCTATAAATTTACCTATTTTGGACATTTCATATAAATAGAATCACACAATATGTAGTCTTTTCATTTGGCTTATTTTACTTATGGTGAGATAACTATGTTGTTGTGTATATTAACAGTTCATTCCTGCCTGGGTGTGGTGGTTCACGCCTGTAATCCCAGCACTTTGGGAGGCTGAGGTGGGTGGATCACTTGAGGTCAGGAGTTCAAGACCAACCTGGACATCATGGGAAAACCCTGTCTCTCCTAAAAATTCAAGAAGTAGCCAGGCATGGGGAACACACCTGTAATCCCAGCTACTCAGGGGGCTGAGGCAGGAGAATCACTTGAACCCAGGAGACAGAGGTTACAGTGAGCCAAGATTATGCCACTGAACTCCAGCCTGGGTGGCAGAGTAAGACTCCGTCTCAATAAAAACAACAACAACAACAACAACAACAGCAACAACACAGTTCATTCCTTTTTATTCCTGAATACTATTCCAATGTATGGGTATACCCCATTTTATTTATTCATTTTACCAGTTGATGAGCATTTGGATTATTTCTATTTCTTGGCTGCTATAAAGAATTCTGCTATGTACATTCATGCGCAGGTTTCTGTATGGTCAGATGTTTTCATTTCATTTGGGTGGTTTCCTAGGAGTGGAATTGCTGGGTTTTATGGTAAGCTAATGTTAAACTTTGTAAGAAACTGCCAAACTTTTCAAAGGGGCTTTTCATTTTACATTGAACTCAGGTCCTTGTGACTCTGACGTCCAAGTTCTTAACCACTGCATTATGTGTATTTCTCATGTTACTCCATGCCATGACTAATCAATTCATTTTAACAATTATTGCTTGATGTTTATGCTGGTCCTGGTACTAAATGGTAGGAATAGGGAGATGAAAGTGATATGGCTTGTTTTCTGCCTTTTATGGTAGATTGGGTAGTTATTATTATTATTATTATTATTTTTATTTTTGAGACAGTCTCACTCTGTTGCCCAGGCTGGAGTGCAGTGGTGCAATCATGGCTCACGGCAGCCTCAACATTCTGGGCTCAAGTGATCCTCCTATCTCAGCCTCCTGAGTAGCTGGGATCATGGCATGTGCCACCATGCCTGGCTAACTTACATTTTTTTTTTCTTTGTAGAGACAGGGTCTCATGGTGTTGCAAAGACTGGTCTCAAACTGCTGGGCTCAAGCAATCTTCCTGCCTTGGGCTACCAAAGTGCTGGGGTTACAGGCTTGAGCCACGTTGCCTGGTTAGATTGGTTAGTGATCACAATTTTTCTACCATATGACCTTTCAGTGTACCAGATAGACGAGTATGTTTTCCCACCCATATTAGGCTGTTCTTGCATTGCTATAAAAAAATACCAGAGACTGGATAATTTATTAAAAAAAGAAGTTTAATTAGCTCACGGTTCTACAGGCTGTACAAGCATGGAGCTGGCATCTGCTTGATTTCTGGGGAAGCCGCAGGGAGCTTTTACTCATGGCAGAAGGTGAAGGGGGAGCAGGCACATCACATGGTGAAAGCAGGAACAAGAGAGAGAGCGTGGGTAAGAGGCCACACACTTTTAAATGACCAGATTTCATGAAAACTCACTCACTATCAGGAAGACAGCACCAAATCATGAGGGATCTGCCCCCATGACCCAAACTAACTCCACCAGGCCCCACCTTCAGCACCAGGGATTGCAATTCAATATGAGATTTGGGTGGGGACAAATATCCAAACTCTATCACCACCCCATGGTGTTGGGTTTGCCCATGTGACTTGTGGCCAAGGAACATGAATCAAATATGATGCAAACAGATGCCTCACATGTGCTTTTTGGGCTGTGGTTCGTGTTCTTGTGTTCTCCTGATCCACTAGGAGAAGAACACACTCCACATAGCGGTTGCTCCTTCAGTCTGAGAGTCACAGCAAAGATACGTGAGGCAGACCTGAATTTAACACACAGCTGAAAGCTATGTGCAGGTTTCCCATGGCCTGAAGTAGATCTGCCCATCTGATCCCTGCCTAGATCAGTTAAATTGCAGTCATCCTACTGATCTGTAAGGGTTTACAGAAGTGTCTGTCATTGTAAACAACTGAAATACTAGTTGTTTATTATGCAGCAGTAGCTGACTAATGCACCTTTAAAGAGCTTGTATAAAGAGATAAATATAAATATAAAGCAATCTATAATATAGAGTGCAGTGAATGTCTGGAGAGAGATACAAATTGAGTACTGTGGGAAACCTCTCTGGTGGTAGGGATAAAGTTCAGCTTCATGAACAAGGTGGTCTTAAAGGATAAGGAGGATTTTGACAGGTGGAAATGAGTGCAGTGGGAGGTCATCTAAGCAGAGAAAACAGTGTAAGCAAAGGACTGAAGGTTTTATACCTCTAGGTTTTATGCCTATTTATGGCTCAAGTCCTGTGATCTAAGTTTCTCAGAAGACAGAGATGCATCCACTTTCAGGGTGAGGACCTTTAACTTGTCACTTATGGCCATCCCTGCAGAATGAGCCATATGCAATCTTTATGTTAGATCTAAAATCCACAGGAGATTAGTGGCAGACATTGATGGCTGTTGCTACTGTCTGGATCTGGTCATGGACATGTTCCACCACCCACAGACTCACTGCCACCACCATATCAAATTTAAAAATGAGTCTCTTAAATGCTTAACTGACTTATCTTGCCAACTCCCACGCACCAATTTTATGCCTACTTCTCTGGAGTGACAACCAGATAATGATTATAGGGAAATTTGCTTTTACTTTTCTTTTGCATCTGCTGCTTTCTTTTTGTTAGAATTTTTGTGATATACATTTTTGTTTTCAATGTTTCTATGTTGTCTTGTTTTATTTATTGTTTATTATATTGCATAGTCTTGTCTACAGTATTTCACGGGATTTTTTTAAAAGAAGCACTCCAAACTGAAAGGCATTGTCTTTTGTTAGGGAAATTTAGCCCATTTATGTTTATTGTGCTTATTGATAAGTTTGAATTTACTCCTGATATTTCAAATTCCAATTTACCATGTTTTAAAAATTGAGGCATAATAATTGTACATATTTATGAGGTACATGTGATATTTTGATATGTACATACAATGTGTACTTATCAAATCAGGGCAATTAGGATATTCATCACCTCAAACATTTATCATTTCTTTGTGTTGGGAGCATTTCAAATATTCTCTTCTGGCTATTTGGGTATATACAATAAATTGTTGTTAACTATAGTCACCCTACTGTGCTGTTGAACTCTAGAACTTTTCCTTCTATCTAACTGTATTTTTGTACCCATTAACCAACTCTCTTCACCCCTCCCCCCCCCCCCCCCCCACTCTCTGGAAACCATACTTCTACTCTACTTTTATGAGATCAACTTTTTAAGGTCCTACATATGAGTGAGACCATGTAATATTTATCTTTCTATGTCTGGCTTATTTCACTTAACGTCCTCCAGTTTCATTGGTGTTAACTGCACATGACAAAATTTCATTCCTTTTTATGGCTGATATTCCATTGTGTATATATATTATATTATATTATATTTTCTTTTTTTTTGTTTTGAGACAGAGTTTTGCTCTTGTTGCCCAGGCTGGAGTGCAATGGCGCGATCTTGGCTTACTGCAACCTCCACCTCCCGGGTTAAAGTGATTCTCTTGCCCCAGCCTCCTGAGTAGCTGGGATTACAGGCATGCGCCACCATCCCTGGCTAATTTTGTATTTTTAGTACAGATGGGGTTTCTCCATGTTGGTCAGGCTGATCTCGAACTCCTGACCTCAGGTGATCCTCCCATCTCGGCCTCCCAAAGTGCTGGGATTACAGGCATGAGCCACCATGCCTGGCATATACTACATTTTCTTTCTTCATCCGTTGATGAACACTTAGTTTGATTCCATATGCTGGCTATTATGATTAGTGTTACAGTAAATATGGGTGTGCAGGTATCTCTTCTACATACTGATTTCCTTTTTTTGGATATATACCCAGCAGTGGGATTGCTGGATTATATGGTAGATTTATTTTTTGTTTTCTGAGAAATCTCTGTACTGTTTTCCATAATGGTTGTACTAACTGACATTCCCACGAGCAATGCACTAGTGTTCCCCTTTCTCCATATTCTCACCAGCATGTTATTTTTTGTCTCATTGATAATAGCCATTTTAACTGGTGTGAAATATCTCATAATGGTTTTGCTTTGCATTTCCCTTGTGATTAGTGACACTGAATTTTTTTCATATCCCTGTTGTCCATTTGTATGTTTTCTTTTGAGAAATGTTCATTTACCCTGTTTATAAATTTGTTCTTTTTCTTTCCTGTTTTTTTCCCCCCTGGTTACATTGGTTATGTTTTTCTTGCTGCATTCTTTTTCTTCAGTGGTTTGGAAGTAATGCAAGCTAGTTCTGTCTCTTTGGCAATTATCTTTGACATTTTAAACACATTATGAAACATATTATTCTTTCAAAGTATAGAGTTAATTAGGATTTTCATCCGGAGCAAGAGAAGCAGCAGCATGTTTTCACTTCTCTACCTTGGCCATCTGCTGCTATTTCCTAGGTTGAAATGATCTGGAACTTTAGTTTCAGAATGTTATTTGTGTATTTATTTATTTTTATTGTAGATTCAGGGGGTACATGTGCAGGTTTGTTATGTGGGCATATTACGTGATGCTGGAGTTTCAGCTTCCATTGAACCCATCACCCAAACAATGAACATAATACACAACAGGTAGTTTTTCAACCCTTTCCCACCTTCCCTACTCCCCTCTCAGAATATTATTGAAAAAAATGTTAAATTTTGTCTGTTTTTCCAAAGTATACTCTTTCTGGCCAGGCGTGGTGACTCATGTCTGTAATCCCAGCACTTGGGGAGGCTGAGGTTGGCAGATCACCTGAGGTCAGGAGTTTGAGACCAGCCTGGCCAATATGGCAAAATCCCATCTCTACTAAAAATACAAAAAATAGCTGGGCGTGGTGGTGCACGCCTGTACTCCCAGCTATTCAGGAGGCTGAGGCAGGAAAATCGCTTGAACCTGGGAGGTGGAGGCTGCAGTGAGCTGAGATCACGCCACTGCACTCCAGCTTGGATGACAGAGCGAGACTCCATCTCAAAACCAAAACCAAAACCAAAACCAAAACCAAACCAACAACAACAACAAAGTACGCTCTTTCAGAAAGTCTCTGAGTTGAAAACGCCTGTGTGGCTTTCTAGCATCCAGTGTTACCAATGAGAAATATGATACCGATCTGATATTTCATCCCTTAGCAAGGTTTTTTTTTTTTTTTTCTCTTGGGAACTTTTTAGAATACTCTGTTCTCACTTTGAAATTGCACCCTGTTGCAACTAGGTGTGGTTCTTTTCCATGTCAGATTGGTCTTATTTATAGAATACATTATCTGCTCTTAGCTCTTTGAAGCTATCAGTTATACTTACATTACAATCTTTTGTTTGTTTGTCCTATTGTAGTGATTAGGAATGTGAATTGTAGAATCACAATACCAGGCTTGAATCCTGGCTGTGATCCTTTCTGGATATTTGAGGGAAATTTCTGTAGTTACAGCAGGAACAATGGGGTGATTCCAGATTCCAGTATTCCAGGCAGAGGCGGCACCTAGCAGAACTAGCCCTGGTGGAGGTGGCCCCTCTGATAAATTCAGAGCTGATTTATCAGCAGCGTCTTCAATGGCACAATGTTAGATGGAGGCTCATGGGTTCCAGCCTAGGAGCATTAGCAGCTTTTAAAAATTCATTATTTTTATTTTTTTTACATTTATTATTATTATTTTTATAGAAACGGGGTTGCCCCATGTTGCCCAGGCTGGTCTTGAACTCCTGGGCTCAAGAGATCCTGCCTTGGACCCCCAAAGTGCTGGGATTATAGGCATGAGCCACAGCACCCAGCCCATTAGCAGTTTTTGATCTCTGGTTATCACCTCTTCTTTTTGCTCCTCAGACCCACCCACTTTTCCAATTGCTCTTCCATCCATCTCCAAACCTCATAATTCACTCCTTTGTTTGACATATCTAGAGTGGTTTCTGCTTTGCTGATACCACTGGTTTCTGAAACACGAGCACAGGACATAATTGATCTTGGGATGAGTGGGAGGAACGGAATGATGCGAAATTGTCTTCTTCTGTGTATGAGAAAGACACTGGCCAACCTTAATTCTGCAAGCCCAGGAGGGTTCTTAAATTATATATTTATTATTATTATTATTATTATTATTATTATTATTTTTGAGACAGTTTCACTCTTGTTGACCAGGCTGGAGTGCAATGGCACAATTTTGGTTCACTGCAAACTCTACCTCCCAGGTTCAAGTGATTCTCCTGTCTCAACCTCCTGAGTAGCTGGGATTATAGGCATGTGCCACCACGCCCCGCTAATTTTGTATTTTTAGTGGAGACGGGGTTTCACCATGTTGGCCAGGCTGGTTTTGAACTCTTGACCTCAGGTGATCCACCCGCCTTGGCCTCCCAAAGTGCTGGGATTATAGGCGTGAGCCACCATGCCTGGCCTATTATTGTTATTGTTATTATTTGTAGCATAATGCATTGAACATGCTTGTCAATGCTTGGATGTCAGGTAATCGACACCAAGATGTCCCTTGGGACTTTTGCTTTCAAATTTGCCCTGAGGATAGGCTGAAATAAGCTAGTGACATATTGAGTTACTTGGGCATCAACCCAGGAATTCTGCTTCTTGCTCTCCTACCCTGGCCTTCCCCATGAAGTTAGTGGCCCCAGGAGGAAGGCAAGAAAAGGGTGAAGCTACATAACACTTGCAGTCAGTGTTCAAGTCACCACAAAATGGTGACCTACCTACACAGTGCCTTAAGTCCTCCCGTCTTGCCCCAGATGACAGAATCCACATGGACCCTTTTACTGCAGCCCATCAGGCTCCACGGTTTTATAGACGGTGTCAGGAGGAGTGATTAGCACCAGAGGAAAAAGGTTCCCAGGCACAGTTGCTAAAACTGTGCTCCTGAGGTCTGCAGGAGCCCCCAAGGTCTCTGTTGATTACTTTAAGCAAAGCTCTTCAGTTTCTCTGTGGGGAACTTCTCCCTAAGTGACCACAATCAGGTTAGCAGGTGGCTGAGTAAACAAGGCTGAACAATGGGTTTTCCGTCAAGTTGGTTCATATCAGCAAGAAGCCCCTAAATCTTTTTTTTTTTTTTTTTTTCGGTCCTTCCTGGAGACGAAGAAACAGTTCAGTCACCCTGCAGAGGAGAAAAAAGGCCATTACTGTGAAAAGAAGGCACCTGTCCTAGATTTGAGGGAGGCACGTTATCTTGGATGGTTTCTAGCCCTCAGTGGGATGGTCTGATGGCTGCTTCTCACCCCTGGGTACCTAGGAAGGTGATGACTATGGAGGTGGATTCTTCGTGGAGCTCCACACTCAGGATCTAGTATCTGAAGCTTCCTGAATTATATCAGCTTATCTTTGTCCAGCTCCTCATTAGAGAAATCCTGCTTTCTTACCAGCATGGGTCACTGTGCTGCTAAGAACATTTCTTTTCCTTTTATTTTTCCCCTTTAGAGATAATGGTCTTGCCCTGTTGCCCAGGCCAGAGCACAGTGGCACAATCCTACCTCACTGTACCCTCTAACTCCTGGGTTCAAGCATTCCTCCTACCTCAACCTTGCACATAGCTGGAACTCCAGGCATGAGCCACCATGCCTGGCTAATTTTTGTATTTTAATTTTTTGTAGAGATGGGGTCTCGTCATATTGCCTAGATCGGTCTTGAACTCCTGGCCTCAAGCGATCCTCCCACCTCATCCTCTCAACCCCATTTCTTTTCAGTCAAACAACCAGCCTGGTCTTTATTATACTGGTTCAGAGTTAGCTGTAAAGTAATTCTCTTTTCCTGGGCCAGGCAATCAGTCTTCAAGTCCCAGTGGGATCTCATTAGAGTCATGTGACTTTGGGCCAGTTCTTCACCTCTGAGAACCTCAGTTTCTCCACCTATAAAATGGATGTGGCACTAGAGCCTGTACCACTTACCTCATAGAGCTGTGGCAAGTCTCAAAGGGGAGTGTTGGGTAAACTGTAACTGTCAGCTATCTGAATGTGCGCCTGTTCTCCCCCATGTTAGAAACTGTAGCATGGCACTAGAAGAGGTTATATTTTATATATATTATTTTTTATATTATTATATATTAATGTTATACAAAATACAGTATAAATGTAAATTATATTATTATATATTAATGTAATACAAATGTTCCATTTTATCTACAAATCATTTGGCTGAGGCTTGGATGTCAATTGGGCTGTTTAATGCCTTGACGAAGATCTCTTATACATCCATCTGAGAAAGGGCTTCTATCCTGGAAGCCACTGCCTCTCTTTTTACATGCATACAAATCACCAAGGACCTTGCTAAAGTGAAGATTCTGATTCACTGGGTCTGAGGCAGGACTGGAGATTGATTCTGCATTTTCCTCAAACTCCCAGGTCATACCCATGCTACAGATGTAGTATCATATTAGTAGCAAGAATATAGGAAACATGGTGTCTTTTCTGGCGGCTCTCTTGATGTTTTGCTACACTTGTATTTACTTGTCTCAGCTAGACTCCACCTCCTGCAGTCTCACCTGAGCCATGCAACTCAACGGAAGCCATACAACAATCACTAGCAATAAGTACCTGCAGCTGTAGAGAAAAACAACAACAACAACAACAAAAACCCAAACAATAACATTTGCACAAGGACCCAAACTTGGCAGTGCACCTATAAGAGTTTGTAGCATACCATTGGTTATAAACATTGCACAACACAAACGTAAACTATTACATTGGTGAGGGGATAGGTGGCCATTTCCCTTGCTTGCTTATGAGCAAAAACTTGAGAGCTGCATTATTTTTGCCTTCCCAGATAGCCCTGACCCTCAGTAAATGTTTGATGAGCTAAAAGTGCCTTTAGTGAGTAGGAAATTAAGCAAGGCCCTTGATTGGACATCTATAGCTCCAAACTTCAGAAAATCCAATTATAACTTTTGTAGAACCTCTCCTCCTCATGCTGTTTTATTTCTTTCCATACATAGCTGAACTCATCACCTGAGACTCAACTTCCACACATTTTGTCCTATAAGTTCCGATTTATAAGGGCAGGGCAGGCAAAGAAACCCTTAGACTTTGCTTGTTGGTATCTCCTGTAACCCTGAAATAAGCATGTTTATCACGTTTATTCCCAAAGCTCATATTGAGTTGAAATCCCCTGTTACTCATTTAGAGAGACAAGTGGCATTCATCATTTTTACCTCTCTGTGTCTTCCTCTCCCCCAGAACAATGGCATTACATGCCGATTAACTCCCTTTGATATAAACAAGTCCAATGGCAGAGTGTTGGGTGACTCAGAAAACCCAGGCATTGAAAGATGCAAAATATTTTATTGTGTTCTTACATTATGAAGCATTGGGGAGTGTAAGAATTTTTTCTTTGATTTTTGTTTCCTTCCGTCCCTTCCTCTGTCCCTTTCTCCTGCCCTCCTTCCTTTCTCCTTTCCTCCATCCTTCCCTTCCTTCCCCTCCCCTGCCTTCCCTTCCCGTCCTTTCCTTTCCCCTTCCCTCATCTTCCCTTCCCTTCTCTTCCGTCTCTTCCATCTTTTCACCTATATCTGCCATTTTACCTAACACCCATGTGCTGAAGAAGAAAGAAAACAAGGACTTAAAGGGGAAAACATTCAAAGAAAGAAAAATGAAAGGTAGACAGAACTTATGCATTTTGAAGGTGTGAAAATTAGGATTTCAGGCTTTTTTTTTCTCCCTACTAAACAAGCAATCAGGCAAATAAAGAAACCCTGCAGGGATTGACACAAGATGAGAAAAGTTTTAGAAGATTTTCCTCAGGAAAAAAACCCTTGCAGATTTACAAGCAGCATATCTGTTGTGAGGATTTCGAAGGAGATGAAAATATATTGCTAGCTATCTAGACATTTGTCAAAACAACTGAATTCTATGAAGTGGAAAGGATGAACGGAACAACCAATCCTAGGGAAAGGAATTCAAGATGGGCTCTATTGTGTTAGAATTTTTCTACAAAGACAGGGAAGTTTTAGCTGTGTGAGATAACGCCTTGAGCCAAATGAGAAGCCAACAGACCTTGGAAAGGGGTGTTCAGTTTCATCTTGAAGGGCACTTGGCTTTGTCAACTCTGAATGTGTGGTCAAACCCCCTTATTCTCATACCTGTCCCACTCCATCCCTAAATCAGGCACCTGTCTGATTTAGAAAGATAGTGCCTCTGTTTTGGAAATGGGAAGAGGTTCAGGATACCTTAATTTACAGTTCCCTATGTCTCTTCACAGAGGGGAGAGCTAATTCCCCAAAAGGAAAAAAGGGGTGCTGTTACCAGAAGAATGATTCAATGATGGGCAACTAAAACCAATAAATGTCTTCTCCACTTGGAGAATAAGACTTAATTTTAATATTGAATTCTGTTGATGTCACAGTTGCCTGGACCCAACTTCCCATGCCCTGTTTGTTACTAGTGCATTTGTTTTCTTGATGCATGACATACCAGTAGGAATGGGCACTCCTAATGCTCAGATCTTGTTTTTTTTTTTTTTTTTTTTTGAGATGGAGTTTCACTCTGTTGCCAGGTTGGAGTGCAGTGGCATGAGCTCAGCTCACTGCAACCTCTGTCTTCTGGATTCAAGTGATTCTCTTGCCTCAGCCTCCCAAGTAGCTGGGACTACAGGTGCCCGCCACCATGCCCAGCTAATTTTTGTATTTTTAGTAGAGACAGGGTTTCACCATGTTGGCCAGGATGGTCTCAATCTCTTGACCTCATGATCTGCCTGCCTCAGCCTCCCAAAGTGCTGGGATTACAGGTGTGACAAATCTTGGTTCTTAAATACCATTGTTCATTAAAAGTTAGCCATTGGAGAAATGGCTGATTCCAGGGCTGGAGCAGGAAAAGTACAAAGTATACCTAATGTTTTTTTTTTTTTAAATCAGAATGTATGGAGTGCAAAGAAAAAATGACAGGGCATGTCACAATGTTATAGGAACCAGCTTGAAGGGAGTCCAACTTCAAAATCAGGGTCAAAATATTCAGATTGGGCTTTCCAAATCTGGGATAATCTAAGCATGGAAATTAATAATTAATAATGACAGAAATGGAAAATAACACATGGAATCCCTGAATTTATACTGATATTAAATAAAAAGACAAGGGAGAGAGAAGGGAATGAGCTTATTTACTAAAGAATGTCAACTAATAAATGTAGAAGGAATTAGACTTAGAAACTCAAATTCTTGTTGGGTGCAGTGGTTTATGCCTGTAATCCCAGCACTTTGGGAGGCTGAGGCAGGAGGATCATTGGAGGCCAGGAATTCAAGACCAGCCTGAGCTTGTCTCTACAAAAAATTAAAACAAAGAATTAGCTGGGCATGATGGTGTGTACCTATAGGCCCATGTCCTTGGGGGCTGAGGCAAAAGAATCTCTTAAGCCCAGGAGTTTGAGGCCACAGTGAGCTATGATTGTGCCACTGCACCCCAGCCTGGGCAACAGAGTAAGATGGAATATGGAATATTGTTGGAAACGGTATGGGATCGGTCTTGAAATATTTTCCCACAGATAACTTATTATTTCATAGTAAGGCACCTTCAGAGTGGAGAAATGTGTGGGCACCACCTTCGCTGAGTAATCAAGCTGATCATCATATGCTTCCTCATACAATGCCTGTGCAATATTCTTGCCAAAAATGTAACCACAAGGAAGCAATCCAATAAACTCAACTGGTGATACATGCAACAAAAAAAGAAGATAATGGGTTAGAGAGTGATGGATGGAGACCACACTGAACAAGGTAGGGAACTCTCTGAGGAGGTGACTTCTGAGCAGAGACCAGAATGATGGGAAGGAGCCAAGTATGAGAAGATCTTGGTGGAAAGTGTTCTGGGAAGAGGGGATAGCAAGTGCAAAGGCCCTGGGGCAGAAGTAAATGAGGAGTAGAAAGACCAGTGTGGTTAGAGCGTTGTGGAAGAAAAGGAGAGTGATACGATGTGACATTAGAGAGCGAGGTGAGGACAGATGTTGTAGGGCTTTGAGGCCATATGAGGAATTTAGTTTTGTTTTTGGTGTATATAGTAGAGATTCATTTTTAAATGGATACATAATATTTATACAAATTTATGGGACACATATTTTGTTACATGTCTCACATGTGTAATGACCAAATCAGGGTATTTAGGATATCCATTATCTTGAGCATGTATCATTCCTATGTTTTGGGAACATCTCAAATCCTCTCTTCCAGCCATTTTGAAGTATAGAATACATTGTTGTTAACTATAGTCACCCTGCCATGCTATTGAACTTCAGTACTGATTTTTTCCATCTAACTGTATGTCTGTGCCCATTAACCAGGCTCTCTTCATTACCCCACCCGCACACTCTTCCCAGCCTTGGGTAACTATCATTTTACTGTACCTCCATGAGATCAACTTTTCAGTTCCCACATATGAGTAAGAACATGTGATATTTGTCTTTCCGTGCCTGGCTTATTTCACTTAACGTAATGACCTCCACTTTCACAGTAGGAGTTAAATTTTAACCTACCGTACTCCGAGTATGTATCTGTGCTGAATAACTATATTTACCCATTTGTATCTACAGCTATATCTATAAACTAGCTCACTAACACTACTCAATTCAGCTGTTGGAAGACTTTAAAATATTTTTGGAACAACTTGTGCATATGAATTTACTCTTTCAATGGTAAATTTTATGAAATTTAACTCTATAGTAAGTATTTCCAATGAAAATTTAGCATCTGTATGGGGATGTGTTGCAAATGTAAAATGCATACTAGATTTTAAGAAAAGAATGTAAATATCTCAAAACTAATTTTAAATTATTGATACTATATTGAAATAATGTTTTGAATACATTGACTTAAAATATTATAAATTAATGCTGTATGTATCTTTTTGCTTTTTAAAATTACAGCTCCATTGAGATATTCACATACCGTTGAAAATGTACAATTTGATCATTTTTAGTGTATTCAAAGAGTTGTGTGATTATCACTGCAATCAATTTTAGAACATTTTTATCATCTCCCAAAAAAGCCCCATACCCTGCTCAGTTCTCATTATTCTCCAACCCTTCTAGCCTTAAGCAAACACTAATCTTTGTCTTCACGGATTTGCCTCTTCTGTACACTTCACAGAAATGGAATCATATACTGTAATATTTGATCTTCGGCATTTGTCTTCTTTCACTTAGCATAATGCTCTCAAGGTTCACCCTGTTGTAGCATATATAGGTACTCCATACTTTTTGACTGCTGAATAATATTCTATTATACACTACATTTTGTTGATGGCTATTTGGTTTGTTTTCTCTTTTTGGCACCGAGGAATAATCCTGATGTAAACATGCATGTACAAGTTTCAGTGTGGACACGTGTTTTGATTTCTCTTGGGTATATATCTAGGAGCAGGATTGCTGGGTCCTATAGTTTTTGCTATTTTATTTATTTATTTATTTATTTATTTATTTATTTATTTATTTTGAGACAAGTCTCACTCTGTCACCCAGGCTGGAGTGCAATGGTACAATCTCAGCTCACTGCAACCTCTGCCTCCCAGGTTTAAGTGATTCTCCTGCCTCAGCCTCCCGAGTAGCTGGGATTACAGGTGCGCACCACCATGCCCAGCTAATTTTTGTATTTTGAGTAGAGACAGGGTTTCGCCATATTGGCCAGGCTGGTCTGGAACTCCTGACCTCAAGTGGTCCACCCACCTTGGCCTCCCAAAGTGTTGGAATTACAGGCATGAACCACTGGCCAGCTTTTGGCTTTTTAAATGTGGCAACTAGAAAATTTGAAAGTCTATATGTGGCTTGCATGATAATTCTATTGCAAAGTGCTGATCTAACCAAATCAAATTTCCTGAGAAGTCCCTGTCCTGCCAAGGAATAAGGAAAATAGCTAAACTTGCCAGTTAGAGATGTCACAGTCTCTTAAAGTTTTGAGTGGTTCCATTTTTCCCTCCCATAAAACAATCTTTTTTTTCAGGTAAATATTCAGCTGGTTTAAACATTCAACTCTCTTGTGGGGCTATTCCTTCCTTTTCTGGCTGGCTTCTAAAGATTGTGCCTGGGTTCAAGGGAGAGCTTGGGAGGAAGTCTGTGGTTCATACTTTCTCCTTGGCATCTTTATTTTTATTTTATTTTATTGATTGATTGATTGAGAGGGTCTCACTCTGTTGTCCAGGCTGGAGTGCAGTGGCACAATGTTGGCTCACTGCAACATCCCTCTCCTGGGTTCAAACAATTCTCATGCCTCAGGCTCCTGAGTAGCTGGGACTACAGGTGTGCACCACCATGGCCGACTAATTTTAGTATTTTTAGTACAGATAGGGTTTCGCTATGTTGGCCAGGCTGGTCTCGAACCCCTGACCTCAGGTGATCTGCCTGCCTTGACCTCCCAGAGTGCTGGGATTACAGGCATGAACCACCGTGCCCAGCCCCCTCCTTGGCATCTTTAAAAGTAAATCCCGGCCACTGTAGCACTTTTGTCTTGTTTCTGGGCATCTAGCTGGCTTGCCCATGGAGCAGTGGTAGAGGGAGCCTCCAGAAGGTGATGTCTCTGGCCTCTGCTTAACTCAGCAGGCCCCGCTGCCATTTCTCCTCAGCTCTGGGTGCCTCTATGTTGGTGCAGGGCCCCCCAGTGATCTCCCCAGCTGAGTCTCTGCCTGAATGCCTCCCTCAGACCTTTCCCAAGTCACATGGCTCCAGCACTATGCCAAGCATGGAGAATTTTCCCAGGCAATCAGAATTTTCTAGGAATATGTACATGGGATGTGAGGAGGAAAGTGTTGCAGTGGTCATTCCCCAACATTATCCAGTTATTTCTACCTTCCCTGGCCTCCTACCCCAAAGAAAGAAGAGCCAGGAAATTTCACTGGATCTGGCAAGATGATTGATGACCTTGATTTTAAAAATAAGTTATGTGCTGGTGGTTATCCAGATCTACACATCTGTGCATACATAATAAGTGTATGCCTCAAATGGGTGCATTTTATTCTATAGCAAAGTTGATTTAAAGAAAGAGCAGGTTCAATTTATATACATTGTCCTGGGAAGATATTTATGATACAGTGTTAAAATATATTTTTGCATGAAAGAAGCCAGTTGCAGAGCAGTGAGTAGCAAGATAAAACTTTTGTAGTTAAAACAGGAAAAAAAGAGTAAAAGCCCTTATATATATATATTCTGTATTTATCATATAAACACAAAGAAATAGTAGAAAACAACACAAACTACTTATCTAGAAGAGGACTGGCTGGAGAATAGCGGTGGGCGGGGGAAGGGTTAAGTTTGTCTCTGTATCTTCCTGTATTGTTTAACTGGTCCTTTTTTGTTTTGAGACAGTCTTGCTCTGTTACCTAGGCTGCTGTGCACCACCACCACCATACCACCACGCCACCACACCCAGTTAATTTTTGTATTTTTAGTAGAGACAGGGTTTTGTCATGTTGTCCAGGCTGACCTTGAGCTCCTGATCTCAAGTGATCTGCCTACCTTGGCCTCCCAAAGTGCTGGGATTACAGGTGTGAGCCACTGCACCCAGCCTTAATGTGTATATAATATTTTACACATTAAAAACACAATAATATATAAAATATCATTTTATATATTTAAAACAATATATATAAATTTTCTGATTAAAAACACAATAAATATAAAATAATAATAAAAGTCAATTAACTTTTATTATTTGTATTTTTAGTAGAGACATTGCACCTTGTACTTTTAAAAAACAGCACCTGCTCAACTTTATTTTTTATGTTTTTTTCAATACAAAACTCCAGACCTTATTTTTCTAGTTTTTCCATGAATGCTCCTTTTCTGTTCTGGACCCTATGCAGGAGATTCCATTGCATTTAGTCTCATGCCTCCTTAGCCTCCTCTGGTCTGTAACAGCTTTTCAGTCTTCCCTTGTTTTTCGTGAACTTGACCATTCTGAGGATGACTGGTCAGGTATTTTGTTGAATGTCACCCAGTTTGGGTTGTGTAAAGTTTTTCCTCATGATTTAGACTGGAATAATGGATTTTTAGGAGGAATTGCACAGAGGTACATGCTATCAACATGGTCTATCACTGATGCTGACCTTGACTGTGGAGTTAAAGCAGTGTCGGCGAGGTCTCTTCACTGTCCACTCCCTGCCTCCCTCCCTCCCCCCTCCCTCCCCCGCCTCCCTCCCTCCCTCCCTCCCTCCCTCCCTCCCTCCTTCCTTCCTTCCTTCCTTCCTTCCTTCCTTCCTTCCTTCCTTCCTTCCTTCCTTCCTTCCTTCCTTCCTTCCTTCTCTCTCTCTCTCTCCTTCTCTCTTTCTTTTTCTTTTCTTTTCTTTGACATGGTCTCACTCTGTCACCCAGGCTGGAGTGCAGTGGTGTGATTCTAGCAACATTATCCAGTTATTTTTACTTTCCCTGGCCTCCCATACCAAGGAAAAAGAGCCAGAAGGCCTTGACTGGAAGCCTTTCTGGGCTGCAGCCTTGACCTCCTGGGCTCAAGCAATCCTCTGTCCTCAGCCTCCCGAGTAGTTAGGACTATAGGTGTGCACTAGTATGCCCAGCTAATTCTTTTATTTTTACTTTTTGTAGAGACAAGGTCTTGCTATGTTGCCCAAGCTGGTCTTAAACTCCTGGCTTCAAGCTGTCCTCTGCCTCAGCCTCCCAAAGTGCTGGGATTACAGGCATGAGCCACCACACCTGGTCCTATTTCCCTTTTCTAGACTCAAGCTATACTCCATATTTATCGGAAAGCCAGTTACTAAGACCCACTTATACTCAAAAGGAGTGGAATTTGTAAGTGTAGGGTCCCTACAGATATTATTTGAAGTTCTTCTGTTAGGAAGACTTACCTCTTTTACCCCAGTACATTTATTTATTCAATCAATCATTTATTTTATAGTTTGGGTTTTAACCTTATACTGTGTTATTTATTTTGTTGCTCAAATTGTTCCAGCTTTAATCATAGTGAGTTTTTCAGATTGGGCCTCGCATTCCTGTGATAAACTGTCCCCTCCTTTTTGTTTGTTTGTTTGTTTGTTTGAGACAGAGTCTTGCTCTGTCACCCAGGCTGGAGTGCAGTGGTGCGATCTCGGCTCACTGTAAACTCCACCTCCCAGGTTCAAGCGATTCTCCTGCCACAGTCTCCCGAGTAGCTGGGATTACAGGTGTCTGCCACCACACCCAACTAATTTTTGTATTTTTAGTACAGACAGCGTTTCACCATCTCTACTAAAAAGACTAGGCTGGTCTTGAACTCCTGACCTCAAGTGATCCACCCGCCTCGGCCTCCTAAAGTGCTGGGATGACAGGTGTGAGCCACTGCGCCTGGCCCGTCCCCTCCTTTTTTAAAAGCACGTCTTTACTTTTTGTCACTACAAGATGCTGCAGGCTCATTTTGTATTTTCTCTGTCCCAGACCACAAACAGCCATTTCTCCAAGGAGCCATGGTTCCTGGAGAATAATAATGAGAAATGAAGGCTGAGATGTGGTGACAAACTTTAATTTTATTCCTGCGTAAGCTTTCCCACGCTCCCCATTGGGCTATAAACCTCATTCTGTGTGGTGGTTTTGCTCTCTCACCGTGTTGCCTATTGTACGTAAAATATCTAGCATTTATTGAATGAATGAAGTTCACTGGAACAAGTTTTAGCTTTTTTCTTGATTCTTTTAACATTGCCACTAATTTTACTTTTGCATAATGCTGTCATCTAGCTAGATCAAGAAAATGGGTCATGCCCTATGATGTGGATTACTATTGTTTGACATGGGGTCTCACCCTGTCATCCAGGCTGGAATGTAGTGGCACAATCTTGGCTCATTGCAACCTCCACCTCCCGAGTTCAAGGGATTCTCCCACCACAGCCTCCAGAGTAGTTGAGACTACAGGCGTGTGCCACCATGCCCGACTACTTTTTGTGTTTTTGTAGAGACAGGGTTTTGCCATGTTGCTAAGGCTGGTCTTGAACTCTCAGACTCAAGCAATCCTACTACCTCAGCCTCCCAAAGTACTGGGATTACAGGTATGAGCCATCGCGCCCAGCAGAGTCATGCCTTATTTTATCTCCCTGTCATTATGAGTTGACTGATATCTCAGAAAATGAGGACATGAATGCATTTGTAATGCATTCATGGAGTATGTCCTACCCTGCATGCATTTCAATAGCAGTCACCCATAATCAATGAATATTTGTAGTTCTGGGTTATTCGATTTTATTCCTGACCAGAGATTTAAAAAGGAACGTGTGTAATAGGAAAAAAACAAAACAAAACAAAACAAAAACAAATTGACTGTTTTCTTCTACTACCCTTACTCAACTCAATGCACTTCTGTGACCATATGGGTGGGGTTTTCCTTACATGTCAGTACTCTCATGGGTAGCAACTGGGTATCCTCTAATTCAGTTCAATTCTGACATTATATACCTGGAGTCAGATCCCACAAGATAAGGACTCAGTCCCACAAGACTGCTCCCACCTCAGATGCCAATAGCAAGTCTGGGCCTCTGGAACTGACCAACTGGCTATAAATTGGGGGTTCCCACCACGCTTTCCCTAATGATTTGCTAGAGTGGCTCACAGAACTCAGGAAATCACCATACTTAATGTTTATCCATTTATTATAAAGGATATTACAAAGGATACAGATGAACGACCAGATGAAAAAGATGAGGCACAGGGCAAGGCATGGGGAGAGGTGCTGTGGAGATTCCATGTCTTCTGATATAGTGTGGCTGTGTCCCCACCCAAATCTCATCATGAATTATAGCTCCCATAACCCCCACGTGTCATGGGAGGGAACTGGTGGGACGTAATTGAATCATGGGGGCAGGTTTTTCCCATGCTGTTTTTGTGATAGGGAATAAATCTCATGAGATCTGATGGTTTTATAAAAGAGAGTTCCCCTGCACATGCTGTCTTGCCTGCCGCCATGTAAAATGTGCCTTTGCTCTTCCTTTGCTTTCCACCATAATTGTGAAGCCTCCCCAGTCATGTGGAATTGTGAGTCAAACCTCTTACCTTTATAAATTACCCAGTTTTGGATATGTCTTTATTAGCAGTGTAAGAATGAACTAATACACCCTCTGTGGGTGAGACACCCTCCCATGTGTTCAGAAAACTAGAAGCTCCTCAAATCTCTGGATTTTTATGGAGGCTTTATCACACAGGCATGACTGATTATTAAGTCAATTTCCAGCCTCTCTCCCCTTCCCAGAGGATGGGAGTGGGGCTGAAAGTTCCAAGCTTCTATGCCTGGCTTGGTCTTTCTGGTAACCAGCCCCCACCCAGAAGCCCCATTGAGAGTTCCCATATTAGAGCAAGAGATGCTCCCATCACTCAGGAAATTCCAAGGGATTAGGAGCTCTGTGGCAGGAACCAGGGTTAAAGACCAAATATCAGAACAAAAGATGCTCCTAACATCTCTATTGCCCAGGAAATTGCAAGGGATTTTGGTGCTATCTGCCAGGAACTGGAGATAAAGACATATATATTTCTTATTATAAATCATAATACCACATAAAGATACATTGTTGCTCCATTCTTTTCTAATTTTTTTCTTTCCACCTATTTCCATATGTCAAAATTGGACCAGTGCCCCAAGGCCTAACTAACTCCAAAGCCAAGTCTTTCCACTTGCCTTTCTATCTCTCTGTCTAAAATGAGATCTCCCTTGTCTCTGAATCCCATGAGTTTGTATTTACACTGTGATATTTAACTTTTTAAAATTGTACTTATTTATATATGTCATAATCCTTCTCTAACACTGTAAATTAATTTCAGGCAGGGTTCATATCAGATTCAACTTCTTCCCTACAAATAGCAACAAGAAATCAATTGCTCAAAGAGAATTTTAAATTTAAAAAATTATATTATGGCTCTGTAGTAGCTAATTTCAGGAGGGAAGAAAAATAACAACTAAGTCAGTTGATCAGAAGGAGGGGAAACTATACAAATTATATGCTAGCTATAAAATTACAAGTGATTGTTATGTAGAAGATAGATAAGTAACCTAGTACTACAATGAAGTTACCCCTTTCATTCTCACCCCTTAAATTTGGTCCAAAGAAACTTAACCAACCAACCAACTAACTAAAAAAAAAAAAAAACAGTTGATGACATTTGATATCGAAGCAGGTATGGTTAAAAGGTTAAATATATATAGTTGAAGGGGGAAGAATCTGACCTAGAATGATAAAATATGCACATACAAGAAAATATATTACCATGCTATTTGTAAAAATGAAAACCAGAACATATTGGAAGCGATCTGAATGTCCATCAATAGCAAATGACTGAATAAAATTTGATATAGCTATACTATGTGATATTATGTGGCTATTAAAAACAAATTAGATCTCTGGCTATTTTTCCAAAGACATATCTGTGGTGTGCTGTAAAGTGAGAAAAGGAAGGAGCAGAGACAGGAGTTGAACTTGATTCCAGTTTTGTCAAAATGTCAACTTACAGGTTAGGGTAAGGACCTGTAAGGGAGGGAAGAAAAAAAGTGAGAGTAGGAGACCAGCCAGGCTAGACAGGGGCAAGGTTCCGTGTTCTACCACAATGTGTCCAGGTAGCCTCTCATTCTGAAAAAGACACACTCCCCTTGCCAACGACCATGACCTCCTAGTCTCATTGATTCCCATAGGAAAGAAACATTTGTGCCCAGAGTTTTAGGGGATATGAGGTTCCAGTTGGGGATTTCCCTGAGGAGAAAGCATGTCATCACGCATCTTGATGTCATGGCATCTTGAACTTTAGTTAAAAGAGAACCAATTCATGTTGATTTTTTTGTTGTTGTCGTGGCATTTAAAAACTCTGAGCTTTATCTTTTAGAGGGGCAAGATGAAAAGGGCTGAAGATCAGCCTTCCCCTTTTTACTTAATGGGAAACCGTTTGTAGATCATTTAAAATGTCAGTTATAGTCATTGAAATGAATGATAAATTTATTAAAGATATTCAAACTCACCAGTGTCAGAGAAATGTAAATTAAAGTAACAGTGAAATATCCCTCTCAGGCTGGGAAAAAAAATGGAAAAGACCAATCTCACCTATATTGTTGATGGGAATGATAATTATTTCAGCTGTGTTTTGGCCACATTTATTAAAATAAAATATATAGATTTTTGGAAATTATATAGCACCGGATATGTAGCAAATAATATAGGTAATAACATACATGTAAATTATGTAAAATAATGATAAAATGAATCCACTTCCAACCTAAGAATGGGGTCATCACCAATACTGTTGAAGCCACCTGCAAGCTTCTCTCTAGTCCATTTTCTCTGCCTTCTCTGCCCTCTACCCTGTTCTCTTGCTTTGCTCTTTTAAAAATAGTTAAAGAGAAATACGTATACTCTTTGACCCTGTAATCCCCATCCTGGGACTCTATCTCGTAGACATAAAGGCCATGCTACATAAGGACGTTTGTAGAAAGGATGTTTATGGCAGCACTGTTTGTAGTACCCAAAGAGGGAGAAACGAGTGAATGCCCATTAATGACTGAATAAATTACAGGACATCCACACCATGGAATTTTCTGTAGCTATTAAAAAATGATGAATTAGAGCAATACCAGATGCCTTGGAGGGATTTCCATGGCATATTGCAGAATGAGGAAATGGGAGCTGCGGAAGCGTGCATAAAATGACAAATGCCTATGTATTGTATAGAGTGTGTGAATACATATATTTGTGTGATTTGTGAGCATAGAGACCAATTTGGAAGGATGTATTCTAAATTGTCAACGAGGATTAACAGAGAGAGGAAGGGTGGTCTGATGTGGAGAATGGATTGAGCCAAAAGAGAAGAAGGAAAAAATCCAAATTACCTGGGATTTATCAGATAAATGGAGGTCAAAATTCCATCTTACTGTTGTTCCAGGGCTTGTAATATGGTTAGGCTTTGTGTCCCCACCTAAATCAAATCTCATCTTGAATTGTAATCCCCGTAATCCCCACAGATCGAGGGAGAGACCAGGTGGAGGTAATTGAATCATGAGGATGGTTTCCTCCATGCTGTTCTCATGATAGTGAGTGAGTTCTCGCGAGATCTGATGGCTTTATAAGGGGGTTTTTCGCTCCTTCGCTCAGGACTTCTCCTTCCTGCCACCTTGTGAAAAAGCTGCATTGCTTCCTTTTTGCTTTCCGTCGTGACTGTAAGTTTCCTGAGGCCCCCCCAACCGGGTCATGCTGAACTGTGAGTCAATTAAACCTCTTCCCTTTATAAATTGCCCAGTCTGGGGCCATTCTTTACAGCAGTATGAAAATGGACTAATACAGCTTGTGTGATTATTTCACTGGATGATGCAAAAGCTTTTTGGAAAGTGTTCAAGGCTCTGCCCAAATGTGTGACGGTGGAATTTGTGATATGCAAATGATACTTATAATAGTGATGTGATTTTATTTATTTATTAATTAATTATTTATTTTTTTGAGACAGGGTCTCACTCTGTCTCCCAGGCTGGAGTGCAGTGGTGCAATCACAGCTCACTGTAGTTTCAACCTCCCAGGCTCAACTGATCCTCCCTCCTCAGCCTCTTGAGCAACTAGGACTACAGGCATGCACCACCACACCTGACAGTTTTTTTTTTTTTTGTATTTTTTGTAGTGTCTAGGTCTATGTTGACCAGGCCGGTCTTGAATTCCTGGGCTCAGGTGATCCTCTTGTCTCAGCCTCCCAAAGTGCTGGGATTACAGATGTGAGCCACTGCACCTGGCCAGTGATATGACTTTGAGCAAATAATTTTTACTCTTCTAGGTCTATTAAGGTTTTAGCCATTAGACAGATAATAATAACCAACCTAATTAATAGCTGATATCCTTTCAGATGAACTATTGAAATCACTGTGCCTGGATTAAATGTAGTCCTCAACCATGGCAAAATTCAAAGTATGATCTGCTTAGCCTGACTGCTAAATCCTCCCCCGACGCCCACCACAGTTTCCCCCTCTGCTAACACCTTACATCGCCATGGTACTTGTGTCTAAACTCAGAGATGGGCACTGGCACATTGCTCGTAACTAACCTCCAGACGTTATATGACTTTCACTTTTACATTCATGTTCTGTTTGTGTTTTAGGATCCAATCCAGGGTGCCACATTGCATTTTGTTGGCATGAATCCTCAGTCATCTCTGGTCTGTGACAGTTTTTCATTATTTTTTATGGCTTTTTTTTTTTTTTTGAGATGGTGTCTTGTTCTGTCACCCAGGCTGGTGTGCAGTGGTGTGATCTTGGCTCACTGCAACCTCCGCCTCCCGGGTTCAAGCAATTCTCCTGCCTCCTGAGTAGCTGGGATTACAGGCATGCGTCACCATGCCTGGCTAATTTTTGTGTTTTTTAAAATAGAGACATGGTTTTGCCATGTTGGCCAGGCTAGTCTCGAACTCCTGACCTCAGGTGATCTGCCTGCTTTGGCCTCCCAAAGTGCTGGGATTACAGGCATGAGCCACCGCGCCCAGCCTACGTTTTATGGCTTTGACGGTCGAGGTGCACTGGCCAGGTATCCTGTAGAAAGTTCCCCGATCTGGGTTTGCTGGATGCCTTCTCCAGATTATGCTGGAGCAGTTGTTTTTGTGTGTGTTATTTCAACCAATCTCCTCTTGGAATAATTTTGCCTACATAAATGTGACCCGTCCCGCATGGTGGATCACACCTGTATCCCAGCACTTTGGGAGGCTGAGGTGGGTGAATTGCCTGAGCTCAGGAGTTCGAGACCAGCCTGGGCAACATGGCAAAACCCCGTCTCTAAGAAAATACAAAAAATTAGCTGGGCGCAGTGGCACACACCTGTGGTCCCAGCTACTTGGGGGACTGAGACAGAGGATGGCTTGACTCTGGGAGGTTGAGGCTGTAGTGAACTGAGATCATGCCACTGCACATCAGCCTGAGTGACAGAGCAAGACCCTGTCTCTAAAAAAAAATAGGATAAAATAAAATAAAATAAAAATAAATGTGACCCTAGAGGTGTGTGTGAGTGTGTGTGTGTGTGTGTGTGTGTGTGTATGTGTATGTATAAGAGGCAGGGTCTCTCTCTGTCTCTGGAGTGCAGTGATGCAATCATAGCTCACTGCAACTTTGATCTCGTGGTCTCAAGCAATCTCCTGCCTCAGCCTCCCGAGAAGCTAGGACTACAGGTGTGTGCCACCACTGCCAGATAATTCTTTTTTTTTTTTTTTTTTTTTTTCTAGACATGTGGTTTCACTGTGTTGCACAGGCTCAAACTCCTGGCTTCAAGTGATCATCCTGCCTCAGCCTTCCAAAGTGCTGGGATTACAGGCATGATATACGAGGCCCAGCCCCTAGAGGTATTAAACGGGGGTATTCACTTGTCTTTTTATTCTTCATTTAAATGATTGCAAATGCTATCCAATCTACTCCGCAGAGGCCCCTCAGGGAGTTAGGTTTCCATTTTACAGATGAGGCAGCAGGACCCTTCTGCATGGCAGAGAGGAGATTCCAACCCAGATGCCAGTGCCAGAGTCTGCCCATAGCTCTGCTACTGATGAGCTGCTAACAAACTGGTTTGTCCAAGGACATGTTCAACTGTACCCTCCATTCCCCTTTGGAGGAACTTCACTATCACCTAATTAGGTAACGTGGTAACTGGGCAACCATTACTTATAATAGACGTGGAGTTGTAAATTATTCTATTTAATTAAGAACTGCACACTTCCTATTAAAGGAAAGCTTATCATAGGTTAGTAAATTTATTGGGAACACTTAACTTTAGCTAATTAAGCTGTTTGAACTCAAGGCGAGGGCATTCATTAATAACCAAGCCCAAGCAGTTAAGGGCAATTAGTGAAACAGCTGGTCTTTATCTCACTGATAAAGGATGGTTAATAGAGATCTTTGCAGCTGTTATAAACCTCCCCAAAGCTATATCTTCTTCAAAAGTTTGCATTGGTAAAGAAAATAGAAGAGGAAACTAAATTTAAAAGAATGGAGTGTTGGAAGCAATTCGGATCTCTAGGCTCTCTAGAATGAAATCCACTGGCAGTACCTTCTTTCCTAGCGGTCTGCATTTACCTGGGAGAGTCTGACCTCAAAGTCAGCAGTAGATGTGTTTTAGCTCCCCCTGGAATCTTGGCTGCCCCAGGAGCATTAGGCAGGGATGGGTCCTCTATATATGCAGAGATTATATGTCCTGAAAGAAAAATGCAGGAATGGTAACCTCTCATTCAGAAATGCAGCCAGGTAGCCTTAGATAAGGTGCTTTTTTTTGGACCTGCAAATGTCTTTATGTAGAAAGTCTCACAGAGTCCTCATATGTCTCATTCAGTAGTTTGTCAGATTGATTTTTTTTTTTTTTTTTGGAGATAGGGTCTAGCTCCGTCACCCAGGCTGGAGTGCAGTGGTGCAATCTCAGCTCATCGCAATCTCGGCCTTCCAGGCTCAAGCGATCCTCCCACCTCAGCCTCCTGAGTAGCTGGTACTACAGGCGTGTGCCACCATATCCTGCTAAGTATTTTGTATTTTTAATAAAGATGAAGCTTCGCCATGTTGCACAGGTCTTGAACTCCTGAGCTCAAGCAATCAGCTTCCCAAAGTGCTGGGATTACAGGCATGAGTTGCCCTACCCAGCCAGTTTGAACTTTTATTTAGAAATGTTGAAATGTGCATAGTTATTAGGATTATCTTGTGTTTCAGCAATCAAGTGTCATAATGTATCCTGTGATTGGAGGGAAATGAATAATGCTCACCCTGCCTGCAAAAAGTTGTTTCTTGGTCAGATGGTGGGGATTCTGGTTGGGAATGGTACTTTCGTCACTCTGCCTTCAGACATGTATTCATTGCCTGTTGTGTGCTGGGCACTATGCTGGTATGTGACATCACATGAGAGCATCAAGGAGCCTGTTTAGCTTGCAATCCAATGAGAGAAGAATAGACAGTAAACAGGTGTTGTTTTTGTTTATTAAAACAAGGTAATCTTTGGCTGGGCGCACGCGGTGGCTCATGCTTGTAATCCCAGCACTTTGGGAGGTGGAGGTGAGGATGGCTCAAGGCCAGGAGTTTGAGACCAGCCTGGGAAACACAGAGAGACCCCATCTCTACCAAACAGAAAAAATTAGCCAGGCATGGTGGTGGCATATCCCTGAAGTCCCAGCTACTTGGGAGGCTGAGGTGGGAAGATAGCTTGATCCCAGGAGATTGAGGCTGCAGTGAACTACGATTATGCCACTGCACTCCAGCCTGGGTGACAGAGTGAGATCCTGTCTCTAAAAAACAAAAACAATAAAACGGAGTAATCATGGACTATGATCAATGCTTTGAAGGCAGAGTGGTTATCCAAATTTAGCCTTTCTTGGTTGTTGCCTTGCCTTATAATAGTGTCTGCTTCATATTTCTTTTTTAGTTGCCTCATATTGCTTTAAACTTAAATGTATTTATTTGAAATGAAGACCTTATATTCCTACAATAAGTGGGAAGCCAGTATCACTTATCAGAAATGGAAAGTAATCAGAAGAATAAATACGTAACTATTAAAATGAAAGCTGTCGCATGTTCTCACTTATACGTGGGAGCTAAATGATGAGAACACATGGACACGTAGAAGGGAACAACACACCCTTTCAGAGGGTGGAGGGTGGGAGGAGGGAGAGGATCAGGAGAAATAACTAACAAGGACTAGGTACTGGGTAATGAAATAGTCTGTACAACAAACCCCCATCACACAAGTTGACCTATGTAACAAACATGCCCTTGTACCCCTGAATTTAAAGTAAAAGTTAAAAAAAACTGATTACCTCACACACGTATTTTTGGAGAGTTGAAGACATTTAAAATCTGCTCTTTCAGCAATTAATGTTAAAGCTTTTTTTTTTTTTTTTTGAGATGGAGTCTTGCACTGTCGCCCGGGCTGGAGAGCAATGGTGCGATCTTGGCTCACTGCAACCTGCAACCTCTGCCTTCCGGGTTCACGCGATTCTCCTGCCTCAGCCTCTGGAGTTGCTGGTATTACGGCCACACACCACCACACAGGTAATTTTTTGTATTTTTAATAGAGACGGGGTTTCACTATGTTGGCCAGGCTGGTCTTGAACTCCTGACCTCATGATCGGCCTGCCTCGACCTCCTAAAGTGCTGGGATTACAAGTGTGTGCCACCACGCTTGGCTATTTTTTATTTTTTTATTTTTAGTAGCGATAGGGTTTCACCATTTTGGCCAGGTTGGTCTCGGACACCTGACCTCATATGATCTGCCTGCCTTGGCCTCCCAAAGTGCTGGGATTACAGGTGTGAACCATCGCGCCCAGCCTAATATTAGTTTTCTTTGGTTTCAGTAAATGAAAAAAATAAAAATAAAATAAAACCTGTCTTCTGCTACCTAAAAATAGCCCAGGAAGTACCAGCGGTGTGCATGTCATATTTTGGAAATATTGACCTGAGTTGAGGGGTAACTAGGGATGCCACCTGCCATGTGTGCATGCATGTATATGTATATAACCATCTGAAAGTAGATTACATGGTACTTCCCTCTTAAATAATAGTGTGCATTGTCTAAGAACAGGAACTTTTACTATGTAATCATAATACCATTTCACACCTAAGAAAATGAACAATACAGCCTAATATTATTTAATATATAGTCCATATTCATGCTTTCCTCATTGGCCCAAAAATATTTTTATAGCTTTCTTCTTGAACCCAGATATAATCAAGGCTTAACACACTGCATTTGGTGACTAGGTGTTTTTAGTCTTAATCTATAACAAAGTTTGGTAATCATTTTCTAGAAAGGGCCAGGTAGCAAATATTTTTGGCTTTGCAGGCCATATCATCTCTGTTGCAGTCACTTAACTCTGCTCTTTTCAAAAGCAGCCATGGACAGTAAGTAAACAAGTGAACATGGCTGTATTCCAATAAAACATTATTTACAAAAACAGGTAGTGGGCCAGATTTGGTCCACAGGAGAACACCGAACTCACTTCCCCTTTTAAATGAAATTGGCTTAAAATCCTTCTTTTTAAAGTTGAAACATGTAGCACTGACTTTTGAAAACTCTCAGCCAGATGTCTTGTAGAATGTCCCACATTGGCATTCATCTGAAGTTTCCTCTTGGTGTTATAGAACTTGTTCCTCTGTCCCCTATATTTCTTCTGTCCTGAAAATTAGTTTCAGAGGCTTAATTTGATTGAGGTGAAACATTTCTGGCAAGAATCCTTCAAGTTGATGCCTTATCTTTCACATTGCATCATGCCAGGAAACACATATTTCTTTGCTCACCACTTGGTGATGTCATGTTTGAGCCCTTGGTTAGGGACATAACACCGGACCTCTCCATTGCAAAGGTATATTTCCCCTCTGGAATTAGTGCATAATATGCAGGTTTCTCCCTTTGTCTGGAACACGCCTCTCTGTGGTCTTCCTTTGCCTGGCTCTTTCTCATCATTTGAGCCTCCACTCAAGCATCATCTGTCCTGAGAGCAGGACATTATGCACCTGCTCTTAGGTGGCCTGCAAGGCACTGCATGCTGAGGTCCTCGCTACCTCCCTGGAGTCATCTTGGACATTTTCCTCTTTCCTGTTGCAGTTCAGCCATGCTGGCCATCTTTCAGTGCATAGAGTGCACCGTGCTCCCTCTGCCCTATCCTTGCCTGGAGCACATCACTCTCTGCCTCATCCAGCTAACCCTTTCTCACACTTCTGGTATTGACTAGGGGTCCTATCCTGAAGGGTGTCTTCCTAGACTGCCCTCCCCATCCCAGTTTGGTCAAAATACTGCTGTCAAATGTTCTCAAAGCACCACATAAGGCTCTCTTTGTGAGGGCTCATCACACCTGAAATTTTTCATTTTTAATGTGGTTATTGTATTCGTTTTCCCTACCCTCCCTAGAAGCTGAGCTCCATAAGGGCAGGAAGCCTGCCTAATTTTGTTCATCCCTATAAATATCCAAAACACCTAGCACAGTGCCCAGCACATAGTAGGTGCTCAATAAATATCTGTTGAATAAATGTATGAATCATGACTTGTTGAATGGCTCCAATGGGACCCTGTGCTAGTAGTATTCTGAAGAGTCAGCCCTATTTAGCACTGGGAATGATCTAGACCAGGAATTGGCAAGCTTTTTCTGGAAATGGCCAGATAGTAAATATTTTTAGCTTTGTGGGCCACACATTCTGTCACGAAACTATTCGAGTTGGCTGTGGTAGTGAAAGCAGCCAGGGAAAATACCTAAGTGAATGGAAAGAGCTGTGTTCCAATAAAAATTTACTTCCAACAGGCCAGGTGCAGTGGCTCATGCCTGTAATCCCAGCACTTTGGGAGGCTGAGGAGGGCCGATCACTTGAGATCAGGAGTTTGAGACCAGCCTGGCCAACATGGTGAAACTCTGTCTCTACTAATGATACAAAAAATAGCCGGGTGTGGTAGCATGCACCTGTAATCCCAGCTACTCAGGAAGCTGAGGCAGGAGAATCGCTTGAACCCAGGAGATGGAGGTTGCAGTGAGCTGAGATCATGCCACTGCATCCCAGCCTGGGTGACAGAGTGAAACTTCATCTCAAAAAAACAAACAAACAAACAAACAAAATTTTTACAATAGGAGGCAGGCCAGATTGGGGCTGTGGAATGTAGTTGGCCGGTCCCTGATCTAGGGGCATTATTCCTGGTTTCATCTCAACTTTGCTTCATATTTGTTGAATTCCTGCTCTCTAACAGGCATGATTCTGGGAATATTGCAGTGAGTGAGACTGGCAATATCTTTGGCCACATGAAACTTACACCCTATTTGACTAGAGACAGACAATAAAGAAGTAAATGAATAATATCGTTTCAGAAATGATGATGTGTTCTATGAAAAAGAATTCAACTGGGTGCCGGGATGTGGAATGACTGAGTTGAAACCTAGAGGCTGCTCTTTTAAATAGAATGGTCAGGTTAAATTAGGGGCAATTTGAGCATTAGGAAAAAGGATGTAACTGAATGTCGCACACTGGAGAAATAAAAACCCATGAGTCCGTAGTGTGTCTAAAGAGAAAGGGAGAAGTGAAGGAGGAAAGCTCTTAGTTAGGGAGCTAACTAATCCTTGTAAAAGCATCGGCAGAATGAAAAATCATGGCCAGGAGTGGTGACTCATGCCTGTAATCCCAGGGCTTTGGGAGACTGAAGTGGATGGATCACTTGATCCTAGAAGTTCAAGACCAGCCAAGGAAATATAGTGAGACCCTCATCTCTACTACTACTAAAAATATTATCAGGCATAATAGCACATACCTGTAGTCCCAGCTATTTGGGAGGCCAAAGAGGGTGGATCGCTTGAGCCTGGGGAGGCTGAGGCTGCAGTGAGCTGTGATCATGCTACTGCACTCTGGCTTGGGCAACAGAGAGAGACCCTGTCTCTAAAAAGTAATAATAAAATAAAAATCATGTTTCAAGCCCCATTGTAATAATTGATTCCTGACCAGCCTGGGCAACATGGTGAAACCCCTGTCTTTACTAAAAATAAAAAAAATTAGCTGGGCATGGTGGTGCACACCTGTGGTTCCAGCTACTCAGGAGGCTGAGGCAGAAGGATTGCTCAAGCCCAGGTGGTGGAGGTTGCAGTGAGCCAAGATCGTGCTGCTGCACTCCAGCCTGGGTGACAGAGTAAGACTAATACTACTAATAATTGATTTATGTAAGAATCATCTTCCCCAAGAAAGTACAATTGAGCAAAGAGAAGAATGAAGCCACCAGGAAGAAGGCGAGGGGAAGGGTGTTGCAGGCAGAGGGAGTGGACAGTGCACTCCCCGTGGCTTGCTTCAGAGACAGTAAGAAGATCTCGGTGGCTGGAGAGAGGAGGAGGGTGGTCAGAGATGATAGACCCAGGTCATGTTGGCCTTTGTAGGTCCTGATGAGGAGCTAGGATTTTATCCTAAGTGTGGTGGGAAACCATGACAGTCTTTGGAACGGAGGGGAAGGTAAGATGGTTTCTATTTTAACGTGGTTCTGCCTGCTACTGTGTCAGGAGTAGGTTGGCAATGGGGTGGTCACAGTGGAAGGAGGGAGACCAGCAAGGGGACTTCCAAAGTCATGTGATGCAAGAAATGATGTGGTGTCAGCAGAAGGGGTGAGAAGTGGTTGCAGCTGGCATATACTTTTGAAGGCAGAACTCCCAGGGTTTGAATTGTATGTGGATGGGAGAGAAAGAGAGGGGCGGAGGATGACTCCAAGGTCTCGAGACTGAATAAAATGTGGGTGGGAGCCATGTTGGGAGAAGACCCTCAGAGGCTTTGGTTTATGAGAGAAGCCTCAACAACTGTGCTATGCTGGATACATGCCCTGTGTGAGATGCCTGTTAGACATCTCAGTGACATGGAGTCGGCAGGTGTAGGAGGTACGAGCCTGGAGATAGTTGAGAGTTATTGGTCTACAGCTGATTAAATTACAAGAGGGAATAAGACCCCTTAGATAGAGAAGACCTAGGATTGGGAGAGGCATTAGGAGACATAGAAGGGGCAGCTGGTTAGGTAGGAAAACCAGGAGGATGGGAACCCTAGTGCCAGTTCAGAAAGAATTTCAAGAACCTACTTCCCTTATTTCCCCTTATTGTATTTTTTCACCCCTTTAAAACTGATTTTGGCCTGTAGCAGTGGTGAACAATAGCTCTGACAGTAGTAACAGTAAAGGCAGCCAGCATTTATACCTGTTCTGTGCCACACAGATGCTGAACACCTTACCTGCTCGGTCTCATTGAATCCTCACTCCAGCTCCTTCATGGGGCTTTATTATTATCCCTGGTCTGAACTGAGCAGAGGGAGGCCCAGCGAGGTTGAGTGACTTGCCCAAAGTCACACAGCTAATAAGTGACAGAACCAGAAAGAGAACCCTACATGCCTCACATCTTTCCCCAAAATAGGTTAGCTATAAATAAATGTTCTGAGAAGTTCCTGGGAAAAGGGTAGTGGTTGATGCGGGGACATTTACTCTAGTATTTAACAAGTATGTGCTAAGGACCTGCTGTGCATCAGTCCAGAAACAGAATAGAGGCAGACAATGCAAAATTCCTGCTCTTCTAGGGGAGCCTCAGTATCCTCAACTGTACAATGGGGATAATAAATATATCTATCTCATCAGCTTTTTGAGAGGATTCAATGTGTTAATGCGACAAATCTCTTAGAACAGGGCCTAACATGTAGTTGACATGCAAGACGTGGTCATTTTTGAGAGACTCTATGGCTTCATGGTTAAGGATTGGGCCTCTTAGTGCCAGGATGTCTGGGTTCAAATCCCAGCTTTGCTACTCCCTAGCTGTGTGGCAGTGGGCAAGTTCCTTACCCTCTCTGTGGCTTAATTTCCCCATCCGTAAAATGGGATAATGATAGTTTGTAGCTCATATCATTATGATGAAGGTTTACTAAGCTAATATTTTCAAAGGGTTTGTAGTGGCTGGTACATAATTCTCGTGTTTTAGCTGTTATCACGGGGCTGGGATACAGTGGGGACACAGGCAACAAGCATGCCTGTCAGTAAAGAAACACAAGTTATCACCTGCGAGAAGAAAGTACGGCAAATAAAAACCCTTCTGGATTTCCACGTGCATTTCAGTGACAGGCGGCTTGGATTAAAGAGCCAAGAAGTCACAATGGGAAGAGCTGTCCTGTTCCCAGAGGCAAACGACAGCCCACGGAAAAAAATAGCACAAAGCTTCGGGCTGGGGAGACGGTGGCCCGAGGAAAGAGAGGAGGGGCAGAGGAAGCTGTGAATCATGGTAATATTTTCCCTAGGAAAGTCCCAGGGGTTCTTGCTGAGGCCTTAATCGCCTATTCTGGGCTTCGGATGCCGTTAGCTCCTTGCTCTTTGAGAGCTGCGCTCCCTCTGCCCTCTGTCTGTGTCCGTTAGAGCCTAATCATATTTGAAAGTAGTTTTTATCTGTGATTATTCATCTGTATATGAGGAGCTTATGCGTCTAAGCTGCCACTTCCATCAAATCTAAGCGCATGGCCCCGTTAATACACACAGGCCTAACGTTGGCAGGGAAAGTGGTCCCCACCCCCAGTCCAAGCAGGGAGATTTTAGAGAATTACAGGGGACCAGCTTCGGGAGTGGGGAGGTGGAGGTAGACAGTGCTGGCATCAAGACAGGGAGCAAAACAAATATGAGAGACCTAACAGCAGAAACTCCAGCCAGGCCCATAAATCGATAGGTGGGCTTACCCTCAAGGCATGGCTTCTCAAACTTTAATAAGATGGTGTCTATGAAGATTACATATTAGCTTAGAGAACAATATTTCATTTTCACTGGCTCTTTTTAATCTGCGGGAGATGATGTGCTGGGCTAGGTTTAATGCTCACACACATATTTCAGGTTAATTCTCTGTTAAATTGTGGTGAGGTTAGAGTGCAGTTTTTCCCTCTCTTCCTAGAATGGAGGGTTCTGATATCAGGAGGCAGGGAGCCAGCGGGGTATCAGGCCAAGGACAAAGTTGGGAGCCTCCCCAGCTACGACAAAGACAAAATCCTTTGATTATCCTCACATCTTCCGCAGGTGTTTGTATCTTTCTATCTCTTTTTTCCCACAGCGTTGTGATGTAATTCACATACCATGCAATTTCCTCATTTAAAGTATACAATCTATCCAGGCATGGTGGCTCATGCCTGTAATCCCAGCACTTTGGGAGGTTGAGGTGGGAGGATTGCTTGAGCCCAGGAGTTCAAGACCAGCCTGGGCAACAAAGTGAGACCTTGGCTCTACAAAAAATAAAATTAGCTGGGCGTGGTGGCACGTGCCTGTTGTCCCAGCTACTTGGGAGGTTGAGGTGGGAGGATCTCTTGAGCCTGGGATGTTGAGGCTACACTGAGCCGAATTGCACCACTGCACTGCAGCCTATATGGCAGAGCGAGACCCTATCTCAAAACAACAACAACAACAACAACAAAACAACAACAACAACAACAAAAAAACAAATGGAGGCTTGCATACTGTATGTTTACACATTTAAGCATAAACCAATATATGTCATCTCCTCTTACCTTGGCAAACCTCCATAATGATAAGATTAAAACATACAATAGAGCTAAGGTTTTATGTTATTGGAAGTTGACATGATATCAAACACTACTCAATTAAACCCCTATTATTTTTGGATATGCTATTGGTGAACTGGCTGGCAATGTATGGATGAGTAAAAAAAAAGACACATATAATTCATAAATTAGATATTTCATAAAATTTCTCTGGCTTTAATTTTGTCAAAGTCACTAATAATGTTGTTTTTGAGACTGAGTACTCACTCTGTCGCCCAGGCTGGCACGATCTCGGCTCACTACAACCCCCACCTCTTGGGTTCAAGTGATTCTCCTGTCTCAGCCTCCCGAGTAGCTGGAATTACTGGTGCAAGCCACCATGCCTGGCTAGTTTTTGTATTTTGAGTAGATATGGTGTTTCACCATGTTGGCCAGGCTGGGCTCGAACTCCTCACCTCAAGTGATCCACTCACCTTGGCCTCCCAAGGTGCTGGGACTACAGGCATGAGCCACTGTGCCTGGCCAATAATGTTTTTATAATCAAGAGTTCCACCAATTTGCTTCTATCGACAGCAATGATTTAGTGATTATACAATAAAATATAATTGGATTAAAACTATTTGGATATATTTTCACCAAGAAAGTATATCATAGTAAAGAGAAAATGGAAAAATTAAAGTTATTTTTCATATATGTTTCAAAACATTATTTTTTCTTTAGGTATTTGAAATTATTCATTACAATTAAAAGGTATAATGAAAATTACGTTAGTATTAACAAATATTAAACATTTTAAAAAATGAAAGTTGAAATTTAATTTTTGAAATTTGATTTAGATCTTATTACATATTTTTTATTTAAAAACTATTCATGATTCTAGTTTTCTATGTCCGTTCAGTTGTCAGTTTCAAGAGTCAGTCAGTATTATGGCCAGATATGTGAATATACATAATTAAGAGTAAATTTTTTTTGAAACAGGTCATCATTCTGTTGCCGAGGCTGAAGTGCAGTGGCACAATCATGGCTCACTTCAGCCTTGACCCCTCAATCGATCCTCCCACCTTAGCCTCCTGAGTAGCTGAGACTACAGGTGTGCACCACCACGCCTGGCTAATTTTTGTAGCGATGGAATTTCACCACGTTGCCCAAACTGTTCTTGAACTCCTGGGCTCAAGCGATCCTCCAGCCTTGGTCTCCCAAATTGCTGGAATTACAGACGTGAGCCACCGCACCTGGCCGTGAATTCTTTCTACTGCAACATTTTCCATGGCTGTAATATGCAACTGTCAAAAATACCATACTGATTCCAGAACCACAAATTAGAACACAAAGAGAAGCAAGAAACAGCCAGTCAGCACTATGGGGAAATGATGCTCTGCTCTGCAAGAATCTATTGCACCCACTGTATTTGAGAGGAAGTATTTCACAAGTTAATTAATTTGCCCTTTCTCTTTCCTAAGTGCCTTTGTGACCCCTGAGCACAGAGCAGCGCCCCTCTCTCCTTTAAGCTGTAGTACTGCACATGAACTTTCAAGGTGTTTGGGCACAGTTGCCTTTTGTTTTGAGGACAGAGATCAAGATCTGAGAGGCAGTGCTTCTCTGGGGCCTGAATGGTGTTATGTATTAGGGTGAATGTTTAGAGTAATCAATGCGTTTTGTCAGGGCTAGGTCCAGGTCCCAGGTGACTGAGCGGCCCAGGACAGGAGCCCCTGTTACTCAGGTCTAAGGGTGGCCTTGCAGACGTATGTGGGTAGAGAGAAGTTCAGGGAAGAACTTCAGGACCGAAACACTTGGATAGCATCTCGGAATGCATAAACCATCCCTTTGGATGCCTGTGGAAACGTCTCTCCATATTTCTTATCTAAATGGTGTTTTTTCGCTTCTGATTTGACCATTCTGTGAATAATCCTAAGGGTTGAGACTTTTATGAGTTAAGTGGTGATAGGCTTTTCCATTTTATTTGAGGATGGAGCATTATTTTCCTAACAGAGACAGTTTTCATCTGTGGGCCAAAAGCATTGTCATAGGTACATATTCTGAAATATTCTTATCTGCAGATAAAGAACTCAGCTCACACGGTGGTGTTTGAATAGGAAAAGTAAAAAACAAACCACTCACCTCACGTGATCAATTTTATTTGGGCTATTAGCAGAGAATATTGTGCACTAGAGACTTCTTACATCAAATAATAACTGAATGTTAAGCAAACAGATAATCAATTATTAAGATGCAGCTGCTATTAACATAATCATTTACATTTCAGTAATATCAGCATTTGGAGGGAGTTGTAAAGCTACTTAAAAGCATCTGATGTACAAAACAGGGATATAACCATTTTCCCTTTGCTAAAATTTTTTGGAGGATCTAGCTCTAATTTTGGATGCTGTGATTGGAAGAGGTGTAAAATCTGATACAGAAATATCTGATCTCTGGATACTTTTTTTTAATTGATGAAACTCAGGATGATTTCCTTCTGTGAACACATTTTCATTCATTCATGCATGCATGCATGCATGCATTCATTCATTCAAAAGACCCAGGGTCTTGCTTGTGACCCAGGCAGGAGTTTAATAGTGCAATTATTGCTTACTGCAGCCTCGAACTCCTAAGCGCAAGCAATCCTCTCACCTCAGCCTCCTGAGTAGCTAGGAACACAGACACATACCACCATGACTGGCTAATTTTTAATGTTTTTGTAGAGATGGGGTCTTGCTCCATTGCCCAGGCTGGTCTCAAACTCCTGGCCTGAAGCAATCCTCCTGCCTTGGCCTCCCAAAGTACTGGGATTACAAGGCATGAGCCATTGCACTTGGTCTATATTTTTGGAATATAGATAATACATTCACATGGCTCAAAAATTAAAAAGTTTAAAAAAAACCCAAACAAACAGTGAAAACCGTTCCTTCTTTCTCTCTCTCTTTTGACCTCCAGTGCCCTGCCCCCAGAAGTAATCGCTGACGTCATGATCATTTTTATGTATCTGTTCAGGGTTTCTTTATGTGTATCAGCAAATACTAATTTTGACTCATTTCACACAGTTTTGAGCTTTGGGTCTTTTGGTTTTGTTCCTTATTTTCCAATATATCCTGGAGATTATTCCAAATCAGCACATAGAGAGCTCCCTCATTCTTTATTTCCAGCCCCATACTACCTGTTGTAGGTTGTACCATACTTTATTTAGTCAATCTACTATAGAGGGACATTGGATTTTTTCCAACTATTTCTTAGGCCAAACACATTATAAGGAATAAACTTGTACTTGCATGAGGTATGTGCATATACTTTTTCATATATTTAGGATAAATTTCTAGAAATGGAATTTCTGGGTCAACTTACACACGCGTGTGTAATCCTGATGGATGTCGCCAAATTATCCTCCATGGTGATAGTAGTCTTTTGCGATTCCACTGGCAATGAATGAGAGTGCCTGTTTCCCCAAGGCTGGCTCATGTTTTGAAGACCTGCTCAAGTAGAGGCTATCTGCTCAGCACCTACCTGCAGGAGAGAAGAGCATTGTTTTACTTGTATTCTCCAATTAGTCTGCTACCTTTCACTCCTTGCCTTTTGCTTGCTGTATGACTGTGCCTTAGTTTCCTCACCTGTAAGTTGGGGCTGTAAGAATATCTACAGCCTACAGTAGTTGGGAGAGTTCCATGTGCTAATGCCGACCAAGCACTAAGCACAGTTCAGACACAGTAATTGCTTAAAAATGCTGTTCGTAAGAGGGTCAACTACATGACACCACCCAGGGATTATTGCGACTCTGCTTCTCTTAAGGCCACAGTAGACATGAATGTCCATGACATAAAATAACAAAGGCACTGAACATTTTCTTGGAAGAAGAGGAGTCTTGGTTCTAGGTAAATGTGAGCCCCCTCTGTTGGATGTAATTGGAGAAGAGGAAATTGGAGGTTTTGAGTGGAAAAGGGAGGTAGGGAGGATAGTGAAGTAGGAGCAGAAATTTCTGCAATGAGCCTTGGAGGCGGAAAACAAACTGATGCCTGAGAGAGCTTTGGCACTGAAACCCCTGTCTATAGGAGGAGGTTTCTGAACTCTGTGTGTGTCACAGGTGCTGAGCTCCCCAGGTATTAACCAGCCTGAAGTTATCACCTGGACAGCCAAGGCTCTAGAATCTGAGTAATGAGGACAGATTGGAGACAGAGCTACTCACCCGGGCCAAGTGGAACTGGCAGTTTATGGTTGAAGGCTCTTTCTCTGGAATCAGGCAGCCCTGAGTTCAGTCTATCACTTGCTAGTTGGCTGGCCTAGGATAAGTTCATGTTTCTCATCCTTGCTTTCCTCATCAGTCATCTGAAGGTAAATGCCAGAGTAGGGGGCATTCTCAAGCTGCTTAGATTTTCACAGGGAGTCTCGGGGGTTACAGGCTGGAAGAGTTCTAAGACGCTTAGCACCGTGCCTGGCACATCTTAAACACTTAATAAATGTCAGCAGCTATTAAGGATATCACATGAATAAGGCTTTACAAGCGTGCTGTTTCTGGGATACAAGGGGGACCCTGAGGGGTGCATGTTAACATATCCAAGTCATAAAATCAAAAAAGGCCCATTTAGATGGCTGTACAGTTATAGAGAGGAAAAATGCCTCTTAGCATACATGTTATTTGCAACAAAACAAAACAAATTTGTGAGCTTCTTATTGCAGATGAAGCGGAGGGAGAGCCTGAGAAATTTCCTGCCGTCTTGAGGCATAACATAGAAAATGGGTTGTATATACTGATTTCTGCTAATTTAAGACATATAAAAATCACTGATGGCCTCTTTTTGTTCTCCACTTTTTTCTCTGTATTTACTAAAGGCAAAATAGTCATACATTTACATACATTATCTTTGTCCCTGTAACTCATTTTTATGTTAAGGATGTATATTCCTTAAACACTTCTATCTCTTTCACTTATTTTTTTCCAACCTACCACTCCCCATAAGAATTTAATCCTTGTGCTTGGGAATCAGGTATCCAATTCTCCTTGCCTAGAATGCTCTAATCTGCCTGCTGCTATGCTTGGCAAGCTCTTAGTCCTCAACCAGCTATTGCCTTTGCAAGGTATTTCCCAAGATCACCAGCCATCGATGGCCCTTTCTTCTTTGATTCTGTGAGGCTCTTTTTAATGTTTCTTTTATAGCATTTTTCATATTGGGCTCTCATTATTTGTGTACATATCTGTTTTTCCCTTTCTACTGGGAAACCTTTGAGTCAAGAGTAGCATCTCTCCCTCTCTTCCTTCATCAAACATGTATTAAATGTCAGACCCTGTGATAGGATCTGTGGATACAGAAATGAATTAGACACAGCCCCTGGTCTGGAAGGGAGATCTCAGGACAATGTGGGAGCAATTAAAGAATGAGGCACTGAGTTAAAACCTTACATAATGCTTTCATTTAGTCTTCTAAATGACCTTAGATGCATCTGTGAGGATTCTCATTTTACCATCGAAAAGCATGAGCTAAGGAGAAAATATAACTCACCAAAGAACATAAGGCTAGCAAGTGTCCACAGTTTCGATGTCAAGGTGGGGGTCAGGAGAGCCCCCCTGGAGGAGGCAAGGCCCAGCAATGTCATGACTGTGAGGATTTGGCCAGATGAAGGAGTCAGGGGAAGGAACTCCAGGAAGAGAAACAAGGCTATGCAAAGGCTTAGGGGCAAGGGAGCATTGCTATTTTGGGAATTATAAAAGTATTAGTCATCTCTGGATTTCCAGTGTTCACACAGTGCTCAGTACACAGTAGCTACTCACTGAATATTGTAAGAATGCATTCCTGCCGCTGAAGTCCCCAAAACTTATAATTCAACTCAGGATTCGAGTTTCTTGTATTCCTCAGTATTCTTCAGTAAATTCTCATTTTTGCTGAGGTTCTGGCATGCATAGACCAGTGGCCCAACTTGGAAGAGTGTGCCCTCAAACTGTCTCCATTCAGCCTTCCAGAAATATAGTTCAGAGGCTTCCTCCCAGACTTTCTACCCTTTAAATGTCCAGAGACTGTTTCTACATTTGGTTCAGACAGACTGAGCAAAGTTTTGGGCATAGATGGACAATTGCTGGATAGACAGCTGATGGAGTCTCTTGACTGAGACCATCTGCAGGCCACACAGCTCTGGGGTACATGAAAACTGCCCCTTGCAGATGGGAGGCTGAGCTCAAGAAACAGCAATCTAAGGGAAGTTGCTTATGGTTCAGCCATAATTCCTAACTCTTGCAACTCTTTCTCATCTGATCTCCTCCCCATAGCCCTGAGGAATACTGTTTTAGACTAGATGGGGTGGGGCAGATGGAGAAACTGTTCTCTTTCTTTTGCTTTTGCTGAAGACATGTTGTCAGGGCCAGGAATGCTCTCTCTTTTATATGGGATGTCAGTTAATAGAAAGGACTCTGGAGCCAGACTGCATGGGGTTTGAATCCCGGCTCTGCTATTTACCAGCTTCTTGACCTCGGAAAAGTTACTTAACGTCTCTGTACCTCAGCTTCCTTATCTGTAAAATGAGATTAATAATAGTACCTATTTCATAAGGTTTTTGTGAGACTGTAAAGGAACTAAAATATTTAAAGCGCTTAGAACAGTATCTGGAACATCTTAGGTGCAATATATATGACGATGATGATTGTGATAAAGTTACTCTACACAAACTCGCTTCTTGCTTCTGGTTCATTTGTACTAAATGTTAATGTCCCATTTAGTCTCAAAGCCCAGTCAAGTAGGAGTTCTTATTTTCTTTGAAGACATGGTGAATTTAGACTTTAAGTTGGTAATGTATGTTTAAGCTGTCTAGCATGGTAAATCTAGAAAAGAAAAACAAAATAATAAGATTTCAGATGAAAATAGTTGGGCTATTCACATGAATAAAATACCCCAGGTTGTTTGAGTTGATATGTTACTCAAAACCAGGAGAAACCTGATCTAGTCTACTTACTGAAATTTTGATGGGTAAACTGAAGCACAGAGAACTGACTAATGCAGGGTTACATAGGGCTAGACATAGAATATACTTCTCCTGATTCCTGTTCATGTTCCTTGCAATGCCCTGCAACCAAAGGATGTTCACTCTTTGAAGCTTCTCAAATTTTTTTTAATGATAAGGGTCAGCAAATGCTTTCTGCAAAGGGCCTGACTTTAAATATTTTGGGTTTCATAGATCTGTCTGTTACCACCACTCAACTCTGCCATTGTAGTGTGAAAGCAGTCATAGGCAGCAGGCAAATGAATGTATGTGACTGTGTTTTAATAAAACTTTATTTATAAAAAATATGGCGGGCCAGATTTGCCCCATGGTTGTGGTTGTAAATCTCTGCTCTGTGATATCCCCAGCTGAAGTGTTAAAGGGGGAATACGAGAGCAATAAATGCTCTTCTACATGAAACAGAAGCCGTTAGTCAAGTGCTCAATGTGAAGAAGTAGCCAGAGGAAAGAGCTGTGGTATGTGAAGTAATGAGAATGGTTAGGCAAAAAACCAGCTTTATTTTTCCATCCCAGCTACCTCAGTTTCTTTTTATTCGTAATTTTTTAAAAGATGGAAAATGGAGATGGAAAGTTTTCTACCTGAACAATGGGATTAAAGGAAAAATTCTGTAAAGTGGTGTTGGTTACCATGGCATTCCTGGTACAAGTTGCCAGAACATCCAAATAAAAGGGCAAGCTTTTGTCTCTCCATGCAGCTCAATTAATTTTAATCTGTAAGATGAGAATTATCCACTTAGCCTCCAAGATTAGCTTGCTTTATTAGGACATCAAAAAAGCAGAAAGAAAAGAAAATGTGCTTGAAGATGACTTGTTTGCATTTGAGAAAATCAGTCCACAGTTAATTAGGGCAAAACTTAGAGACCGCAGGGAGGTTAGCAGAGTGAGATGTAATCATTGTCAGGTAAGTGTACAGTTAAGAAAATTCCATGAAACATTCTCTCTGTGAGGTGCATAGTTACCTACATCTTTTGGAATTGTTTATGATGGGGATGTGTATTAGTGATCTATTGCTACACAATAATCACACCTAAACTTAACAGCTTAACACAAAACACATTTATTATCTCACAATTTCCATGATCAAAAATGTAGGCACAATTTAGTTGGGTCTTCTGTGTCAGAGTCTTTGGATAAGGCTGCAATTAAGGTTGTCAACCTGGCTGAGGTTTCATTTGAAGGTTCTACTGGGGATGAACCCCCTTCCAAGTTCCCATGGCTGTTGGTAGGGTTCAGTTCCGCAAGGGTTGTTGTACCAAGGGCCTCAGTTCTTAGCTGGCTGTTGGTTGGAGGCTACCCTCAGTTCCTTGCCATGGAGGCCTCTCTAGTATGTCAGCTTGCTTCATCAAACCATGCAAGCCAAGAAGACAATAGAGTCTGCTAGCAAGATGAAAGTTACAATCTTTTTTTTTGAGATGGAGTCTTGCTCTGTCACCGAGGCTGGAGTGCAAGTGGCACGACTTCTGCTCACTGCAAGCTCCGCCTCCCGGGTTCACGCCATTCTCCTACCTCAGCCTCCCGAGTAGTTGGGACTACAGGTGCCCGCCACCACGCCCAGCTAATTTTAGTTTTGTATTTTTAGTGGAGACAGGGTTTCATCGTGTTAGCCAGGATGGTGTCGATCTCCTGACCTCATGATCTGCCTGCCTCCACCTTCCAAAGTGCTGGAATTATAGGCACGAGTCACTGCTCCCGGCCAGAAGTTACAATCTTACATAACCTAATTATAGAAGTGACAGCCCCTCATCGTTGACATATTCTATTGATTAGAAGTATGTCACAGGTCCTGTCCATACCAAAAAAAAGTAACCATGCAAAGATGTGAAGGTGAAGAGGAGGGGATGACTGGGGGACATCTTAGAGTCTACCTGCTACAAGAAGAGAGAAGTAATGATTTCAGTGAAGTAGGGATGAGAGAAAGTACAGTGTCTTGATAAGAAGGTCTCTGAAGCTGTATATACTCTGAAGGGTGTGTGATCATTGACTGTCATGGGCCGAAGAGGAGGGATAACATGTGCATATATCATACCGTTGCTATTCCTAACTACAAACTCTGGTTTCTGAGAAGTTTAAACTGTAGGCAGACCATTCATCCTCATTAAATCTAGATGCTGAGCTAGAATATTGGGTAAACAGAGCCCATGTAACAATTGGGACTCTTTTAGTGACTAGCAACAGGAAATCCAACTCAAGTGGTTAAGAAAAGAGAGAACGTATTAGCTTATAGAACTGAAAACTCCAAGAGTAAATTTCACTTCAGATGTAGCTGGGTTCAGGGCTTAAGCAAAATATTTTATTTGTTTACTTTTTTGGTTAAGGTTATTGAGACATCCCTTGTGTATGGTACCCTTTTCGTATACAGTTTAGTGAGTTTTGACAAACGTGCAGTCGTGTACCCACCAACATAATCAGGATGTAGAACATTTCCACAATACCCCCTCCCTAATTTTTTTCTTGTCCCTTTGTAGACAACGTCTCCTGCTACCCTCAGCCCCTGACAATCACTCATCTCTTTTCAGTACCTATAGTTTTACCTTTTTCAGAATATCTTTAAAAGGTAATTAGGCAGTCTAGATGTACTCATAAGATTATGAGTCTGGCCTCTGTTACTCACTATCCTGCCTTTGAGATTCATCTGTGTCATCACATCTCTAATTTCATTTTATCACTGAGTAGCCCATTGTACAGATGTACAGTGATTTTTAAAACCTATTAACCAATTGCAGGCCATTTGATTTGTTAGCATTTTTGGCAACTGTGAATAAAACTACTAGACACATTTGTGCATATGTCTTTTATTTGTGTGTGTGTGAATGTAAGTTTTCATTGTTCTGGTAAACACCTAGTAGGGAAGTTGCTTAGTGATACAGTAAATCTGTATTTAATTGTATAAGAAACTACCAAGTCATTTTCCAAAATGGGTTGTACCAGGGCTGGGCAGGGTGACTCACCCCTGTAATCCCAGCACTTTGGGAGGTAGAGGGTGGATCATCTGAGGCCAGGAGTTCGAGACCAACCTGGTCAACATAGTGAAACCCTATCTCTACTAAAAATAAAATAAAATGAAAATACAAATTATTCCCTATTCTCACAAGTACTTGATATCATTCACTTTTGAAGATTTATTTTAGCTATTCTAATGGGTGTGCGGTGCTATCTCAAAGTACTTTTAATTTACATTTTCCTGATAACTAATGATGTCAATCATCTTTATGTGTTTATGTGCTATCTGTATGTCCTCCTTGGGGAAGTAGCCATGCAAATCTTTTCCCATTTTAATAATTGTGTACTTACCTATTTTGAGGACAAATATTCTTTTTAAATTATTATTATACTTTAAGTTCTAGGGTACATGTGCACAATGTGCAAGTTTGATACATAGGTATACATATGCCATGCTGGTTTGCTGCATCCATCAACTCGTCATTTACATTAGGTATTTCTCATAATGCTATCCCTCCCCAAGCCCCCCACCCTCTGACAGGCCCCAGTGTGTGATGTTCCTCACCCTGTGTCCAAGTATTCTCATTGTTCAATTCCCACCTATGAGTGAGAACATGCAGTATTTCGTTTTCTGTCTTTGTGATAGTTTGCTGAGAATGATGGTTTCCAGCTTCATCCATGTCCCTACAAAGGACATGAACTCATCCTTTTTTATGGCTGCATAGTATTCCATGGTGTATATGTGCCACATTTTCTTAAACCAGTCAACATTGATGGACATTTGGGTTGCTTCCAAGTCTTTGCTATTGTGAATAGTGCCTCAATAAACGTATGTGTACATGTGTCTTTATAGTAGCATGATTTTATAACCCTTTGGGTATACACCCAGTAATGGGATTGCTGGGTCAAATGGTATTTCTAGTTCTAGATCCTTTAGGAATCACCACACTGTCTTCCACAATGTTTGAACTAGTTTACACTCCCACCAACAGTGGGAGCATTCCTGTTTCTCCACATCCTCTCCAGCATCTGTTGTTTCCTAACTTTTTAATGATCGCCATTCTAACTGGCATGAGATGGTATCTCATTGTGGTTTTGATTTGCATTTCTCTGATGACCAGTAATCATGAGCATTTTTTCATGTGTCTGTTGGTTGCATATATGTCGTCTTTTGAAAAGTGTCTGTTCATATCCTTTGCCCACTTTTTGATGGGGTTGTTTGTTTTTTTTTCTTGTAAATTTGTTTGAGTTCTTTGTAGATTCTGGATATTAGCCCTTTGTCAGATGGGTAGTTTGCAAAAATTTTCTCCCATTCTGTAGGTTGCCTGTTCACTCTGATGGTAGTTTCTTTTGCCATGCAGAAGCTCTTTAGTTTAATGAGATCCCATTTGACAATTTTGGCTTTATTTTTTTTTTGCCATTGCTTTTGGTGTTTTTGTCATAAAGTCCTTGCCTGTGCCTACGTCCTGAATAGTATTGCCTAGGTTTTCTTCTAGCGTTTTTATGGGTTTAGGTCTAACATTTAAGTCTTTAATCCATCTTGAATTAGTTTTTGTATAAGGTGTAAGAAAGAGATCCTGTTTCAGCTTTCTACATATGGCTAGCCAGTTTTCCCAGCACCATTTATTAAATAGGGAATCCTTTCCCCATTTCTTGTTTTTGTCAGGTGTGTCAAAGATCAGATGGTTGCAGATGTGTGGTATTGTTTCTGAGGGCTCTATTCTGTTCCATTGGTCTACATATCTGTTTTGGTACCAGTACCATGCTGTTTTGGTTACTGTAGCCTTGTAGTATAGTTTGAAGCCAGGTAGTGTGATGACTCCAGCTTTGTTCTTTTGGCTTAGGATTGTCTTGGCAATGTGGGCTCCTTTTATGTTCCATGTGAACTTTAAAGTAGTTTTTTCCAATTCTGTGAAGAAAGTCATTGGTAGCTTGATGGGGATGGTATTGAATCTATAAATTACCTTGGGCAGTATGGACATTTTCACAATATTGATTCTTCCTATCCATGAGCATGGATTGTTTCTCAATTTGTTTGTGTCCTGTCTTATTTTGTTAAGCAGTGGTTTGTAGTTCTCCTTGAAGAGGTCCTTCACATCCCTTGTAAGTTGGATTCCTAGGTATTTTATTCTCTTTGTAGCAATTACAAATGGGAGTTCACTCATGATTTGGCTCTCTGTTTGTCTGTTCTTGGTGTATAGAAATGCTTGTGATATTTTCACATTGATTTTGTATCCTGAGACTTCGCTGAAGTTGCTTATCACCTGAAGGAGATTTTGGGCTGAGACGATGGGGTTTTCTAAATATACAATCATGTCATCTGCAAACAGGGACAATTTGACTTCCTCTTTTCCTAATTGAATACATTTTATTTCTTTCTCTTGCCTGATTGCCCTGACCAGAACTTCTAACACTGTGTTGAATAAGAGTGGTGAGAGAGGGCATCCCTGTCTAGCGCTGGTTTTCAAAGGGAATGCTTTCAGTTTTTGCCCATTTAGTATGATATTGGCTGTGGGTTTGTCATAAATAGCTCTTATTATTTAGAGATACGTTCCATCAATACCTAGTTTATTGAGAGTTTTTAGCATGAAGGACTGTTGAATTTTGTCAAAGGCCTTTTCTGCATCTATTGAGATAATCATGTGTTTTTTTTTTGTTGGCTCTGTTTATGTGATGGATTATGTTTATTGATTTGCTTATGTTGAACCAGCCTTGCATCCCAGGGTGAAGCCAACTTGCTCATAATGGATAAGCTTTTTGATGTGCTGCTGGATTTGGTTTGCCAGTATTTTATTGAGTATTTTTGCATCAATGTTCATCAGGGATATTGGTCTAAAATTCTTTTTTTGTGTGTGTCTCTGCCAGGCTTTGGTATCAGGATGGTTCTGGCTTCATAAAATGAGTTAGGGAGGATTCCCTCTTTTTCTATTGATTGGAATAGTTTCAGAAGGAATGGTACCAGCTCCTCTTTGTACCTCTGGTAGAAATTGACTGTGAATCCGTCTGGTCCTGGACTTTTTTTGGTTGGTAGGCTATTAATTATTGCCTCAATTTCAGAGCATGTTACTGGTCTATTCAGAGATTCCACTTCTTCCTGGTTTAGCCTTGGGAGGGTGTATGTGTCCAGGAATTTATCCATTTCTTCTAGATTTTCTAGTTTATTTGCACAGAGGTGTTTATAGTATTCTCTGATGGTAGTTGGTATTTCTGTGGGATCGGTGGTGCTATCCCCTTTATCATTTTTTATTGCATCTATTTGATTCTTCTCTCTTTTCTTCTTTATTAGTCTTGCTAGCGGTCTATCAATTTTGTTGATCTTTTCAAAAAACCAACTCCTGAAATCATTGATTTTTTGAAGGGATTTTTATGTCTCTATCTCTTTCAGTTCTGCTCTGATCTTAGTTATTTCTTGCCTTCTGCTAGCTTTTGAATTTGTTTGCTCTTGCTTCTCTAGTTCTTTTAATTGTGATGTTAGGGTGTCATGGGAGACTTAAACACCCCACTGTCAATATTAGACACATCAGCGAGACAGAAGGTTAACCAGGATATCCAGGACTTGACCTCAGCTCTGCACCAAGCAGACCTAATACACATCTACAGAATTCTCCACCCCAAATCAACAGAATATACATTCTTCTCAGCGTCACATAACACTTATTCTAAAATTGACCACATAATTGGAAGTAAAGCACTCCTTAGCAAATGTAAAAGAACAGGAATCACAACAAACTGTCTCTCTGACCACAGTGCAATCAAATTAGAACTTAGGATTAAGAAACTCACTCAAAACCTCACAACTACATGGAAACTGAACAACCTACTCCTAAATGACTACTGGGTACATAACGAAATGAAGGCAGAAATAAAGATGTCCTTTGAAACCAATGAGAACAAAGACACAACATACCAGATTCTCTGGGACACATTTAAAGCAGTGTATAGTGGGAAATTTATAGCACTAAATGCCCACAAGACAAAGCAGGAAAGATCTAAAAGGGGATAAATGTTATTTTAGATAGAACCCTCATAAGTTATTTGAGCAAACAGAAACAACAATAACTAGAAAATGAGGCCTATTTTTAGAAAACCTACACAGCCATAAAAAAGAATGAAATCATGTGCTTTGCAACAACATGGATGTGGCTGAAGACCATTATTCTAAGCAAATTAATGCAGGAACAGAAGACCAAATACCACATGTTCTCACTCATATGTAAGAACTAAACGTTGGGCATTCATGGACATAAAGATGGCAACAATAAACAATGGGGACTAGTGGGAGGGGGAGGGAGGAAGGCAAGTGTTGAAAAACTATTGGGTACTATGCTTACTACCTTGGTGATGGGATCAGTTGTACCCTAAACCTTAGCATTAAACAAGATACCCATGTAAAAAACTTGCACATGTACCCCCTGAATCTAAAATAAAAGTTGAACTTGTAAAAAAAAAAAATCTAAAACGTGTAAATGAACATAGAGCTCCAGAGACATAAAGTAACATAACATTACATAAAAATTGTATTATTGTTTTATTATTGGGCTTGGAAAGTTTTAAAAGTATATTCTGGATACAAATCCTTTATCAGGTATATATTGCACAAATATTTTTATCCCAGTGGCTTGCATTTTTAAAACGTGGCTTGCCTTTTAATACCTTAACAGTGTCTTTTGAGGAGCAGAAGTTGTGTAAAATGTTGATGAAGTCCAACTTATCCACTCTCTCTTTTATGGATGATGGTTTTCATGTTCTAACTAAGAAATCTTTGCCTAAATCAGGGTCATAAAAATTTTATTCTATGTTTTCTTCTAGAAGTTTTACAGTTTTAGGTTTTACATTTAGCTCTATAATCTACTTAGAGTTTAATTTTTGTATGAGGTGTGTGTTGAGGTTTACTTCTTTATTTTTTGCAAATAGTTACCCAATTCAGCACTATTTTTGAAAAGACAATTTTTTCTCTACTAAATTGCCTTACACATTTGTTTTTGTTTTTGTTTTGAGGCAGAGTCTTGTTCTGTCACCCAGTCTGTAGTGCAGTGGCGTGGTTTCAGCTCACTGCAATCTCCACCTCCCAGGTTCAAGCAATCCTCCTACCTCAGCCTCCCAAGTAGCTGGGACTGCAGGTGCACACCACCACATCCGGCTAATTTTTGTATTTTTAGTAGAGATGGGGTTTTGTCATGTTGGCCAGGCTAGTCTCGAACTCCTGGCCTCAAGTGATCTGGCTGCCTTGGCCTCCCAAATCGCTGGGATTATAGGCGTGAGCCATTGTGCCCAGCCACCTCACACATTTGTAAATCACAGTTGACCATACAAGTGTGGGTTTCTTTTGGGGCTTTCTCTCCTAACCTTTTTCATTATTGACTCAATTTTCAGGAAGACTCTTTCTCATGGTTTAATGGTGTCTGACAGTAGCTCCTGAAACCTCATTCTTCAGTTTCATGCTCAGTGAAAGATTAACATCTGTGGCTTGGTATATTCCACAAAAACCCTGAAATTGATTCTAATCCAGAATGACTTTCAGTCTGATTAGATCAGCTTAGGTCATGTGATATGGCTTGGATCTGTGTCCCACCCATATCTCATGCTCAATTGTAATCGCAACGTTGGAGGTGGGGCCAAGTGGGAGATGACTGGATTATGGGATGGTCTTTCATAAATGATTTAGCACCATCTCCTTGGTGCTTCTCTCTTGAGAGTGAGTGAGTGAGTTATTGTGAGATCTGGTCATTTAAAAGTGTGTGGCACCTTCCCATCTTTTCTCTATATCTGGCCACATAATACATGCCCGCTTCCCCTTCACCTCCCACCATGATTGAATGTTTCCTGAGGCTTCCCAAGAAGCAGAAGCTGTTATGCTTCCTGTACAGCCTGCAGAACTGTGAGCCAATTAAACTTCTTTTCTTTGTAAATTAGCTAGTCTCAAGTATTTATTTGTAGCAGTGTGAGAACAGACTAATATATCACGTGACACACAGTGATTGTCTTGGACCTGGGTCACCTCCTCTACCTGTGTGACTAGGAATGGAGCCTCACTCAGATCACACAGACCTTATATGTAGAAGAATGAATTCTCAAAGAAAAACTAGGGCTCTGTTAGAATGGGAAAACACATGATGCTGTGGGCAAAAAACAATGCAAACAAACAAACAGTGGGAACCAGACATCCCAATAAATATCCATATTGCTCTTAACTCAAGAATTTCGTGCGTAACAGGGAGGAACTGCATGGAAGAAAACAAATTGTAATAGACTTTTCGAAGTATAACAACCTAAGTAAGTCCAAGATATCAATGAGGGAGTAATTAAATCTCTCTGCGTGTTCTGGGAAGGCTTCCCAGATATGGCCTTTGAAATGGGTTTAAAAAACTTTTAAAAAAACACTTAAGTAAAATAATCTATTTAAAGAAAAGCGCACAAGCTGTAAGGATATGGCTCAATATATTATCACAATATGAACATACTTGCATAACCAGCATCTCAAAAATGCCATAGTGTCCTCTTTTATCAAAAAGTAACTTCTATGCTGAGTTTTAACACACCAGAGATTAGTTTTTACCGCTTTGAAAACAATATAAATGGAATTAAGAAATATGAATCAACTTGTCCTTGCTTATTTTGTACGTGGTTATGAGATTCATCCAGATATTTGCATGTAGCCATAGTCAGTTTTCATTTGCTGTGTAGTATTCCATCATATGACTATACTACCATTTATTTATTCATTTTATTGTTGTACATTTGTGTTATTTTCAGTTTTTGACTATTAAAAAGTGTTGCCATGAACAATTTTATATTTGATTTTTGGCTATATGTAAATATAGTTGGATATACATCTAGAATATAAATTTCTGAGTCATAGAATTAGCATATGTTCAAATGTAGTAGATTCTGCTAAACAGTTTTCTAAAGTGCTTGTGTTGATTTAAACTCCCACTAGCAGCATAACGGGAGTTCTAGTTCCTCTACATTGTTCTCACTGCTTGATAGTGTTAGTCTTTTTAAAATTTTAGCCATTCTAGTAGGTATGTAGTGGTATCTGAAAATGATTTTATTTTGCATTTACCAAAGACTAATGATGAGGTTGAACACCTTTTAATCTGTCTATTGGCAATTTAGATATCCATGTTTTGTGAAGCATCTGTTTTGTTCATTTTTCTATAGTGTTTTTGTATTGATTTAGAAATTATTTTGTACTCTGGTATAAGTCCCTTTTCATTTACATATTGCAATGATCTCCTCCTACTATCAGGCTTACCTTTTCACTTTTTTTTTTTTTTTTTTTTTAAATAAGATAAGGGGTCTTGCTTTGTCATCTAGGCCAGAATGCAGTGATGTGATCATAGCTCACTGCAACCTTGAACTCCTGGGCTGAAGCAATCCTCCCACCTCAGCCTCCCGAGTAGCTGGGACTACAGGCATGTGCCACCGCACGTGACTAGCTTTTAAATTTTATTTTTATAGAGATGGGAGTCTTGCTATGTTTCCCAGGCTGGTCTTAAACTCCTGGCCTCAAGCAATCCTCCTGCTTCAGCCTCCCAAGTAGCTGGGGTTACAGGCATGAGTCACCATGCCCGGCCCTTTTCACTTTTGTAATAGTGTTTGTTTTTTGTTTTGTTTTGTTTTGTTTCATAAATGTTATTAATTTTAAAAGTTTAATTTTAAAATTAAAAGTTTATCAGTTGTTTGCTTTATGATTCGTACTCTCTGTGGCTTGTCCAAGAAATCTTTTCCTACTTAAAATAATGAAGATAGATACACTCTGATGTTATCATCTGGAAGCTTATTTTACTTTGTACCTTTAAACCTACACACCATTTGGGATTTGTTTTTAGGTATGATGTGAGGAAGGGCTCTAGTTTTTTTTTTTTCCCCACCATGTTTGATCCAGTTGACCCAGCACCATTTATTGAAAAGACTTATTTCTTCACTGTTCTGCCATTTTATCATAAATCACATGTTCATAGATGCAAAGGTCTGTTTCTGGACTCAATTATCTTCCATTTGTTTGTCTGTTTTCAAGGCAACACCACTTTTTCTTTTCTTTTCTTTTTTTGAGTCGGAATCTTGCCCTGTTGCCCAGGCTAGAGTGCAGTGACACGATTTCAGCTCACTGCAACCTCCGCCTTTAGGGTTCAAGCAATTCTCCTGCTTCAGCCTCCCAAGTAGCTGGGATTACAGGCACACGCCACCATGCCCAGCTAATTTTTGCATTTTTAGTAGAGACAGGGTCTCACCATGTTGGCCAGGCTGGTCTCGAACTCCTGGCCTCAGGTGATCCACCTGCCTCAGCTTCCTAAAGTGCTGGGATTACAGGCGTGAGCCACCATGACCAGCCAGCAATACCAGTTTCTTACTGTCTATCATTGTAATAAGTTTTTTTTTTTTTTTTTTTTTTGAGACGGAGTCTCGCTCTGTAGCCCAGGCTGGAGTGCAGTGGCCGGATCTCAGCTCACTGCAAGCTCCGCCTCCCGGGTTCACGCCATTCTCCGGCCTCAGCCTCCCGAGTAGCTGGGACTACAGGCGCCCGCCATCTCGCCCGGCTATTTTTTGTATTTCTTAGTAGAGACGGGGTTTCACTGTGTTCGCCAGGATGGTCTCGATCTCCTGACCTCGTGATCCGCCCATCTCGGCCTCCCAAAGTGCTGGGATTACAGGCTTGAGCCACCGCGCCCGGCCCATTGTAATAAGTTTTAATACCTATAGAGCGTTTCCTTCTACTTTGTCATTCTCTAAGATTGTCTTGGCTAGTCTTGACTCTGCCTTTGCATATAAATTTAAAAACTGGCTTCTTAATTTCCAAAACAAACAAACAACACAGGCTGGGAATTTGATTGGAATTGTGTTAAATCTGTAGATCAATTTGCAGACAATTAATATTACTACAGTGCTACTACAGTATGGAGTCAGAGTCCCCCAATCCAGGACCTTGGTGTATCCCTTCATTTACTTAGGTGTTTAAACATTTTTACCAGTAATATCTTAGAGTTTTCCATGAAGCAGTCTTGTGTGTATTTTGCTGGATTTACTCCTAGATATTTGATCTAAAAATGTTATTATAGATGGACTTTTTGTTTGCTGAATATTTGTTGATGTATCAAAATACATTTGATGATTTTGTATTTATTTTCATCAACTGGGTTTTGAAATCTTGCTTTTTCTTGGGAGGTAGTTTCATCCATGTACCTTAATATCCTCTATAGGCCTCCCCTATGCACTGCCCGTGGGATTCAAGGTTGCTATATTGCACAACTCCAGGGGGCAGCAATGACATGTAATCCATATAGTCAGGAAAGTCATTATTTATGTAAAGTAGAATATGATTGGTGCTCTATGCATTGTGCAACCTCGACTGCCATGTAAGAAGTATATGAGTTGGGCGTGGAGGCTCATGCCTTCAATCCCAGGACTTTGGGAGGCTGAGGCAGGCGGATCACCCAGGGTCAGGAGTTTGAGACCAGCCTGGCCAACATGGTGAAACCCCGTCTCTACTGAAAATGCAAAAATTAGCCGGGTATGTTGGCGCATGCCTGTAATCCCAGTTACTCGGGAGGCTGAGGCAGGAGAATCACTTGAACTCAGGAGGCGGAGGTTGCAGTGAGCCAAGATTGCACCACTGCACTCAAGCCTGGGAAACAGAGTGAGACTCCATGTATTGAAAAAAAAAATAGTATATGAAGGGCGGCAGATATTGATAGACTTATAATTCCCGTGCTTGGAAAATTGTATTTCTTTAGTGACCAGTCTATACCTCACTAGAAGGAAAGAGTTTTTCCTGTTGTCTTTGAGAAACAAAATAACATTGCCATATGTGAGAGCTCCACCCTTCTCCTTCTCCATAGTCTAACTCCTCCTATGAATCCAATTACACTTAAATTACCTTTGGGGTCCAAAGCCAATAGAGTTGATTCCTGACTTAGCAGGGAAGAATAGAAAACCAATATCCAAGAAACAGGGAAGTGGGAAGTGATCTGGATAGGGATGCTACACACAGCTGTTCAGTTTGTGTGCTGCACAAAGGCTGCTGGCCATAGGAATAAATTTGGAGGAAGAAGGCTAAAATCCAGTACCACTCTGAACACCAAGCTGTGTGCCTTGGCACGGGGCTGCATCTATACTCAGGGAGCACTTTCTCCTAATTCACCTACCCAGATGGGGGATCATTTCCCATTTTACACAAAGGCACCCCTTAGGCCAGTGGATGCCCTGGCCCAGACCTCGAAGTTTGACTCATCTCCAGGTTGATCATCAGTAGCTGCATTTATCAGTTTCTCTTGGCACAGATTTGCAGCATTGCCAGGATGCTGACAGAATGCTTCTAGAGAACTCCATGCCCTCTTCTACCCTTTCTGTTAGTCTTTTATTGATTCTTCTCTCTTGCGTTTCTAAGTCTGAGCCAGGAACCCTCCTGTTATTAAAAGCAGTCCCAGTTGCCCATACCTTTCATTTCCTTTGAATTACATTAATTGCCTGACAGCTAAAAAGTGAGCTGGTATTTTCAGATTTCAGCTGCTGGTCGGCAAGAAATATTTACCAGCTCCTGCAGATTTATAAAGATGCCATGGAGATGCCTGGAGACTAACAATCAGAAAATACAGCAGCAAAACAACACTATTTTTCAAGGTTAAATGCTCAGAATGCTAAAAAGAAATTGTCCATAAAGCAAAATAGGGATTCGGAAGCAGGCAGCCTGTACTCTGGACAAAGAAAGGAGCCAGAGGTTTAAAATAAGATTTCACAGCTTCACAATAATTATGAATTTAATAAGGGGAGCTTTATTTTTAATTTAGTTTCAGTCTGGCAGCCAGTCTCCTCCCTCCCACCTCCTCTCTGCGGCATGGTAATGCTCTTTAATGTGGTCCTAAGGCTAGGTCACAGTGAGAGCTGGGAAGGGCCCCCAGCCATAAGACTTTCTGATGAAGAAGAATTTAGACAGATAATGTTCTTGCCTCTCTGCAGGCAGATGGGACTAACTCCCACTGGCTTTACTCCCTCCTGGCAGTCAGAAATGTCTTTTGCTATGTAGGAAGACACTAGGTTCTGAAAATTCCAAGACAGGAAGATTTTTTCCTCCCGGATAGAACTCTAGGCTTTGATTCCTGTTCTCCATGAACAGAATAATGAAACTGAGAGAAGTCCAGTATGAATCATTTTAGACTGCTGGTCAGCACCATATCCACTTACAAAGTCTCTTTTCATAGACCATCTTTTAGTATGAGCTGTTTGCAAGGACCACATCCATTCCTTTGTTTATTGTTCATTCATTCTACAAATATTTATTGAAGCTCTGTTTTTTGAAGTGCCCTGTGTTATAGAGGTTAAATTCACGTAACAAAATTGATCATTTTAAGGTGAACAAATTAGTGGCATTTAGTACATCCACAATGCTGTATCATCACCACCTCTGCCTTTTTCCAAAATACCTTCATCACCCCCAAATAAAAACCTGTACCCATTAAACAGTTACTCTTCATTTCTCTCTTTCCCCAGTCCCTGGCAACTACCAACCTGCTTTCTGCGTTTGTGGATATACCTATTCTGGATATTTCATATACATGGGATTATACAACCTTTTGTGTCTTCTTACACTTATAATATTTTTGAGGTTCATCCCCATAGTAGCATATATTAGCTTTTTGTGGCTGAGTAATAGTTAATTATATGTGTATATTATACCACAATGTATTTATCCAGTCTTCCATTTATGGACATTTGAGCTCTTTCCATCTTTTGGCTATTGTGAATAGAGTTACTAGGATCATTCATGTACAAGTATTTGTTTGAGTACTTTAAAAAAATTTTCTCTGAGATAGATGCTTAGGTCATATAGTAAGATCAAAAATATTTCCTGATCTTATTCCCTTTGTTAATGGAAATAGTCTTTTCATACATCTATGGTTTCTTCAAGACTGTTTCCCCAAGGCAGGGAGCTATCTTCTTCCTTGAATAACTTTGTCATCAGCTAGATAGGAGGAGCTCAAAAGCAAGATGACACTTCCTAGTGGTACATATGCTAGACCAAAAGAGGAGAAATTCAGTCACTGTGGGTTGCTACAAAATGGTAACAATGAGATTCATAATACTGGTTTGCAGGAAAGACACCATCTTGAAAGGATGCTGTGAGGAATTCATTAAATTACACCTGATAGAAACACACGAGATGCGCTTTCCTCTATCTCCCTTTCCCTTCTTCTGTCTGCATAAATGACTACCCTGAATTCCCTCATAGAGCTATGATCTAATTATTCAGAGTTTGGTATCCACCTAATCTGTAAACCCTATTCGAGATATTTATTTTCAGCGCCTGGGACAGAACCCAGCTTACAACAGTCACTCAGGAAGCAATTGTTGAAAGAATGAGCAAATGTTCATTTGCTTGTGTTCATTGCCAGACAAAGGTATCTGCATTTTACATCATGTCTATTGTTTATTGGGGAGGGGCCTATGTGACATTGCCTATATGAATTTGGGAAATGCTAAGAGATTTTATTTTTGGTGTTTAATCTTATGCTCTTATTCCCACATGGGCCACAGGACTGGCCCATCTTAAGGAAAATAAAAAAGCAATGTTCACGTTTCAGGTTGTTCATATATCTGCCTCCTGCATTACCATTTTTTATCTGCCTACTTCTGCTTCCCCTGGGTTCAGAGGAAGTGCTTTACCTTAGAAATGATTCACTACTCCTGGGCCATCGTGGGCTTCGAAAGCCACACAATAGAAGTTCCATTTCAAATCCCCCCATTTATAATCATGGGAGAAAGCTCGATGTTGTCTTGGGGGTTATCAATGATTTCACAAAACTCTACCTTTGTTCCTCATGTGTCCATTTTTCAAAAACTTACGACTCCAAATCTCTGGAAGTCATTGCCTCTGAGGAAATATTTATCTTGGGTTTGACATCTTTTGCACTGTATCCCTTTTCAATTCTCCTTTCTCACGCAGGACAAATGGCACTGTGGGGTTTGGAATGAAGAGTTACGTCTTGCAGCATGTGTGTGTGTGGAGACCCTGGGCTCCTCCCTGTCCCCTCCCCTGTGCCCCTGGGTCGGAAGGTGCAGACCCTGGGCTCCTCCCTGTCCCCTCCCCTGTGCCCCTGGGTCGGAAGGTGGAGAAATAACCAGCAGAGATAAATGGGTATGGGTGAGGTTGTGGGTTGAATTGTATCTGCCCCAAATTCATATGTTGAAATTCTAACCCCCAGTACCTCAGAATGTGACCTTACTTGAAAATAGGTTTCTTGGGGATATAATTAGTGAAGATGAGGTCATACTGGAGTAGGCTGGGGCCCTAATTCAATATGATTGGTGTCTTCATTAAAAGAGGGAATTTGGAGACAGACACACACAAAAGAACTCCACATGGAGATGAAGGCAGAGGTCTAGAAGCCAAGAAATGCCCAAAATTGCCAAGAAACCACCAAAGCTATGAGAGAGGCATGGGACGGATTCTTTCTCACAGCCCACAGAAGGAACCTATCCGGCCGGGCACTATGGCTCGCGCCTGTAATCCCAGCACTTTGGGAGGCCAAGGCGGGCGGATCACCTGAGGTCAGGAGCTCAAGACCAACCTTGCCAACATGGTGAAACCCCGCCTCTACTAAAAATACAAAATTAGCTGGGCATGGTGGCACACACTTGTAATCCCAGCTACTCGGGGGGCTGAGACAGGAGAATCGCTTGAACCCGGTAGGTGGAGGTTGCAGTGGGCTGAGATCACACCATTGCACTCCAGCCTGGGTGACACAGTAAGACTCCATCTAAAAAAAAAAAAAAAAAAAAAAAAAAAAAAAAAAAAGGAACCTACCCTGCCAGCACTTCGATCTCGGACTTCTAGCCTCTAGAACTGTGAAACGATACATTTCTGTTAAGTCACCTAATTTGTGGTCTTCGTTTTTATAGAAGTCCTAGGAAACTAATACAGGTGATTTGCTTATGATGTTTGTCTAAAGGTCTCTATTAGTTGAAAGGTGATATAGCATAGTGGTTAAATACTTGGGTTTTTAGAACCAGACACCCAGGCGGATAATCTGGGAAAATTACTCATCATCTCTAGGCTTCCAATTTCCTTAAAATAAGATAGAGAATATCATAAATCTAGACCTGATAGTACTGTCATGAGGATTAAATGAGATAATGTATTTAAAGCACTAAGCCAAAGAAATACCTGACACATAGTAAACACTTGATGGGTGGTGGTTATTATAATGGTTATTATTAGTAATGATTGGCAACATTTTTTACTGTTGCCCCAAAGCCCCCAAAGAGTCCTTTACTATCTATATTTTAAAATATCTTCCCAGAGCACACTTAGGAAATGATTGAAATTTTCCCTTCCCTCTGACCCCTGCTCTCCAGGTTAATGGTCTGAGGCTCTGTTCCATCTCTGTCCCTTTCCAGGGATTTAATCTCAACCTCTCTCTCTCTGACATGAAACTTATATGATTGACACATAGGACCACCCACTTAATCATTTACACTAGTGAAAGTAAGATGGTTCTAAAAGTTGGGCGAGGATTTGAAGTGACCAGAATAGTTGCCAGGATCATGTATTCATTCATATACAAAAAACATATTTACTGAAAGCCAGTGGTCTCGGTGCAGGATCGGATTTAGTGTGGATTATTTGTCAGTGTCTCCTGTGGGCAGGGGAAGGGTTGCAGCATAATAACTCCATCATAACTACCACTTACTGAAATGTATGTCAAGTGCCAGGCTAAATTGTCTCAGCACAATTATCCTTTAAAATTCTGCAAGGTTAGATGGTCCTGTCATACCCATTTTATAGATGAGGAGATGGAAGCATGGAGCGATTAAGGGCCATAGCTGGTTAAGCGCAGAATCAGAATTTGAACACACATTCCACAGACTCCAGAGCTCCAGCTTTTAACTCCTGTGAGTCACTGCCTCAGCGGCACCAGGAATCCACTGCCCTCAGGTGTATATTTGAAACAGATTGTGAATGAGACAGAGAAAACCTGGTTACAGAATTAAATGCCAGCCTGTAAAGCAAACATACAATCAAAACCAAGCTAATGAAAAAACAAAACCAAAACCAAATCCCCAAAACCCAGAATACAAAAACCTGCCATGTGTTGGTTACTGGAGGAAAATAAGTGTTTTCCTAATGTTCAAATTCAGCCACTGAACCTAAGACTTGTTTTAATTTTGTAATTGTTTTGAAGCTGCTAATCTGCCAGGCATATGGTGCAGGTAAGTTTTGCCAAGTCGTTCCTCAGAAGCATTTTATTATGATAATAATCACAAATGTGACCTCAGTCCTTTTATCCTGTTTATTCTCCACCGTTTCCTGTGATAAGTGGTACTTCTGTACTTTGCCAACCTCCTCCACCCGCATTTGTTTAGGGAAAGAATATTAATTAGTGATATTAAGGAGGCTATGGGCTGCAAATGAAAATTTGATAATGGAATTCCTTAGACTATGTTTGCCCTCCAAGGCATCCTCTGTTTAAGCAGTTCAATTGAATATCATTATTAACATAAGTAATAATAATAATTAGCATTATTGCCTGCATCAGTTGTTATTCATGGAAAACTGCGAGCTCTTAAAAGTGCAAAATAGAGTCTCATTTTATGTTTATTTCCCTGTCATTTTTACTCTGCTCAACTCCTAAGCTTGGCAGCTGGACCCCTTACGAGGTCCTTATTGGATTTTTTTTTTTTTTGGAAAAATAAAGAAATTTCTTTATTCTCCCATTTGAAAGAAGAGTCTGTCAGAGGTAGAAAACCTTCCATAGGCCAACTTTTATAATTTTTAATTTAAAATTTTTTTTAGAGGCAGGGTCTTGCTGTGACATCCAGGCTGGAGTGCATTGGCACAATCATGGCTCACTGCAGCCTCAAACTCCTGGGTTCAAGCGAGCCTCCTGCCTTAGGTCAGCTTTCCTGAGTTATCCTGAAGCTTTATTCGTGCACCATAAGCCACTCAAGATTTTCCTCAAAACGTCTCCTGGTTTCCAGCATCTCTCTCTCCCAATCCATCATCTGGACACACTGAGAATCATGTTTCTAAAAAGCAAGTCAGGCTTCCCCACTCCTTTGCTGAAAAAGCTTGATAGGCTTCCCATTGCGCTCAGGATAAAATCCAGATTTCTTATCATGTCCTAATGCCATGACCCTTATTTCCTCATCTGGCTTTATCTCTCCTCACTCCATCTCCTTCTGCAGTCTGATCATATTAAACTTGTTTTGGTTTTGCAGAGAGACTGTGTCACCTCACCTCAAGCTATAGCATGTGCTGTAAATGAAATGCCGTCTCTTCCCTGATTCAGGCTTCAGTGTGGGCACCATGTCCTAGGAGCTTTCCTGTCTTCTCAGGTCCAAAGGTGGTGCCTAATGTTAATTTCAGGGCGGTATAAGACTGCATACGATACGCGCTTCCTCCCCGAGCACTGGTAAATGAATGGCTTCGAATATTTTACATAGAGGTCATAGTATGCTTCTGTTTCTCCCCTTCTTGGCTGTTGGGCTTAGAATAGGGGGCAACAAACTTTGGCCTGTGTGCCAAAAACAATCAGCCACCTGTTTTTTAAAAGCATTTTTTAAAATTGAGGGAAAATTCAGTGACATTTAGGACATTCACTTTTTTTCTTTTTTTTGAGACAATTTCACTCTGTCACCCAGATTCGAATGTAGTAATGTGATCTCGGCTCACTGCAGCCTCAACATCCTGGACTCAAGCGATCCTCCCACCTTAGCCTCCCGAGTAGCTGGGACTACAGACATGTGCCACGACTCCCAACTCATTTTTGTATTATTTATTTATATTTTATTTTGTTTTATTTTGAACAAAGGTGGATTGTCTCCACCTTTTAGTAGAGTATTTTGTAGTCAGGGTTTTACCATGTGGCCCAGGCTGGTCTTGAACTCCTGGGCTCGAGCAATCTACCTGCTTCAGCCTCCCAAAATGCTGGGATTATAGGTGTGAGCCACCATGCCTGGCCACATTTCCAGTTCTATAACCATCACATCTACTTAGTTCCAGAACATTTTCATCACTTCAGAAAGAAAGCCTGTAACTGTTGAGCAGTTGTTCTCCATTTTCTTCTCCTCAGTCCTTGGCAACCACCAAGCTACTTTCTGTGTCTATGGATTTGCCTATTCTGGACATTTTATATCAATGGAGTCATGCATTGTGTGACCTTTTATTTTATTTTATTTATTTATTTATTTATTTATTTATTTATTTATTTGAGATGGAGTCTCGCTCCGTTGCCCAGGCTGGAGTGCGGTGGTGCGATCTCGGCTCACTGTAAGCTCCGCCTCCTGGGTTCAAGTGATTCTCCTGCCTTAGCCTCCCTAGTAACTGGGATTACAGGCATGTGCCACCACACCCAGCTAATTTTTGTATTTTTAGTAGAGACGGGGTTTCGCCATGTTGGGCAGGCTGATCTTGAACTGCTGACATCAGGTGATCCACCCGCTTCAGCCTCCCAAAGTGCTGGGATCACAGGCATGAGCCACCATGCCTGGCCTACGTGGCCTTTTGTGTCTGCTTCTTTCATTTAGCATATTGTTCTCCAGGTTTATCCACCTGGCAGTATACATCTATACTTCCTATTCATGGCTTAATACTGTTCCGTTGGACGCATCTGCCGCATTTTGTGCATCCATTCTTCAGTTGATTGATCTTTGGATTGTCTCCACCTTTTAGCTACTATAAATAGGGCTGCTGTGAACATTTGTGTACAAGTTTTTGTTTGAACTCCTATTTGTAATTGTTTTCGGCCCTAAGAGTCAAGTTGCTGGGTCATATGGCAATTCGATGTTTAACCTTTTGAGGAGCCAGCAAACCCAATGCCTGTTGTTCTAAATCAAGTTTTGTTGGCATGCAGCCAAGGGCATTCCTTTACTTCTTGTCTATGACTGCTTCTGTGCTACAGTGGCAGAGTCAAGTAGTTGCAGCATACACCGTCTGCCCCTAAAGCCTCAAATATTATTTTTTATGGAGTTTTATGGAAGTTTGCTGAACTTTAATTTAGTATACCTGTGTTAAGCAATGTAGCCTGCAGGCCTTGAAGCCAGTTACAGCACTTTTTCAACAAAGATGAGGTGAGTACAGAAAAAAAAGTGTATTCTCCTTAACCTGACTTATGTATTCCTGATAATTTAGAATATTTTATGTGGATCTGAGGAGCCTGTTTTGAATATCAAAGGGTGAGGTCAAGTCTTGTGGGAAAAGTGGTCTGGAAAATTTCCTAGACTTTGGAGTCAGACTTTGTAGGTTAAGTCACTAAACCTCTCTGGGCCTCTGTTTTCTCATCCTTTAAATGGAGATGATTAGGCTGCCCATCTTGTAGGATGGTAGAGAGGATTAAATGAAGAACATACTGGTGAAGTGCTTAAATGGTGCCTGGCATAAATATTAACTCTTATTAGGTGAGGCTCAGAGATCACCCAGGACGAATAAAGAACATGGATCAATGAGCTAGTTTATCTCATGCCTTAGGATAAAATGCTCTGCACCCCTCCTCTTAAAATTGTTTTTGTAGTGTGATTTTTATTTTTGAGATAGGATCTCACTCTGTTGCCCAGGTTGGGGTGCAGTGGCACGATCTTGGCTCACTGCCACCTCCGCCTTCCATGCTCCAGCAATTCTCCCACTTCAAACTCCTGAGTAGCTGAGAGTAGCGTATCTTTAGCTAATTGTTTTATTTTTGTATAGAGACAGGTCTCACTATGTTGCCCAGGCTGGGTAGCATGATTAAAAAAAATATTTTTTGAGACAGAGTCTCTTGCTCTGTTATCCAGGCTGGAGTGCAGTGGCGCAATCTCAGTTCACTGTAACCTCTGCCTCCTGGGTTCAAGCAATTCTCCTGCTTCAGCCTCCTGAGTAGGTGGGACTACAGGTGTGTACCACCACATCTGACTAGCTTTTTAAAATATTTTTAGGAGAGACGGGGCTTTGTCATGTTCGTCAGGCTGGTCTTGAACTCCTGGCCTTAAATGACCCACCTGCCTTGACCTCCCAAAGTGCTGGGATTACAGGTGTGTGCCACTGTACCCAGACTGGGATAGTGTGATTTTTTTATTTTTAAATCATGATAAAAATATAGGTAATATAAAGCTTCCCATTGTAACCTTTTTTTTTTTTTTTTTTTTTTAGACAGAGTCTCGCTTTGTTGCCAGGCTTGAGTGCAGTGGTGCCATCATGACTCACTGCAACCTCTGCCTCCTGGATTTAAGTGATCCTCCTGCCTCAGCCTCCTGAGTAGCTGGGATTACAGGCATGCGCCACCATGCCCAGCTAAGTTTTGCATTTTTAGTAGAGATGGGGTTTCAGTATGTTAGCCAGGATGGTCACGATCTCCTGACCCCGTGATCCGTCCACCTCGGCCTCCCAAAGTGCTGGCATTACAGGCGTGAGCCACCACTCCTGGCCCATTTTAACCATTTTTAAGTGTACAATTTTAAGTGCACAATTAAGTGGCATTAAGTACATTCACATTGTTGTACAACCATCACCACCATCCATCTTCAGAAACTTCTCATCATCTCAGACTGAAACTCTGTCCTTATTAAATACCAATTCCCCATCCCTCCATTTCCCCATCCCTGGGCAACCCCTGTTCTATTCTCTTTCTCTACGAATTCAGCTGCTCTAGATACCTCATGTAAGTGGAATCATATGATATTTGTCTTTCTGTGACTGGCTTATTTCACTTAGCATAATATCTTTAAGTTTCATCCATGTTGTAACATGTTTCAGAATTTCTTTGTGTTTTACACATATTATTTGTGTAAAACACAAATAATATGCTATTTACCACTGGAATCACTTTTAAATGTACAGTTCAGTGGTATTAAGTGCATTCATATTGTTGGGCAACCATCACCACCATCCATCTCCAGAATATTTTTGTCTCAGAAAAATGAAACGCAGGCCGGGCACGGTGGCTCATGCCTATAATCTCAGCACTTTGGGAGGCCAAGGTGGGCAGATCACCTGAGGTCGGAAGTTCGAGACCAGCCTGACCAACATGGAGAAACTCTGTCTCTACTAAAAATACAAAATTAGCCAGGCATGGTGATGCATGCCTGTAATCCCAGCCTCTCGGGAGGCTGAGGCAGGAGAATGACTTGAACTCAGGAGGCGGAGGTTGCGGTGAGCCGAGATTGTACCGCAGCGTGGGCAACAAGAGTGAAATTCTGTCTCAAAATAATAATAATAATAATAAAATAAAAATAAAACGCAGCTGGGCACAGTGGCTCAAGCCTTTAATTCTTGCGCTTTGGGAGGCTGAGGCAGGACGATCTCTTTTGAGACCTTTGAGATCAGGAATTTGAGATCAGCCTGAGCAACATGTTGAGAATCTGTCTCTACCAAGAAAAAAAAAATTAGCCAGGTGTGGTGGTACGTGCATGGGAACATAGAGATGAATGCAGTTGGAGTAGAGCAAGACAGGAGAATGGTCTGAGATGGTGAGGAGGCACGTGAGGCCCCGCTGTGCTGACCTGGTGAGATCCTGGGAGAGGAGCTTGGACTTCATTCCTAGTGGGATCAGAAGCCAGGGGAGAGTTGTCCACAGGAGAGTCACATGATCATCTTCACTGGTTGCTGTTGAAAAAGACGGTTCTACTCTTTGACCATTGGCTTCGTAAAGAGGTTTTCAAGGCTCAGAGATGGCTTGTATTGTTATATTAGGAGAGGTTTGATGGTACTCAACCTGGTAATGGATGTTCTGTTTCAGGTGCTGTAAATGGGGCCACACATCAAACCCATTGACTTTCTACTTCAGAGACCCCAAAAGCCGTTCAACCCTAACCCTCAGTGCCCCTACATAAGGCTAGCCAGACATCGTTTATTGGGGTTACAGAGCAGCTGTCTAAATCCTGCCTGGACTCATTTAAAGCAGTGAGCCTCGGGGCACCTTGCTCCTGCCAACATTTCAGAGCCAGGAAAGACTGACTGGGGATGAAGGATGCACCTGACTTCTTGGCATCTGCTGTTGCATTTTTGTTTTGATTGTTTGAATGATGCTTGGAGGAGAAAAAGGGAAAAAAGAGGCCGATAGGCATTTCCCTCTCACTTAATGTTCTTTCTTCTGGCCCAGGACGGAAGGAAGGAAGGAAGGAAGGAAGGAAGGAAGGAAGGACGGTAGGTAATATCTATTGAACAGCAATTCAGGGACTGGCCGGTTATGGTTCCAAGTTACCTAATTTCATTCATTCATTCTATGAGAAATATTCATCGAGTGTCTTTATATGCCAGACATTGTTCTGGGCTCCAGGAATAAGCATTAAACACAATGGACAAAGCCTCTTCTCTCTTGGAGCTGGCTTTCTGACAAGGAAGACAAGACAGACATTAAACACGTGAGTACAAGTCAGGCAGATATGTCCTAGGAGGAAAAACCGAGCTGAGTAATGACATGGAGAGAGTGTGGACTATTTTATGTGGGAGGGGAACACTGATCAGGGAAGGTCTCTTTGCAAAAGTGATATCTGAGCAGAGAACTCAAGCAAATAAGGGAGAGAAGCCCCAGACTTTCTGTGGATCTGGACGTTGTTATTTCTTCTTAGATAAGGGTCTACCGAGAATTGGAGGAATTAAGTGACTCTTTCAAGATCAGAAGATAGTGGTAGCAGTAGCAGCAGCAGTAGTAGTAATAGATAAATTTTATTATGCTTGTCCTATGCCAGGAACTAGATGAAATATTTATTTCTGTCATCTCATTTAATTCTCACAACAAATCTACAAGGTAGATATCATTATTTTTATTCCCATTTTATAAATGACACCGAGGATCACAGAAGTGATATCACTTAGCTAGGGTCACACAGCTAATAAAGGAGAAGCAGAGATTCAAACCCAGATTCATTAGTCTCCAGGACACTATAACCATCTACTAGCCCATAGCTGATGAAACTGAGATATGGAGTGAAGCTTCTATCTGAAAACCCTTCTTTTCCAATAGGCCAGTTCAACTCCCAGCTTTCAATGGAGTTGAAAGTACTTACCTGGTACTTTGATGAGACCCTGGTTAGTTACGTGGGTATTGAGGGCCTTCTAAATAAGGGAGTAGTGCATTTGGATCTGTGACCACAGATACTTTGAGTCCCACGATCTGTGATTTGCACAGAGACCTTCCTGTGACCAATTATTGTGAGTCAAGAGCTCAGGTGTCCAATGAAAGTTCATGGGGAGCTACCCTTCTCTTGAAAGAAGTGGGTTATAGAGCTCTATTGGCCTGGGATGTGCAGCTCCATTGGTCCCTGATTTGGTGAGAAAAACTACAAACATGTGATCCAGATATGTGGATGTGTATATGCCTCTTAGTAAGAATGCGGTTGATTTTCTAAGTCTATGGAGCTGTGCACACAGCTATAGCTTTCATTTACTCACTCATTCTGTGCTGTGCCTGCTAGTGTGTTACATTCTGAGTCTGCAGCAATGAACAGGCAAGATCCCTGTCTTCCTGGTGAATACATTATAAAGGGGAGAATGAGGGAGTGGTGTGTGAAGAAGGAGAAAATAAAGCAGATGAATAAATGAACAAGATCATCTCAGATAGTGAGAGTGCTGTGAGGCATTGCCACAGAGAGACACTGTGATGTCTGCTCATATTGAGTGGTCAGTGGAGGCCCCTCTGAGCGGAGCCAATTGAACAGAAGGGAAGGGAGGACCAGCTATCAGCGGTTCTGCAGAAAAGCATTTCAGGTGCCGGCAACATCTCAGTAACAGAAGACCGGGTCAAGGGGTAAGTGCCTTAAGGACTGTGATAATTCGGTGGGTACACAAAGTATTTTGCTGAGACTTGCAAAAATGAAACCAGAGGGAATGCCAGCATGAAAAACATGAGATTTCCAGTCTGTGACTGCTAAAAGTCCCAGACTCTTTATAACTTATGAACTCTTTATAACTTATGAGCCGTGGGAGAACATTTGAAGAATGTGGTTCAAGAGAAGAACTAGCTAGCAGAGAAGATTTTAAAAAATATACCTTAAAAATAATTTTATGATGGGAAATTCCAAACATATATGAAAGTAGAAGAATAGCACAATGAATTCTCAGGACTCACTACCTGACTTCAACAATGGCCAACTCATGCCCCGTTTTGCTTATACCTCTACCTGTTTTCCCCACATACATTACTTTGAAACTAATTCCAGTCACTAACATTTCATCTGTAAACATTACAGTGTGTATCTTGAAAAGATAAACTCTTAAAAACCCAGGCACAATACCATCAGTGCACCCAAAACATTAACAATAATTCCTTACAACATCAACTATCCAGTCACTGTTCAGATTACTTACTGCCTGATACGTTTTTTTCTTTGTTTTTTATTCTTATTTTACTTTAAGTTCTGGAATGCATGTGCAGAATGTGCGGGTTTGTTACATGTGCCATGGTGGTTTGCGGCACCTATCAACCCGTCATCTAGGTTTTAAGCCCCGCATGCATTAGGTATTTGTCCTAATGCTCTCCCTCCCCTTACCCCCCACCCCCTAATAGGCCCTGGTGTGTGATGTACCCCTCCCTGTGTCCATGTGTTTTCATTGTTCAACTCCCACTTATGAGTGAGAATATGTGGTGTTTGGTTTTCTGTTCCTGTGTTAGTTTGCTGAGAATGATGGTTTTCAGCTTCATACATGTCCCTGAAAAGGACATGAACTCATTCTTTTTCATGGCTGCATAGTATTTTATAGTATACCTGTGCCAACATTTTCTTTATCTAGTCTATCATTGATGGGCATTTGGGTTGGTTCCAAGTCTTTGCTATTGTAAATAGTCCTGCAATAAACTCTGTCACCCAGGCTGAAGTGCAGTGGCACAATCTCGGCTCACTGCAACCTCTGCCTTCTGGGTTCAAGTCATTCTTGTGCCTCAGCCTCCCCAGTAGCTGGGATTACAGGTGCATGCCACCACACCTGGCTAGTTTTTGTATTTTTAGTAAAGACAGGGTTTTGCCATATGGTCAGGATGGTCTTGAACTCTTAGCTTCAAGTGATCTGCCGCCTTGGCCTCCCAAAGTGCTGGGATTATAGGGATGAGCTTCCACTTCTGACTCTGCCTAATACATTTTTAAGATAGTTTCTTTGAATCAGAATCCAACTAAAGTCCTACACATAGTGATTGGCTCATGTGTCTTTTAATCTATAGGTTTCCCCTTCAGTTCTTTTATTGCTGGAAAAATAGGTTATTGATCTTGTATAATTCAAAATGTGGTCAGTGAACCAGGATCATCAGCATCACCTGGGAACTCGGTAGAAATGCAGCATCTCAGGCCCCATCTCAGACCTCCTGGGTTAGAAACTACATTTTCACAAGATCCCTGGGTATTTTGTATGCACATTAAAGTTTGAGAAGCACTGCTGTAGAGTCCCCCACAGTCTAGACCTTGCCAATTGCATCTCTGTGGTGTCCTTTAGTGCATTCCTTCATCTTCCTTCTTTCTTTCTTTTCTTTCCTTTCTTTCCCTTCCTTCCTTCCTTCCTTCCTTCCTTCCTTCCTTCCTTCCTTCCTTCCTTCCTTCCTTCCTTCCTTCCTTCCCTCCTTCCCTCCTTCCCTCCTTCCTTCCTTCCTTCCTTCCTTCTTTCCTTCCTTCCTTTCTAGTTTGAGTTGGAGTCTCGCTCTGTCACCAAGGCTGGAGTGCAATGGGGTGATCTTTGGCTCACTGCAACCGCTGCCTCCTGGGTTCAAGCAATTCTCCTGCCTCAGCCTCCCGAGTAACTGGGATTACAGGCACCCACCACCACGCCCTGCTAAGTTTTGTATTTTTAGTAGAGACGGGGTTTCACCTTATTGGCCAGGCTGGTCTCTTGGCCAGGCTGATCTTGAACTCCTGACCTCCGGATCCGCCCGCCTTGGCCTCCCGAAGTGCTGGGATTACAGGCGTGAGCCACCACGCCTGGCCCATTTTCCATATTTCTGTAAGTTAATAAGTTGGATCTATAAATTTTTATCAGATTTAGGTCTGATTTTTTTCTTCTTCTTCTTTTTTTTTTTTTTTAAGCAAGACCACTTCGTAGATTGTTATGTTTGTCTATGAGGAGATAACTGGTGTCTGGTTATCTCCCATTTTTTTTTAAATGTTTTTATTATTTATTTATTTATTTAATTTTTGAGATGGGGTCTTGTTCAGTTGCCCAGGCTGGAGTGCATGATCATGGCTCATTGCAGCTTTGACCTTGCAGGCTCAAGCAATCATCCTACTTCAACCTCCTGAGTAGGTGGCACCACAGGCATGAACTAACATACCCGATTTGTTTTTTAAAAAACTAATTTGTAGTGATGGGGTCTCGCTGTGTTGTCTAGGCTGGTCTGGAACTCCTGGGCTCAAGTGATCCTCCCACCTTGGCCTCCTAATTTGCTGGGACTACAGGCATGAGCTACCGTACTCAGCCTCATTTGTGATGTTATCTATCTGCTGTATGATAATGCCTAGATCCATGAATTCATTAAGGGTTGCAAAACAGAGCAAGGCTTTGACCTGAGTGGATCCAGTTTATTTTGGAAGTAATTAAATCTCTAATTTTTATTTATCGTTTCTGTAAAATTAATGGTATATTGCACCAATTATGTGCCAGGAACTGTTCTAAGGGCTTTACATAAATGAATGCATTTATTGATCCTCACAAAAATCTTTAAAATTGTGTATTCATTTCCTATAGCTGCTGTAACAAATTGCCACAAACTTAGTGGCTTGGAACAATCCAAATTATTATCTTACAGTGTTGGAGGTCAGAAGTCCCAAAGAGGTCTCACTTGGTTAATATCAAGGTGTTGACAGGGCTGCATTATTTCTGGAGGCTCTGGGGAGAACCTGTGTCTCTTCCAGATTCTAGAGACCACCTGCATTCCTTGGTTTGTGGCCTCTTTCTCCATATTTAGAGCTACTAGCACAGCATCTTTAACTCTCTCTCTGATTCTCTTCTTCCTCCCTCTCCCATACTTAAAGACTCTTTTGATTACATTGGGTCTACATGCATAACCTCCTGGTTTTAAGGTCAACATTGATTCCATCTGCAACCTTGATTCCCTTTTGCTGTAGAATCTAACGTATTCATAGGTTCCAGGAATTAGGGCACAGACATCTCTGAAGGGACATTATTCTGCCGGCCACAACTAGGCTCTTTGTTTCCTGTTTTACAGACAAGGAAACTGAGAAACATCGAGGGGAAATAACTCACCCAGATTCACACAGGTCCTGACTGGTGGAGCTTGGATACAAACAGAGAGAGTCTGGCTCCAGAGTCCATGCTTTGAACCCAGCAGATGTGAGATCACTTAGTACTCAACACTAAATTTCCTCTGAGACCTTGATCTTGCCAATGAGCATATGTTTTTAGGAACATTGAACCCTGTGGTTGTCAGGGGATTTTTGCACACAAATGTTAACCAGTGAATTCACTGTTCTTTCTAGTGGTAAGTTAGTGTTTGCCTCGTAAAAGGTGGTACCAGTGGGCCTGTCCTTGGTTCAGTCTGTTTCTTCTTAGACCCAGTCAGTTATCCACTGAATTAACCCCATGCTGGATCCTAACCTTTTTTTGGTACATGTACCCTTTTGGCATCTGGCAGAGTCCATGACCTCCTTCTGAGATCAATATTCTTTTTTTTTTGGAGAAGATATGTTTATTAATGAATGATTACATTAGCTTTCTGGGCAACAAATCTAAATATGTCTACTTATATTGATCTTCTATTCAACTCAAACTGAATAACATAACTTGTTCTCAATATAACTTACTTATTTTTTAAAGAATTTTTGCATGCCCTTATTTAAACTGAGATCTTCTTGGTGTCAGACCTTTATCTCAAACTATAGGTAAATATGTTTACGATTATAAATCTGCTAGTAAACATATTATCTAACTTCTTCCACTTAGTAGTCTTCATATTAGACAACTATAGCTTAAGTATCATCATACTAATTACATTCAAATTTTCCCTATTGCCTTAAAGATTCCTTTTGGCAGTTTGTTTGTTTAAATTAAGACCCAAAATTCACATATTTCCTTTTTTATATGTATAACTCTTTCTAATTCCAAAACAATATTTAACCATTAGCACTTTTTGTTTTCGGTCCATTCAATTTTGGGAAAAGGTTATTTAGGCTATGAAATATTCTGTACTAGATTTGATTGACTGTTCTTTGTAATGTTGTTTAAATTATTTATCTATGCAAAAAATAAAGTGCATAGAATTACAAAGGAAACCAATTATACTAAAATATGGTTATCAAAATATAAAAAACTCACCAAATTTGTGTCTAATATGTAAATCTTTACTAATGCATCAAATAACAAGATTTAGTGGTGACAAAGCTATGTAATTCCAATTAGTGATGCAGACGTACAAGAAAATGAGATGTCTGTTATGATTGTAATGAGATATGAAAATATCGTGATTTATATTGGTGACAAGAATCACAGATATTGCAAATACTACTGTGGTTTGTTGCCTCCATTTATAATTTAAGGAAATGCTAAATTTCAGTTAGAAATCAGAGAAAATAAGGATGTTTCTATTTTCTCAGGCAAGTTTAGGGACCCTCTGAATTTTATCCACAAACCTCAAGTTGGGAGACCTGGCCTGGTACCCCGCTGATTTGTGCGGCTTATTTAGTATTTCTCTCTCTCTCTCTCTCTCTCTCTCTCTTTTTTTTGGAGACAAAGTCTCACTCTGTCACCCAGGCTGAAGTGCAGTGGCACAATCAGAGCTGGCTGCAACCTCCGTTTCCTGGACTCAAGCAATGCTCCTGCCTCAGCCCACAAAGTAGCGGGGACTACAGGCGTGAGTCACCACGCCCAACTAATTTTTGTAATTTTTTGTAGAGATGGGGTTTCACCATGTTGCCCAGGCTGGTCTCAAACTCTGAGCTTAAGCAGCCCACCCGCCTCGACCTCTCAAAGTGCTGGTATTACAGGTGTGAGCCACTGTGCCGGGCCTTTTTAGTATTTTCCTTGATTTGATAGAATCCAGCAAATATCTGTTGAGACCCAACTGTGGGCAAGGCATGTGCTAGGGACTTGGGAGAGAGCACTGAACACACAGAGTTGGCCTTCAAGGAACAGATAGGTTTCTTTTAAGCATTTCCCGCCTTCCTTCCAGTGGGAAAGTGTCTTCACCCTTCAGTGTAATTGCAAGCTCCTTGAAGGCTGGGAGTGGTTCTAAGCCCCTTCTCTTGTCAGACCTCAGATGCTAGGCATTGAAGAAACAGGAGGTTCAAAGATCAATGTTTACACAAAACGATTTTCAGTCGTGGATGGAAAAAAAAATATTTTCTTATTTAACAATTACACATTTATGTTAATGCAGATAAGAAAATATATAGAACTCGGCTGGGTGTGATGGCTCATACTTGTAATCCCAGCACTTTGGGAGGCCGAGGTGGGAGAATTGCTTGAGCCCAGGAGTTCCAGACCAGCCTGGGCAACATAGTGAAAACCTATCTCTTAAAAAAATAAAAGACAACATCTAGAACTAGCCATCTTAATACATAAAATGGGTTATTATTGCCTAGGATGAGGACTTTTCTTCTTTTTATAATTGTACTGAAAAGGACATGACATTCTACTTACCGTCTTCACCATTTTATAGTGTACAGTTCAGTTGTGTTAAGCATATTCACGTTGTTGTGCAATAGATCTGCAGAAGTATTTCATCTTGCAAAACGGAAACTCTAGACCCATTAAACACTAAATACCTCCAGCCCTTGGCAACCGCAATTCTACTTCCTGTTTCTAGGAGTTTGACTACTTTAGATACCTCATTGGAGTAGAATTGTTCGGTATTTGTCCTTTTGTGACTGGCTAATCGCATAAAGTCCTCAAGGTTTGTCTATGGTGCAGCACGCCACAGGATTTCCCTTTCTCTCTCTCTCTCTTTTTTTTTTTTTTAAGACAGGCTCTCATGCTGTCACCCAGGCTGGAGTGCAGTGGCATCATCTCGGTTCACTGCAACTTCTGCTCCCCAGGCTCAAGTGATACTCCTACCTCAGCTTCTCAAGTAGCTGGTACTATAGGCACACACCACCATGCCTGGCTTTTTTTTTTTGGCATATTTTTGTAGAGACATGGTCTTGCCATGTTGCCCAGGCTGGTCTCAAACTCCTGAAGTCCAGCAATTGGCCCCCCTCAGCCTCTCAAAGTGCTGGGATTATGGGCGTGAACCACTGCACCTGGCTGAATTTCCCTCTTTTTAAAGGCTGAATAACATTCCACTGTACGTAGATATCAGATTTTCAGTATCCTTTCATCTGTCAGTGGGCATTTGGGCTGCTTTCACCTCTGGATTATTGTGAATAACACTGCAATGAACATGGGTGTGCAAATATTTCTTTGAAATCCTGCTTTCAAATTTTGGGGGGATATAAATGGAATTTCTGGATCATATGGTATTTCTATTTTTAACTTTTTGATGAGTTTCCATACCATTTTCTATAGCAGCTGCACCATTTTGATTCCCACCAACTGTGCACAAAAGTTCCAATTCTTCGCGTCCTCGTCAACACTTGTTATTTTCTGTTCTTTTTAATTGTGGCCATCATAATGGGTGTGAAGTGATATGGGATGAGGATATTTAAAGATAATATTGAGTAAGTAATAGTAGAGGTGTTACATAGAAATGGCAAAAATGAAGGTGTACCAATGCATGAAGTTTGGAAACCTCTTTTTATTTTTGGAGAGAGTCCCTGTCACTCAGGCTGGAGTGCAGTGGCACGATCTTGGCTCACTACAACCTCTGCCTCCCAGGTTCAAGTGATTCTCCAGCCTCCCAAGTGACTGCGATTACTGACACCTGTCACCATGCCCAGCTAATTTTTGCATTTTTAGTAGAGACAGGGTTTCATCATGTTGGCCAGGCTGGTCTCGAACTCCTGACCTCAGGTGATCCACCTGCCTCATCCTCCCAAAGTGCTGGGATTAGAGGCATGAGCCACCATGGCTGGCCTGGAAAACTCTTGATCAGACAACTTCTAAAGCTGCCCAAAGTGTGGTCTGTGGTCAGTAATGGCCTGAAAACTGTTCCTTGTCTAAGACCAGATAATACAGAACTTGAGGGTACCTGTTTAGAGGGATAGCAATTGAACATTGCTAAAACATCTAAATGCATGATTGTTATTCTATCAATTCGCTTTTATTGTATTTTATGAAAGCATTGGCCCATGATGGATTGGCAAACAAAAGAAAACAAAGCAGACTGGCCCTGTAGCACAGACAGTTTGAGAAGCTCTACAGTGCCACCCAAGCTTGGCAACGAACGTAACTATCGAACTTGTTTTGGCCTCAGATTTTCCATCTGTATAATGGGGATAAGAAAAGGAAAGCCCAGTCTTTATTTTATTTATTTTATTTTATTTTTGAGACAGAGTCTGGCTCTGTTGCCCAGGCTGGTGTGCAGTGGTGCAATCTTGGCTCACTACAACCTCCACCTCCTGGGTTCAAGTGATTCTTGTGCCTCAGCCTCCCGAGTAGCTGGGATTACAGTCTTGTGCCACCATGCCCAGTTAATTTTTGCATTTTTAGTAGAGATGGGATTTCACCATGTTGGCCAGGCTGGTCTTGAACTCCTGACCTCAAGTGATCAGCCCACCTCGAGCCCCCAAAGTGCTGAGATTACAGGCATGAGCCACTGCACCCGGCCGGGAGCCCAGTCTTGATTGTTGGCAGCTAGTAGCTGGCTTGGTACTACTGCTAGGCTGTGGTATTCCCTACTTAAGCAATTTCACAGGGCGGTCACACTGGAAGATGTCATGCTGACCATGATGAAACAAGACAAAAACAAGACAGTTTGTAATGAATCCTATCTGAGCATGAAAGTATGAGCAGTGGGCAAACCACAAAAAGATGGGCAGACACATCCCTTTCTTCTGACTGACACTTGCAGTTACCGCTGCTTCACCAATGACAGCTTTAGCCCCACTCTATTCCTCCTGCCTCCTACATAAAAATGATGATGATGCCCAGCCATAGAATTAATACTGCTTTCTACCAGCTAACCAGAATCCTGTAACAAGCCCCCCAACACACTCTTTTTTTTTTTTTTTTTGTATTTTTTTTTTTAGTAGAGACGGGGTTTCACCGTGTTCACCAGGATGGTCTCGATCTCCTGACCTCGTGATCCGCCCGTCTCGGCCTCCCAAAGTGCTGGGATTACAGGCTTGAGCCACCGCGCCCGGCCAACACACTCTTACTGGGACACAGCTCCCACTCCCTGTGGTGTGTGGTCTCCCTTGTTGCAACGGGTTACTAAACCCATTTCTGTTCAACTACAGGTGTGTTTCTGGTGGCTTCTGGCTGATGAGCATGACGGGAATAATAATAATAGGTGGCTCTAGGATTAAATGAGTTCATGCATGCAACGTGCTTAGAGTGGTGCCTGGCTCCAAGTAAGGCTTAGTCAAATGTTAGATATTATTATTATTTGGAACAGGGTCTTGCTGTGTTGCCCAGGCTGGAGTGCCGTGGTGTGATCATGGCTCACTGCAGCCTCAACCTCCTGGGGTTAAGCAATACTCCCACCTGAGGATTACTCCTGAGTAGGTGGGACTACAGGTTTGAGGCACCATTACCGGCCTATTATTATGAATAATATTATTATCTTTGTCTCTTATAGTGATGGGCACCACATCTTGCCATAGAAAGACCCCATTCTTGCTGGGCACATTGGCTCATGCCTGTAATTCCAGCATGTTCAGAGGCCTAGGCAGGAGTATTACTTGAATCCAGGAGGTTGAGACCAACCTGGGCAACACAGTGAGACCTAGTTTCTACAAAAATTAAAAAATTAGCCAACTGCCATGGTGCAAATCTGTGGTCCCAGGTACTGGGGAGGCTGAGGTGGGAGGATTGCTTGAGCCCAGGAGGTTGGGGTTTCAGTGAGCTGTAATTGTGCCACTACACTCCAGCCTGTGTGACAGAGTGAGACCCTGTCTCAAAAAATTGAAAGACACATCCCACACTTGTGGGGACACCAAATTTGTGGATTGATTGGGATAGTGTATTCATCATCTATTGTTGTGTAAGAAACTACCCCAAATGTAGTAGCTGAAAACAACAAATACCTATTATGTCACAGCTTCCGTGGGTCAGGAATCCAGGAGCAGCTTAGATGGGTGGTTCTGACTCAGGATCTCTCATGACGCTGCAGTCAGGCTGCTGGCTGGAGCTGCTGTCGCACTGGGACTCAACCAGAGGAGGCTCTGCTCCGAAGTTCATTCACACGGGGGCTGTTCCTCCCCATGTGAACCTTGCCATTGATGGCCTGAATGTCTCTGCAACATGGCAGCTGGTTTCCGAGAGAGAGAGAGAGAGAGAGAGAGAGAGAGCGAGCAAGCACAACCCTATTCTATTCATGGTGCAGACTAGCCCTGGTCTGCGCGTGGTAGGAGATGCCACACAAGGTGATGAATACCTGAAGATGGGAATAATTGGGGACCATCTTGCAGGTTGGCTGCCATGGAGGGCCTCCCTGTTCCTCCAAGTGCCCTCCAGCTTTTCCCTCTTGGCTTCAACTTTTTTTTTTTTTTTTTTTTTTTTTGAGATGGAGTCTCGCTCTGTCATCCAGGCTGGAGTGCAGTGGTGTGATCTTGGCTCACTGCAACTTCCGCCTCCCGGGGTCAAGGGATTCTCCTGCCTCAGTCTCCTGAGTAGCTGGGACTACAGGCATGTGCCACCATGCCCGGCTAAGTTTTTTTTTTTTTTTTTAGTAGAGATGGGGTTTCACCCTGTCAGCCAGGATGGTGTCGATCTCCTGACCTGGTGATCCACCCACCTCAGTCTCCCAAAGTATTTGGATTATAGGCGTGAGCCACTGCGCCCACTCAGGCTTCAACTTTAATTTAGACCAAGAAGAATCTCCATTCTCTCTGAATGGAGCTTGAGAGACAAATACACAAGAAATGAGTGTGAGTATAGCTGGGGTGGGATGGGTCCTACAGGTGTTGGAGAAGCAGAAATCTTGTCCTGTCTGTTGACATTTGTCAAGGTCTCTGCAGGGACAGACTCCTGGGAGACTCTGCAGTCAGCTGTGTTTCCAGACAGGGAAGAGACACACGCTTTCTCTCTCTCTCTTTTTCTCTTCCTCTCTCCCTCCTCCCTGCAGCAAGAGTCTTGAATTCCTCTGACTGACAGTGTCAGATTGTCTTATCAAAACACGGGTCTGGGACTGCACTGCGATTGGCTGTGCAGAACCATTGTGGGGCTGGAGAATTCTTCTCCGAGGGAAATGATTATAAGGCATTTTAAGAACAGCAAGCCGAATGCTATGCACAGCTGGCAGTTCTTGTTTTTGACAAGTAATAATTGCCTCAGGTGCAACGGAAAGTGGGGGTTGGGGGGAGCTCTGTGAGTTTATTTTGAGAGGAGGCTCAGTGCACAGGGGTTGGGCTCTGGACAAGGAGGGGTGAGTGGGAGCAACTTGGCTCAGGGGGTCTCAGATTGACTCGATCTGGGGCTGAAGGAGCATCTGGGGTGGCCCTGAGTGACAATATGTTTCCTTCTGTGCCCCTGGGAACACCTTTTGCCATCTGAGTGGGGAGACAGGGGGTGACTTGTGATTGTAGGAAGGTCCAGATGCTCTGAGCAAACTGACCCAAAACGGCATCTGTCCTGCATGGGGGCTCAGCCCTGTGAGGGTGACGCGTGAAGGGCCTTTGTGCTTAGAGTCCTGGAACCACTGTACTCTTAGCTAGACACTTGCTACTCAAAGTGTGGTGCCTGGACCGGCAGCACCAGCACCGCCTGGGAGATCATAAGAAAAGCAGAGGCTCAGGTCCCCCTCAGGGACCTGCAGAATCCAAATCTGCCTTTTGATTTTTGTTTTTGTCTGTTTTGAATTTTTTTTGAGACAGGGTTTCACTCTGTCATCCAGGCTGGAATTCAGGGGTGCAATCATGGCTCACTGCAACCTCGCACTCCTGGGCTCAAGCGATCCTCCCATGTCAGCCTCCTGAGTAGCTGGGATCACAGGTACACACCAACATGCCCAACTAATTTTTTTTTTTTCTTTTCTGAGACAAAGTTTCGCTCTTGTTGGCCAGGCTGGAGTGCAATGGCATGATCTCGGCTCATTGCAGCCTCTGCCTCCCAGGTTCAAGTGATTCTCCTGCCTCAGCCTCCAGAGTAGCTGGGATTACAGGCCTGTGCCACTGTGCCCGGCTAATTTTTATATTTTTAGTAGAGATGGGGTTTCACCATGTTGGCCAGGCTGGTCTCAAACTCCTGAGCTCACGTGATCCACCCGCCTCTGCCTCCCAAAGTGCTGGGATTTGTATTTTTAGTAGAGATGGGGTTTCACCCTGTTAGCCTGGATGGTTTCTATCTCCTGCATGAGCCACTGCACCCATGACATTTTTTTTAGGCTTCAAAAAAGAAAATGGGCACTGCTATGCAAAGGAGAAGCTGGAATGAATGCCAGGCAGTCAAAAAGCCAACTGTTTTTGATGATTGGAGTGCTGGTTACAGAGGGAGCTCATTTTCTTTTTTGAAAATATATTTAAATGTTTTTTTATGAGGCCGAGATGGGCAGATCACCTGAGGTCAGGAGTTGGAGACCAGCCTGGCCAACATGGTGAAACCCCATCTCTACCAAAAATACAAAAATTAGCCAGGCATGGTGGCGGGCGCCTGTAATCCCAGTTACTCGGGAGGCTGAGGCAGGAGAATCACTGGAACCCGGGAGGCAGAGTTTGCGGTGAGCCGAGGTTACACCACTGCACTCCAGCCTGGGCAACAGAGTGAGACTCTGTCTCAAAGAAGAAAAAAAAAAAAAAAAGAAAAAAAATTATAGATTTAGGGGGTACAAGTGAAGATTTCTTATACACCTGTTCTGGGATTTTAGGGTAAACATCACCCGAATAGTGAACATTGTACTCAATAAGTAATTTTTCACTTCTCATTCCCCTCCCACTCTCCTACCTTTTAGAGTCTCCAATGTCTAATTATTCCGCTCTGTATGTCCAGGTATACCCTTTGTTTGGGGCTCATTTTCTTTTCTTTTTAAATAACCTTCACTTAAAAAAAGTTACTATGTGCATTATTGGAAACTGAAAAACACAAGAAGCAAAGAACAAAGTCATCTACAATCACAAGCAGTGGAACTCATTCTCTTTTTTTTTTTTTTTTTTTTTTTTTTGAGACAGAGTCTCTGTCGCCCAGGCTGAAGTGTAGTGGTGTGATCTCAGCTCACTGAAACCTCTGCCTCCCGGGTTCAAGCCATTCTCCTGGCTCAGCCTTCTGAGTAGCTGGGATTACAAGCGCCCACCACTATGCCCAACTAATTTTTGTATTTTTAGTAGAGACCAGGTTTCACCATGTTGGCCAGGCTAGTCTCAAACTCCCAACCTCAAGAGATCCGCCTGCCTCAGCCTTTCAAAGTCCCAGATTACAGGTGTGAACCACCGTGCCTGGCCCAGAACCCATTCTCTTCATGTGATTTTGTGTCAATGTGGAGAGAGATTCAACAAGGACATGGAGTCTATCAGACTTTGCATTGCCCCATTTTCCTGTTTACTAGTTTGATGCTTGCTCTAGGAAGATGTCTTGGCTCATGAAGGCCCATGTACATTGTGGAAGACTGTCAGGGAGCCGGGGACCAAGTCCTGTGGCTGAGAGGATGAAGGACTCTGGCCCAGTCTGGAACTGATCACTTCAGAGTAACATGATGGGGTAGTTCGTGGACTTTCATGTCAGACCAAGCTGGGTGTAAAGCCAGGAGCTGCCACTCAGCAGCTGTGCGACCTCAGGCAAGATGCTGTGCCTTCCCCTTCCCCCAGAGAATGGCCTCTGCCTGGTCTGCCTTGTTGAGCTGTTGCAACAGGAGCTCATGGATTAAGATGTGTAACATGCTCAGCATGGGGCTTGGCACATTACAGTCAGTGCTGAATAAAGGCTAGTCATTAATATTATGTTGACAAATTGTTTTATTTTATATGATTTAAAGATAGGCTTTGAGGTGATGCCGGGGCGGAGTGTGGATGGGAAATTTGATAATTTTGGGAGTTTGAGGAAGGCACTCCTAGAAGAGGGTAGTGATAAAACCGGCGAGATCTACAGAGCCCTTATGAGGTTTCTTTTTCTTTCTTTTTTTTCTTTTTTTAAAAATTGAGGTGGAGTCTCGCTCTGTTGCCCAGGCTGGAGTGCAGTGGCGTGATCTTGGCTCACTGCAACCTTTGCCACCCAGGTTCAAGCAATTCTCATGCCTCAGTCTCCCAAGTAGCTGGGACTACAGGCACATGCCATCAAGCCAGCTAATGTTTTTGTATTTTTAGTAGAGATAGGGTTTCACCATGTTGGCCAGGCTGGTCTCGAGCTCCTGACCTCATGTGATCCACCCGCCTCAGCCTCCTAAAGTGCTGGGATTACAGGCGTGAGCCACCGTGCCCTGCCTGCTTATGAGGTTTCTGTGTGGTTCTTCACTCAGTTCCAGCACACTCTTCCCTGGCCAGCAGTAAATCAGGAAGACAGCAGCCCCTAGAGCTGGGGTGGGGGTAACACAGGATGTTTGCAAAAGGGTTGCAAAAGGGTTGAATATTTCAGGAGAAAATCGCCAATTTTGTCTTTAAAAAATCAGCCAAGTAACCAACAAACCATGTGACCTCAGATAAATGTTGTTTCCTATCCAGCTCAATTTCCTCATCTCTAAAATGAGAGAGCGTATTCTTTATTCCCTCCATGCCAGGAACTAACCGAGAAGTAGAGATAGCTATTTGATAACCATCAAAATAAGAGCTTTCTTCTGGTGCACCTGCACTGGAGAACATCCACATAAAACTATAGTAACTGATGTGCCATGAAGAAAACGTGCTGTGGCAACCAGAGCAGATCTGAGTGAGACAGGGAGCTCAAGATACAGCATTTAAGCTCTGAGCTGAAGGAGTAGCTGGAGGTGAGTGCATTCGGCCAAGGGGTCAGCATATGCAAAGATCCTGTGGCAGTCTGGAGGAACTGAAAGAAAGTCAGTGTGGCTGGAGGGAGAGCAGGTGTAAACCCTCTTACATCAAACCTTGTGAGCCCTATGGAAGATTGCACATGTTGTCCAAAGATTGAAGGGTTTTAAGCAGGAGCTTAACATCGGCATATTAGCAGGAGCTCACTCTGGCAGCAGGGTGGAGATGCGATGGATCTCTCGTTTTTGGAAAGGATCACATTGTAACCCTTCTCTTGCCAAATTCTCTTTCCCTCGTATGGGCTGCATTTGTTTGTGAGATGAAGAGCAAGAACAGAGTGGTGGTAGATGAGGGCGGCTAGCAGATCTCCCAGAATGGCAGGGCATTTGAGAGCTGAATGGAGAATGGGTGTAATCAAAAGAAAAAAGGTGGAAAGATCTGGCTTGATTCCTTTTGCCAGAAATGATTATACTACACATTCCTGCTTTAACACTGATTTTGTGTGAAAGGTATATTAGTCCCTAGGCTGAGTTCTCTGCCCAGGGGTGGTACAAGAATGTGAGAAGCAAATACCCTCTCCAGAAGATAAAATTCTAGTGGAATTTTTATGTTATGTCTCAGGTCCCTTGACATGAATTGGCTTTGTTCAGCTGTCAGACAAAAACCCAATGCAACCGTTAATTTGTGGTGGCCTTGGATGACGGGTGAAAGTATTAGTCTGTAGCTTAAAACCTCAACAGCGTGTCCTTCCTCCTCCAAAGTGGTAATTAAACACGGTCAGATGTGACTCTCGCCAGGCTGTTTAGTTCTGCTGGGGAAGGTTTCTGAATTAGAGATGATGACTGTAAAATGTTTGTGGGTTGAAAGTCCTCTCTTGGGTATGGAGAAAAGATATAGAGAGAGTAGGAGAATTGTGTTCTAGTTACGAGTCATTCATCCAACAAATATTTATTGAGCATTGTCCTGGATACTATTGGTTTCCCACCTGGATCCCACTTAGGAGTCTAAGGCAGCTGCCAGGGAATTGTGCTCAGTTGATGGTGCTGAGGGATGCCTGGGAGGTTACACCTCGCACCCTCCCCAAGGGCAGCCCACTGCCAATGGAGAGGCCAAATGTAAAGCTGGCCACTTGATACAGGCTGGCTTCATGCCCCAGAGCTCCTTGTGGAGTTGGTCTGAGAACAGGCTTCTGCTGAATCTATATCTTTTCCTTTCTATCTCACTTCCCTCACTCCCTTTCTCCTGAGGGTGTCAGAAGTGTTCAAACAAGAGTGACTCCATCGTGAATATGGGCTGGGTGAAATGAAGCTGAGATCTGCTGGGCTGCATTCCCAGGGAGTTAGGTATCCTTAGTCACAGGATGAGGCTGGAGGTCAGCAGGACAAGATACAAGTCATAAAGACCCTGCTGATGGCCGGGCGCCGTGGCTTCCACCTGCAATCCCAGCACTTTGGGAGGCCAAGATGGGCGTATCACCTGAGGTCAGGAATTTAAGACCAGCTAGTTCAAGACTAGTGTGACCAACATGGCGAAACCCCGTCTCTACTAAAAATACAAAAATTAACGGCGTGGTGGTGCATACCTGTAATTCCAGCTCCTTGGGAGGCTGAGGCACGAGAATGGCTTGAATGAGGGAGGCGGAGGTTGCAGTGAGCCGAGATCATGCCACTGCACTCCAGCCTGGGAGACAGAGTGAGACTCTGTCTCAAAAATAAACAAATAAAAGACCCTGCTGATAAAACAGGATTCAATAAAGAAGCCAGCGAAAACCCACCAAAACCAAAATGGTGACAAAAGTGACCTCTGGTCATCCTTTCTGCTCGTTATATGCTGATTATATTAGCATGCTCAAAGACACTCCCACTGCGCCATGACAGTTTACAGATGCCATGGCAACAACCAGAAATTACCCTATATGCTCTAAGAGGAAGAGGAGCCCTCAGTTCCAGGAATTCCTGGCCCCTTTCCTAGAAAACTCATGAATAATCCATCCCTGGTTTAGCATATGATTAAGAAATAACCACAAAAATAGCCAACTAGCAGCCCTTGGGGCTGCTCTGCCCATGGAGCAACCATTCTTTTATTCCCTTTTTTTTTTAAAATAAACTTGCTTTTACTTTACTCTGTGGACTCGCCCTGAATTCTTTCTTGCATGAGATCCAAGAATGCTCTCTTGGGGTCTAGACTGGGACCCCTTTCTGGTAACAAGAGCACTCCCTCAGTAAAGCAGGGCATAAGTTCCTGTTTCAGGTTTTGCTCCGGGGGTACCTGCCTCAGACCTGCTGTGTGTTGGGTACTGTGTTTATGCCTTGGAGATAGAGTGCTAAGCCCTTTGAGCAAACTCTCTGCCCCAAGGCAGCTCAGTGCCTTCTAGGGGGGGTCTGATTTTCCATATTCTAATCTTGTAATTTTTTCTTCTTTTTTCTTTTTTTGAGATGGAGTCTTATTCTGTCACCCAGGCTGGAGTGCAGTGGAGCGATCTCAACTCACTGCAACCTCCGCCTCCCAGGTTGAAGTGATTCTCCTGCCTCAGCCTCCCGAGTAGCTGGGACTACAGGCATGTGCCACCATGCCCGACTGATTTTTTGTATTTTTTTTAGTAGAGACAGGGGTTTCACTGTGTTAGCCAGCATGATCTCGATCTCCTGACCTCGTGATCCACCCACCTCGGCCTCCCAAAGTGCTGGGATTACAGGCATGAGCCACCCTGCCCGGCCCCTGGTCTTGTAATTTTGAGAAGTCACTGGAGCTATGCCAGCCTCAAATTTCTTATCAATCGAATGGTGATAACAGTGCTTGTCTTTACTTTTTTCCTTTTATTTTTTAGTCTTGCACTGTCACCCAGGCTGGAGTGCACTGGCATGATTCCACCTTACTGCAGCCTTTAACTCTGAGACTCAAGTGATCTTCTGACCTCAGCCTCCCAAGTAGCTGGGACTATAGTACACTCTACCATACCTGGCTGATTTAAGAATTTTTTTTTTTTTTTAGACCTAGGGTTTTACTATTTTGCCCAGGCTGATCTCGAACTCTGGCCTCAAGGGATCCTCCTGCCTCGGCCTCTTGAAGTGTTGGGATTACAGATGTGAGCCAGGGCACCCAACCAATGCTTTCCTTTCCTGAAAAGACCAAGCAACAGCAGCAACAGGATGGTTTAAGCCTTCTTAAGCATCTGTCAGCTGCCCTTCCCCATCACCGCTTCCAGATGAGGACCTTGTCTTCTATTTCTAGCTAGGTTGCTGCTGCTATACATGGAAATTCTGGATCCTCCACTTTAGGACCATGAATTGATAGAAAAGTGGCTCTCACACTGCTACGTAGGTGTTTGTTGAATGAATGAATGATAATATGATTAACAACAGTGCTATCACTCAAGCAGCCCAGATACTGGAATAAGCACTTTATTGCTTCTTTCTTAAATTAAAAAAAAAAAATTTTTTTTAATAGAGAAGGAAATGGAGGCACTGAAATACCAAGACATACTGAATATGAGAGCAGTTCAACAACTGTGTACAACACACATATACAGATGTAAAATGTTAAAGACAGGACTTTGGATGGAAGGATTAATTTGCAACACTGATGTTTCCTAAGAAAATGGCTGGAAGAAATTTCTTTTAGAATGTTCTTTGTTTCTTCTTCTTCTTCTTTTTTTTTTTTTTTTTTTGAGACAGAGTTTCCTTTTGTTGCCCAGGCTGGAGTGCAAAGGTGCCATCTCAGCTCACTGCAACCTCTGCCTCCTGGGTTCAGGTGATTCCCCTGTCTCTGACCCCCTAGCAGCTGGGATTACAGGCACCCACCACCACATCCAGCTAATTTTTTGTATAGTAGAGATGGGGGTTTCACCACATTGGCCAGGCTGGTCTCGAACTCCTGACCTCGGGTGATCCGCCCGCCTCAGCCTCCCAAAGTGCTGGGATTACAGGCATGAGCCACCATGCCTGGCCTGGAATGTTTTTCTATAACTTGCTCCTTTGTTCAGTTCACATGTGGACAACCCTTTTAACCCATTGTTGGAGGTCACGGAGGTTGTTTTTGAATCTTGAAACCAAACACTTACAGATGGTTCCCCCAAAGGATGGAAGAAAGGAAACAAGAAACAAGAAAATCACAACCATCTGCTATCATAAAAGGAGCCCGCATGATCAAGTTTTTAGAATTGTGGATCTGTACTTCTGCTACTACTCAGGTTTTAGTGGAGGCAACATAATGCCAATAGCTAATTTGTTTGGTCATTAAGCTTTGATAGAACTTCAGTCTAAGGGACATACAATTATATTAATGTACGTGCTCCAGAGTCCCTGATTTTATGATCTGTGGATTATTTATCATTGTTTCAGGATAGCAGTAGTTTACTTTGGTTTCATGATGTTTTTAAAGTTAGTTCTGGAATTCAAGAGACTTGGTAGGATTCTTTGCTTTTGTCTTTCCTTATTACTATTATCATCATTTTTCTCTCTTTTTTTTTTTCATTTGAGACAGTGTCCCTCTCTGGTGCCCAGGCTGGAGTGCAAGTGGCATATCATATAGCTCATTGCAACCTTGACCTCCTAGACTCAAGCGATCTTACCACTTCAGCCTCCCAAGTAGCTGGGACTAGAGGTGCATGCCAACATGCCTTGCTAATTTTAAAATTTTTTTGTAGACATGGGGGTCTCCCTATGTTGCCCAGTTTGGTCTTGAACTTTTGGGCTCAAGAGATCCTCCTGCCTTGGCCTCCCAAAGTACTGGAACTACAGGCAAGAGCCAACATGCCCAGCCTGTTATCATTATTTTATTTTATTTTTCTTGGCTCTGCCATTTACTGTGTGAATTTGGACGAATTACTCACTTCAAAAAATTTTTTCTTCCCTGCCCTGCCCTGCCCTGCCTTGCCCTGCCCTTCCCCTCCCCTCCCCTCCCCTCCCCGGAATTATTTTTCCTTACCCTTGCCTTTCCCCTTCCCCTTTCCCTCCCTCCCCTCCCCTCCCCTCCCCGGGAATTATTTTCCCTTCCCCTTGCTCTTCCCCTTCCCCTCCCTTCCCTTCTCTTCCATTCCCTCCCCTCCCCTCCCCTCCGCTTCCCTTCCCTTCCCCTTCCCTTCCCCTCCCCTCCCGAGAATTATTTTCCCTTCCCCTTGCCCTTCCCCTTCCCCTCCCTTCCCTTCCCTTCCCCGCCTGGGAATTATTTTCCCTTTCCCTTCCCTTTCCCCTTCCCCTTCCCCTTCCCCTTCCCCTCCCCGGAATTATTTTCCCTTCCCCTTGCCCTTCCCCTTCCCCTCCCTTCCCTTCCCTTCCCCTCCTGGGAATTATTTTCCCTTCCCCTCCCTTCCCTCCCCTCCCCTCCGCTCTCCTTGCCCTCCGCTTCCCCTCTCCTCCCGGGAATTATTTTCCCTTCCCCTTCCCCTTCCCTTCCCCTCCCTTCCCCCTCCCTTCCCCCTCCCCTCCCTTCCCTTCCCTTCTCTTCCCTTCTCTTCCCTTCCCTTCCCTTGCCTTCCCTCCCCCCCCTCCCCTCCCCCCATCTCTTCCCCTTCCCTCCCTTTGTGCCTGCCTGCCTACCTTTCTCTCTCTCTTTCTTTTTAATAGAGATGGGATCTCACTTTGCTGCCCAGGCTTACCTTGAATTCCTGAACTCAAGTGATTCTCCTTCCTCAGCCTCCCAAATAACTGGGACTATAGGTGCATGTCACCATGTCTAGCTAATGTATTTGTTTTCGATTACGGCATGACAAAGCACCCAAAAACTTAGTAGCTTAAAACAACACACAGTTTCTAGGGGTCAGGCATCCAGGTATAGCTTAACTGGGACCTCTACTCAGAGGCTCTCACAGGCTGCAATCACAGTGCCCACAAGGCTGCAGTTATCTCAAGATTCAAACTGGGGAGGCTCTACTTCCAGGCTCATGCGGTTATTGGCAGAATTCAGTTCCTTGAGAGTTGTTGGGCTGAGGGCCTCCTTTTATAGCTGAGTGCTGGCCAGAAGCTGCCCTCAGTTTCTTCCTAGATGATTCTCCCTGACAACAGGGAAGCTTGTTTCATCAAAGCAAGCAGTGAGAAGATATATCTATATCTATGTATTTATGTCTATTTATCTATATATCTATATCTATATAGAGAAAGAAGACATAACTCACAGGTGTTTTTTTGTTTTGTTCTGTTTTTGTTTTTTTAATGGTTATGGACAAAATTGCAGTCCTCTCCCAAATCCACATGTTGAAGTTCTCACTCCCAATGTGACTGTATTTGGAGATAGGGCCCTTTCAGAGATACTTAAAATAAACCAAGTTATAAGGGTGGGGCCCTAATCTGATAGGATCTGTGTCCTTATGAGAAGAAACATGATAGGAAAGACCATGTGAGAGCACAGTGAGAAGGTGGCCGTCTGCAAGCCAGGAAGAGAGCCCTCACCAGAAACCAACCCTGCTGTCCTACCTTGATCTTGGACTTCCAGCCTCCAGAACTGTGAGAAAATAAGTGCCTGCTGTTTAATCTCCCAGTCTATGGTATTTTGTTATGGCAGCCTGAGCTGCCTAATATGATAACCTGATCTTGGAAGTGACATCTTGCCACTTTTGCCAGTTCTATTCCTTAGAAGCAAGTCACCAGGTTCAGCTCACACTCTAGGGTGGGGGTTCCACAGGGCATAAATACGAGAATGAGAGGATTGGAAGCCACTTAGAGGCTGCCTATCATAGGCACTGCTGTCTCTTCCCAAGACGGCTAAAATATAATAATATTTAATATTTATCTAGCATTTGCATTTAGTATATACTAAACACAGACGACTCATTAATTCTCTCAACGAATTTGTGTGTGGGGTATTACAATTATTTCAATTTTTACAGATGGGGAGACTGAGTCTCAGAGAGGTGAAGTAACATGCCCAGGGTCACATAACAAGTAAAGGACAGGACTGCTGTCTGAACATAAGTAACTCGCTCAGAGGTCTCACCCTCCCACTCTTGTTTTCCTCCAATCTGCTGCCAACACAATAGCCAGAGCATTTGCTCTGTCACCCAGGCTGGAGTGCAGTGGTGCAATCTCAGCTCCCTGCAACCTCTGCCTCCCAGGTTCAAACTATTCTCATGCTCCAGCCTCCTGAGGAGCTGGGATTACAGGCGTGCACCACCACACCCAGCTAATTTTTCTATATTTAGTGGAGACAGGGTTTCACCATGTTGGTTAGGCTGGTTTCAAACTTCTGGCTCAAGTGATCACCCGCCTCAACCTCCCAAAGTGCTGGGATTACAAGTGTGAGCCACTGTGCCTGGCCCAGAGCATTCATTTAAATCAGACATGCCATCTCATTTAAAACCCTCCAATCCCATTCCACTTTAAATAAGTTCCAAATCCCCTTACTATGATGCTGTGGGCTGAATTATATATCCCTCACCCTAACCCCCTCCCAATTCTAAGTCCTAACCCTCTTTGTTTCCTTCCAAATGCCACCTTCTTTGGAGATAGGGCCTCTGTGGAGGTACTTATGTTAAAATGATTTCATTTGACTGGGCCTTAATCCAATATGACCGGCATCCTTATAGAAAGGCATACACAGACACATGCAGAAGGTGGACCATGTGAAGACACAGGGAAATGTCAGCATCCTACAAACCAAGGAGAGCAGCCCAGAACAGATTCTTCTCTCGCAGCCCTCAGAAGGACCCAACCCTGCTGACACCTTGATCTTCAACTTCTAGCCTTTGAACTGCAAGAAAATGAATTTCAGTCATTTTAAGCCACCCTGCCAGTGGCACTTTGTGTGGCAGCTCGAGGAAGCAGATGCCTGCCCATTGCTCCTGGCTCACTTAAGCCGTGGCAGCCTCCCTTCACTTCTTTGCACACACTCTGTCATTTCAGGGCCTTTGCATGTTTTTTTTTTTTTTTTTTTTTCTACCTAGAACATTTTTCTTTTTCTTCTTGTTTTGAGACAGGATCTTACTCTGTTACTCACGCTGGAGTGCAGTGACGTGATCATAGCTCACTGCAGCCTCAACCTCCCTGGGCTCAAGTGATCTTCCCACCTCAGCCTCTTGAGTAGCTAGGACTATAGGCACGTGTCACCACTCCCAGCTAACTTTTTTCTTTCTTTTTTTCTTTTTTTGAGACAGAGTCTTGCTTTGTTGCCCAGGCTGGAGTGCAGTGGCGTGATCTCTGCTCACTGCAACCTCTGCCTCCCAGGTTCAAGCTATTCTCCTGCCTCAGACTTCTGAGTAGCTGGGACTACAAGCGTGTGCCCCCATGCCTGGCTAATTTTATATATTTTTAGTAGAGATGGGATTTCACCATGTTAGCCAGGATGGTATCCATCTCCTGACCTTGTGATCCACCTGCCTTGGCCTCCCAGCTAACTTTTTTTTGTAGAGACAGGGTCTTGCTATGTTGCTCAGGCTGGTCTCAAATTCCTGGGCTCAGGAGATCCTCCTGCCTTGGCTTCCCAAAGTACTGAGATTACAGGCATGAGCCACCACACACAGCCTCTAGAACAGTCTTACTTCCCTTCCTCAATGCTCACTCCCTCTTATTCCTCCACTCTGAGCTTCATTTCACCTCGTTAGTGAAGCCTTTAATTCCTTTCTTATCTAAAGAGGTCCTCCTGTTGCTCTCTACCCTACCACACTGTAAATTTTCTTCATTGCACTTACTGCAATGTATAATTAGACATTTATTTATTTATTTGCTGCTTTTCTCTCCCCCTAGAGTGTAGACTATCAAGGACAGGAATTACATCTGTGTAATTTGCCAGAGCGTCTCCAGCACGCAGCACAGTTCATGGAACCCAGTGCGTGCTCAGCGACGATCCGTTGAACGACTGGAGTAGTGATTCTCAACCCCGGCTGCACAGGAGAGTCACTTGGGGGTGCTTTTAAAAACAACGATCCTTGATTTTCACCCCCCTGAGATGCTGAGTCAGTCCCATGCAACTAGATTGAGGACAAGCGGATGAGGGAAACCATTTCCTTTTCAATCTGTGAAGGTTTGTTACATTTATGGAAAACTTGAACTTCACCACAGTCTTACAGGAAGCATGAAATTGAGCCTTGAGTTTTTTTTTTCTCAACCGTCCAACTGTTATGGGCCTACAATTGTATAGCTCAGAGTAACAGAGAAGAACTTTGGGGTTGGCAAAGAATTGGAGCAACCTCACGCAGGAAAGAGGTGTGGCACCTTGGGTGCATCTCCCTGCATTCCGTCCATTCTGTAGTGTTGGGGTCACTCTGCTCCAGAGGAAGATGCAGAAATGGCCCTCTCAACTTTCCTTATGTGTGCATGTGTGGAGGAAGGGCCTAATACGGCACGTTGCTGTTTTTTACATTGGGGTATAATTCGTGTCTTATAAAACTCACCATTTAAGAGTGTATAATTTGGTGGTTTTAGTGTATTCTCAAGATTTTTCAACTATCACCGCTGTCTAATTCTACTATGTTTTCATCACCTCTCAACCCCAGACCTTCTAGCATTAAGCAGCTACTCTTTCACTCCTGTTCCCCAGCCTCTGGCAGCCGCTAATTTACTTTCTGTCTCTATGGATTTGCCCATTCTGGGTATTTCATATACATGGAGTCATACAATACGTGGCCTTTTGTGTCTTGGTTCTTTCATGAAACACAGTATTTTCTAATTTCTAATTTTTACATTTCTGTTGTAGAATGTATCAGTACTTCATTTCTTTTTATGGCTGAATAACATTCCATTGTATGGATAGACCACATTTTGTTTATTTATCTGTTTATGGACATTCGGATTATTTCCACCTTTTGGCTACTAGAAGATACATTTTTTAAAATAACATTGTTATAGAAGTCTTGTTTTCTTGGCTAGAGGATGTCTCTGGTTACAGAATTCTGTTTGCATTGTGCTGCCCTCTAGGACCAAGGACTTTGGTTTTCAAGTTCTTTGGTCGAGAGAGAGAGAGCAGTCTTGAGTCTATCAGAACAGGCCCCTGACAAGCAGAAGTGAACAGTGTTGATGCCTTCCAGCCAAAGACCTCCAGGAACACACCCGTATTGAACAAGTTGGGTTTCATGTTCATTGCAGCAAGGGAGGACGCACACATGGGGAACCATGGAAGGTGTTGGAAAGGACTCATTATAGGATTTGGACTTTGGTTGTTTGATTTTAGGGAGAGTCCAAGCAGGCACAGGCTGGGATGTGCACTGGTGTGGGTGCAGCCTGAAAGGGAGGCAATTTTACCACTGACAGTCTCAATAAATTGTATCTATAAGGAAGGGAGGGAAAGCAGACTAGAGCAAGGCTAAAACTATGACTGGTGAAGAACACTAGTCACTTGCATTCACCAGGAGAGGGTCATGTTTGGTATTTTGTGGCTTGGACAATGTTCCTGTTTTGTCTGTGTTCACATGTGATTACAGAGTCTTCTTTATGTCCTGATTCATCATGACTACAGAGTGGCTTTGTCTAACATTGATGCTCTGTGAAATTGTTTATGTTTAGGAAAACACCAAGGTTGACCTGTCAGTGCCCGGCCAGTTCCCAGCTGTCAGGGGCTGCTTTCCTCTTTATCACTAGCTTTGGATTTGCTCCTTCCAGTACTTTCCTCATGTAAAGTAAGGTAGTCCAGTGTGTTCACACAATTGAGAGCGTTTATTACATTAGCCTCCTATTTTTTGCCAGGATAATCGTAGCACCATGGTGTGGTAAGTGGAGGTAGAGTATGGTGGTTAAAAACAAGTGCTCTTGAGGTCGGGTGTGGTGGCTCACACCTGTAAATCCAGCACTTTGGGAAGCAGAGGCAGGAGTATTGCTTGAGTCTGAGAGTTCGAGACCAGCCTGGGCAACATAGCAAGACCTTGTCTCTTAAAAAAAAGAACAAGCGCTCTTTATTCAGAAAATCTTTTTAGTTGTGTGACCTTGAGCAAGTTCACTTGACCCCCCAGCCTCGACTCCCTCATCTGTAAAATGGGGGTAATAATAGTGACTAACTTATAGGGCGATTATGATGCACCAATGAAATAATGCATGAGGCTGGGCGTGGTGGCTCACGCCTGTAATCCCAGCCCTTTGGGAGGCTGAGGCGGGCAGATCACGAGGTCAGGAGTTTGAGATCAGCCTGACCAACGTTGTGAAACCCCATTCTACTAAAAATAAAAAACTTAGCCAGGTGTGGTGGTGCATGCCTGTAATCCCAGCTACTCAGGAGGCTGAGGCAGGAGAATTGCTTGAAAATGGGAGGTGGAGGTTGCAGTGAGCTGAGATCACGCCACTGCATTCCAGCCTGAGCGACAGAGCAAGACACTGTCTCAAAAAAAAAAAAAAAAAAAAAAGCGTGAAAAAACTTTTAGCCTGGCATCTGGCCTGCGGTTAGTATATACTATTGACTACCAGTGATTCAATGGAACTGTATGTTTCTCTGCTTAATTTATCAGAGTTTGCCTTCGTACCTGTGATGAAAAAAACAGTGGACTGTAAGACCTTGGGACCTTGGTTCCCTGAACCAAGCCAGGACAATTGTATTGTTTATCCTGGTATTTTTAAACTGGACACCAATGTTTGTCATTCAGGGTTGGATATGTAGACTGGGAAGTGATGTTAAGCCTCCTTGAGTGACCATTTTCTGCTCTGTTGACTTAGAACCTTGAGGTTAAAAAATAGTTATAGGAAACCATGTTTGTTTGAATGTTTGTCGGAGAGAAGAGCAGAAAAGCAGAGAAAGGTGATCTTTTTAAATTCTTTTTTATTATTTAAACATTTTTTTATTTTAGGTTTGATGATACATGTGAAAGTTTGTTACATAAAGACGTGTCACAGAGGTTTGTTGTACATATCATTACATCACCCAGGTATTAAGTTCAGTCCCCAATAGTTATCTTTTCTACTCCTCTTCCTCCTCCCACCCTCCCCCTTCAAGTAGACTCCAGTGTCTGTTATTTCCTTCTTTCTGTTCATAAGTTCTTATCATTTAGCTCCCACTTATAAGTGAGAACATGTGGTGTTTGGTTTTCTGTTCCTGCGTTAGTTTGCTGAGGGTAATAGCCTCCAGCTCCATCCATGTTCCCACAGAAGCCATGATCTTGTTCTTTTTTTATGGCTGCATAATATTCCATGGTGTATATATACCACATTTTCTTTATCCAGTCTGTCATTGATGGGCATTTAGGTTGATTCCATGTTTTGCTATCATGAATAGTGCTACAATGAACATTCGCGTGCATGTGTCTTTATGGTAGAATGCTTTATATTCCTCTGGGTATATACCCAGTATTGGGATTGCTGGGTTGATGGTAATTCTTTTAGCTCAGAAAGGCAATCTTCAAAGAGAGGAGAATAAAGTGGGGTGAGAGAGAGAAGGAGTGAAGAAAGGAGAAAAGAAGAGAGAAAAGAGAGGAAGAGAAGGTTCTATGAAGCTCTAAGTGTTCTATCTGGTCTGCCCTGAGTTAGTAGAGGAATAAGAATAAAGAAAAAAATGTTACTAGTCCTCTACGACACATCACACACATGGGTGAATCAAATGGGCAAAGCAAGAGTAGAATTTTACACCACCAGGCTGTAAACCACCAAGCCGCAGGCCTGGCTTGTTTTGACTGTTGAGCATCTCCCCTTGCTTTCTTTCTTTCTCTTCTCTCTCTCTCTCTTTTCTTTTGAGACGGAGTTTCACTCTTGTTGCCCAGGTTGGAGTGCAATGGCCTGATCTCAGCTTACTGCAGCCTCCGCCTCCCAGGTTCAAGCGATTCTCCTGACTTAGCCTCCCAAGTGGCTGAGACTACAGGTGTGTGCCACCACACCTAGCTAATTTTGTATTTTTAGTAGAGATGGGGTTTCACCATGTTGGTCAGGCTGGTCTTGAACTCCTGACCTCAGATAATCCACCCACCTCGGCCTCCCAAAGTGCTGGGATTACAGGCGTGAGCCACTGCACCTGTCCTCACTTTCTTTTACCCACATCAGTCCTGAGAATTTCCAATCCCAGCATCCTGCCTTCTCCCTCATTCCCGCAGCAGGACTGGGGAAGTGATCAGGCCAATCAGAGTTCCCCAATATCCTGGCCATGTGGATTGGGCCAGCTGTGGGCACGTGACCTTAGCTAAGCCAATTACCTACTCAGAATGTTTTTTGTTCTTTAATACAGAGCAGTGAGAGACAGGGTCTTGGCTTTTGAATAATGGGGCTGAAAGAAGTGAGTCAGGGACTGCCAGGGGCTGTCTCCTATACCATGAGGAGAAATCTTGTCTATAGGGAGAACGAGCCAAAAGATGGAAAGTCATTGAGAGGGAGAGGGAGAGGGACATTGAAGGGGGGAAGACAAAGAGAGAGACATAATATAATGTTGAGCTTTAGATCAGCATTATCCAGACTTAGAAAAGCCAATAACTTTCCAGTTTTGCTTGGGCTGATTTGAGTTGGTTTTTTGCTACTTGTAGCCAAGTGGTCCCCGTGATGGCTCCCCATTTCTTTAGATGAAAATCCCAAGCCCTCCCATTGGCATGCCAGGACACACACGCCCTAGCCTCAATGACCTCATCTCCTCTCCCTCCCACCATTGCTTCCTCTGCTGCAGCCACTCTTGCCTCCTTGCTTGTTCGTCGAACGTGCCAGGCCCTGCTTCATACGGATTAAATCAGACTTTTTGGGTGGGATCAGGACATTAGTATTTTATTTGTTTTTAATTTAATTTTATTTTTTGAGACAAGGTCACTCTGTTGCCCAGGCTGGAGTGCAGTGGCGCGAACACGGCTCGCTGCAGCCTCGACCTCCCAGGCTCATGTGATCCTTCTAATACTCACCGTTAGCTGGGACCTCAGCCAGCCAGTTAGTCAAAATGTATGCATGTGTCCTCCCCAGGTGTTCTCTTCACATGGGCTAGTTGGGCTTCCTCACTACATGGTGGCTGGTGTGCAAGAGTGAGCGGCTCCAGAAAGCAAGGAGGATGTGCCTATGATTGTTCATGCTCTAGCCCTGGAAGTCAAATAGCATCTTTTCTGCTGTAATCTTAATGATTGAGGCAGTTGCTAAGGTTCAAGGGGAAGGGATCATAGACTTCACTCAACATGAGAAATAGGTTACAACCATGTGTCCTCAGCCTCCCAAGTAGCTGGGACTACAAGCATGTGCCATCATGCCTGGCTAATTTTTTTTTGTATTTTTTGTAGAGACAGGGTCTCACTATGTTGCCCAGGCTGGTCTTGAATTCCTGGGCTCAAGTAATCCACCCGCCTTGGCCTCCCAAAGTGCTGGGATTGCAGATGTGAGCCACTGGGCCTGGCTGGTGACATTGGTATTTTAAACAAGGTACTCAGTGATTTCAATGTGTAGCTAGAGCTGAGAATCACTCCTTCAGACTAATAAAGAAGGTCAATGGCTATTAAGGCAACTACCCTAAATAATTAAGTTAAAGTCTATGTGTAAGTTTGTCTCTTGTCAACATACAGTCTAGTTTCCTTCTAATTTTGATTATAAAATAGGAAAGCACTTTCCTATACTATAAAAAAGTTGGCTTTAAGAGTCCCTAGGACTGATTTACTATGACCTTGAGATTTAAAAACATTTATTATTAGAAACCATGTTTGTTTGAATGTTTATTGTAGAAACGTCGATTTGTCCTTTTAAGGTCATAAACTAAATTTGTTAGAGGAGGTTGATTTTGTATTCCCAGCCTACAATCAGTAACTGTTTTCCAGCTCTACCAGGTAGGGTATTGAATCTTTTCTTATTTGATATTCAAACAAATTCTCCTTTACCAAAATGTAATTTTGCAAATAACTAAGTGACTCTAATGGATTAACTTTAAAGTGCAATGCCAAATCTTGATTTTTCCACGAATGAATAATTTGAAAGAAATTTCTCTATTCACTACCTATATGCCAGAAAGAATATCAACCTTGGCTTTTGATGTATTGTAAATTTCTGGTTCAAGTTTCTTATGTGGCCAAATTGTTCTTAGTGACCTGGGCTTCTGTAAAATGTCCCTGATTCCTTTCATAAAATGCTTATTTTGGCTTATGCTGCTCGAGTGAGTTTCTGTTACCATCTTTGATAAAGACAATTATGAATCCTGACAGCAGCCTTGCAAAATGAGTCTTATTATTCCCATTTCACAGATGGATAATCTGAGCCTTTGGGGCATTGAGAAACTTGCCCAAGTCCACACAATTAGACACCGCTAGTCCCTGGACAACAACCCAGGTCTACTTGACCCCAAAGCTGATGAGTTTCCACTCGCACAGAAGGTCCCAATATGGCATATTGCTTTTTTTTTTTTTTTTTAACATTGAGATATAATTCATGCTTTATAAAACTCACCATTTAAAAGAGTATAATTTAGTGGTTTTAGTATATTCTCAAGATTTTTCAACTATCACCACTGTCTAATTCTAGTATGTTTTCATCACCTCTCAACCCAGACTTTCTAGCATTAAGCAGCCACTCTTTCACTCCCATTCTCCAGCCTCTGGCAACCACTAATTTACTTTCTGTCTGTATGGATTTGCCCATTCTGGGTATTTCATATACATGGAGTCATATAATACGTGGCCTTTTGTGTCTTGGTTCTTTCACAAAACACAGTGTTTTCTAATTTCTAATTTCTACGACATTTCTGTTGTAGAATGTATCAGTACTTCATTTCTTTTTATGGCTGAATAACATTCCATTGTATGGATAGACCACATTTTGTTTATTTATCTGTTTCATGAACATTTGCATTATTTCCACCTTTTAGCTACTATAAGATACTTTTTTTTTTTGACAACATTGTTATAGAAATCTTGTTTTCCAAATTAGACAGAAGGGCAGGTCCTGTTTCACACACTTTTCTGTATTAAAAATAAATGAGGGCTCTTCCAGTTGCTATTACTGGATAAAAAATCACACCAATTTTTAGTGCCATAAACCACGATTGTATTATACTCACAGATCCTGTAGGTCAAGAATCAGACCAGAGAGGGTGGCTTGCTCTGGACTCAGCTGGGAAAACTCAAAAGTTGAGGGTGACTTGATGGCTGAGGACTAAAGGCATCTTAGAGATATCTTCTGTCACATACCTGTATTTCATACTCACTGTTAGCTGAGACCACAGCTAGCCAGTTAGCCAAAACGTTTGCATGTGGCCTCCCCAGGTGGTCTCTTCAGGTGGGCTAATTGGACTTCCTCACAACGTGGTAGCTGGGGTCCAAGAGTGAGTGGCTCAAGAAAGCAAGGAGAAAGTGCATATGCTTTTTATGCTCTAGCCCTGGAAATCAAATAGCATCTTTTCTGCTGTAATCTTAATGATTGAGGCAGTTTCTATGGTTAAAAGGGGAGGCATCATGGACTTCATCACTCAACGTGAGAAATAAAAGGTCACATTATAAGAACATATGGTATGGAAGATATAATTATGGCCACCTTTGGGAAAAAACCATCTGCCACAAGGACCTTGCACTGGGCCCATGACAGGTATCCAGTAGATCCTTATTTAATTAAATAAATTCATGCTTATCAACAAATTACATATAGGCCTGCCTGCTTGTTTGTTCATGAATCCATCTCCTCCTTCAGAAATGACCCCTTCCTGGGCATTTTCTAATGCTTTTATTTCTTAACTTCTGCATTTTCCTGGCTTAGGCAAATCACTTTACTTCTCAGAGCCTCAGTTGTCTTACCTATCAAATGGGCAAACACATCTGTTCCCACTCTACAAAATTATTTCGGGAATTCAATGGGCTAAGGTATAAATAGTGCTTTAGCGCCTGTCTGGAGGTAAAGGTTCAATAAATGATAACTATTATTATTGCTGTTGTGATTACCTGAATGTAATCCCCATTCTCGTATGCTTTTCAGCATCCTGTCTACGCCTTTAAGATGAGGAACAAATTATGTGTGAGGAGAAATGGCAAAAATTGGAATGCCTCTGCTTTTCTGATTTCCCATTCCCTTCCGTTTATCTTATTAACAAATAAAAGTAAGGAAATCCTGTCCTGTGAATAACTTCCCATTGACTTGCAGAGAGCTCAGACATGCTGTGGTAGATATGGATACTATTTTTTGTTTTTGTTTTTTGAGATGGAGTCTTGCTCTGTCACCCAGGCTAGAGTGCAGTGGCATGATCTCAGCCCACTGCAACCTCCGCCTCCCAGGTTCAAGAGATTCTCCTGACTCAGCCTCCTAAGTAGCTGGGATTACAAGCACCTGCCACCACACCCAGCTAATTTCTGTATTTTTAGTAGAGACAGGGTTTCACCATCTCTACTAAACAGACTAGGCCCGTCTTGAACTCCTGACTTCAAGTGATCTGCCTGCCTCAACCTCCCAACGTGCTGGGATTATAGGTGCACTTGTAGGGATTACTGCACCTTGCCAGTGGTGGATATTGTTGATTTAAAATAATAGAAATAATACATCTCCAATGTCGGGAAAGTTTCCACAGTCCTAAAGTCAAAACTTCCGATCTTGCGGTGTGCTTGAATTATCCTCAATTAGAGTCCCTGCTGCTGTTGCTTGTCGCTGTAATTATTCTGTCATCGTTAATTCAATGAAGCCTATTAACCCACATCAGATAGTGTATCTACAATGCATGTTACCTGCTCCTCTAGATAAGACAGCTGTCATACTTCAAGTCTGTTGTCTCTTTTTTGAGGTCCAATATTGTCAGTTTGCAAGTGTTTCATATACATTACAGAATCTCCATTAATGGTTGATATGATTAGGCTTTGTGCCCCCACCCAAATCTCATCTTGAATTACATTCCCTATAATCCCCACATGTCAAGGGAGAGAACAGGTGGAGATAATTGAATCATGGGGCCAGTTTCCCCCATGCTGTTTTCATGACAGTGAGTTCTCACGAGATCTGATGGTTTTATAAGGAACCCTTCCCGCTTTGCTCGGCATTTCTCCTTCCTGCTGCCTTGTGAAGAAGATGCCTTGTTTTCCCCTTACCTTCTGCCATAATTATACGTTTCCTGAGGCCTCCCCCGCCATGCTGAACTGTGAGTCAATTAAACCTCTTTCCTTTGTAAATTACACAGTCTCGGGCAGTTCTGTACAGCAGTATGAAAATGGAGTAATACAGTGATGTTCTTATAACTTCCCAAAGACTGGAAGACTTGCTGGACTTGTGAGATCCTGAACTGGAGACAGCAGAAAAATGCTTCCTGCTGATGTTGTGAGCAACCTCCTCTTTTCTTCCTTTTCTTCTGTTTTCCCTTCTAGGAGCCAAGAGCATAGGCTTTGGAACCAGCCTGCCTAGTTTGAATCATGCCTCTGCCTGGGGATCTTGGGCAGGTTGCTTGGTCTCCCTGAGCCTGTTTTTTTCCGTTTGTGAAAGAATCACCACCCCATTGTGAGAATTTAATGTGCTAATCTGCATAAAGCATGTAGACCATTGTCTGGCTCATGCTGGGAGTGTGGTAACTGTGATTATTTCTTCCTATTTTCTTTTTTTTTCTCTTTTTTTTTTTTTTTTTTTTTTGAGACGGAGTCTTGCTCTGTCACTCAGGCTGGAGTGCAGTGGCCGGATCTCAGCTCACTGCAAGCTCTGCCTCCCGGGTTCACGCCAGTCTCCTGCCTCAGCCTCCCAAGTAGCTGGGACTACAGGCACCGCCACCCACGCCCGGCTAGTTTTTTGTATTTTTTTAGTAGAGATGGGGTTTCACCGTGTTAGCCAGGATGGTCTCGATCTCCTGACCTCGTGATCCGCCCGTCTCGGCCTCCCAAAGTGCTGGGATTACAGGCTTGAGCCACCGTGCCCGGCCATTTCTTCCTATTTTCTTCCCTCCCTTCTAATGGAAGAAAGTCTCTGAGATGTGTGCTTTATGTGTCATATGCTGGACTTGTTGCCTGGGGTTCATTGGCAGACTAGTCCCTCTGGTACCTCCAGTAAGGGAGACAGATATTAAATAATTATTAATTGATACCCATTGTGATAAATCCCACAAGGTACCATGAATGGGTATAACATAGCTCCCTTTCTGTGGAGGAGGTGGAGGTGATCAGGGAAGACTTCCTGGAGGAAGTAACATGTGAACAGAGATCTGAAAGATAAAATATTTCCAGGAGGAGTGTGTGTGTGTGTGTGTGTGTGTAAGTCAACATCAGCACCTCCAGCAGTGGAAACAGTGTATAGGAACCTCTAAAGTAGGAAGGATCTTCTGTTAATAGTTGTTTGTTTATGTGTTTATTTTTTCCTCTTCAAGACAGAGTCTCACTCTGTTGCCCAGGCTGGAATGCAGTGGCACAATATCGGCTCACTGCAACCTCTGCCTCCTGGATTCAAGCGATTCTCATACCTCAGCCTCCAGAGTAGCTGGAATTACAGGCATGCACCACCATGCCTGGATAATTTTTGTATTCTTAGTAGAGATGGGGTTTCTCAAACGCCTGACCTCAAGTGATCCGCCTGCCTCGGCATCCCAAAGTGCTGGGATTACAAGTGTGAGCCACTGTGCCTGACCCGTTAATGTTTTGAATGGGTAATACTTTTACATGGTCCAAATTTCAAAAAATACAAAAGGATAAACAGTGAAATGTCTCTCTTTTTCCATTTACCACCTTCCTCCTACCTCTATCCCTGAAGCAACAAATGAACAAATTTCTTTGGTATTCTTCTAGAAATATCCTATGCATACATAAGCAAAATGTGTGTGTGTATGGTGTATATACATATATATACATATACACACTATATATAGTATATATACACACATATACTCAGTATATATATAGTGTGTATATGTGTGTATATATACTATATTGAGTGTGTATATATACTATATATAGTGTGTATATGTTATACTATATTGAGTATATGTGTATATATACTATATTGTGTATATGTGTATATATACTATATATAGTATATATATGATATACACATATCATCTCCGTTTATTTTTTTTAATATGAAAAATACTCACCTTTCTGTTATTTGCTTTTTTCACCTTTCTCTTAAATATATATCTTGGAGATCCTTCCTTATGAGTACATAGTTAACTTTCTTATTTTCTTTTCTGAGTGGCAGAGTACATCATGTAGTACCCTATAATTTGTTTAAGCAACCTTCTACTGATGGATGTTTGGGTTATTTCTACTCTTCTGCTATTATTAAAACCTGTAATCGATAATCTGATACCAGTGCAATTTGCTGATGCGCAAATATGTCTGTGGGATAAATTTCTAGAAGTGTAATAGTTTGGTCAAATGATATACTTTTCTCCATAGAGGCTGTAAAAAATTGACACCCATCCCTCAAGGAATGTTTGAGTTCTCATAGTTGCATCAAGCACCATGTATTATTGAGTTCTTTTTAATTTTGCCAATCTGATAGGTGAAAATTGATATCGCAGCATAGTTTTAATTTGCGTTTCTCTTACTTTGAATAACACAGAGCGTGTTTTCATTTGCCCAAGAATCACTTGTGTTTTTTTTCTTACACATTGTTCTTATCTTTTGTCCATTTTTCTACGAGTCCGCTCTTTTGCTTGTTGATTTTATACATTAGGGGAATTAGCCGTCTTCCACGCCATGCTTCACAAACGTTATTTCCTGGTTTTTATTTCGTATTTTGACTTTGCTTAGGGTGGTTTTCATTCTGCAGCTCTGTTTTTTAAAAAACTTTTATGTAATCAAATTTTTTTTTTTTGGTCTCTTGGATTTGTGATATCCTAAGAAAAACCCTTCTCATTTTGACATCATAAGATAATTCTATTCTTTAAAAAACACCTTCAGAAAAGGGGATTCCAGATGCAACTTTAATGCTCCTTTCCTGGGTTTGCCGGGCATCATGGTAGAAATACCTTCTTTATATCCACACTAAGCCCCTGATGCTGGAGTATTTTTTTTACCTTATTGGCAAATATTTCCCCAGCACCTACCATGTGTCAGTGTAGAACTGAACAGCACAGAACTACAAAGACTAATAAGAAGCCAGTAAAAGTAGTTCAAATTCCACCACCCGGAAGTAACTACGATAAACACTTGGCATTTTTCATGAATAGTTTTTTTTTTTTTTTAAAAAACTCCATAAACATGTATTTTTAAGATAAAAATAAGATTATTGTACACATAATTTTTCTGACCTGATTTCAAAATATATCCAGGACTTCTTTCTCTGTCACTAACTGTAAATGTAGATTTAATATTTAACATTTAACAACTATAGCAATGATTTGCATGTAGCAGCGTTTGTGAAATGACTCCTTATGGGTGGACAGTGAGACTATCCTCCCTTTTTCACCATTCTAAGCAATGCTACCAAGAACATCTTTACATCTCTATCTTTGCCCTCTTGTCTTAGACATAGAGTTTCTGGGTCACATTGTTAAACTGTTTTTAGGAAGATTGTGCTGATTTACTGTACTGATATAAATCAGTAATATAAGGTATGCCAGAAAGAGGGCAGGAGGTTGGGAGTGGGAGGAGAAGGGGGCGGAGGAGGAAACAGGGTAAATCCTATTGGTGATAAAAAGGAGATCGTCTCACTGTCTATCAATAGGGAGGTCATTCAGCAAATCCTGCTACATGCAAATCATTGCATAGTCATGAAATATTAAATGTTAAATCTACATTTACAGTTCGTGACAGAGAAAGAAGTCTTGGATTTATTTTGAAATTAGTTCACAAAAATTACATATGCAATCATCTTATTTTTGTCTTAAAAATATATGTTCAGAGAGTTTTAAAGAATCATTCATGATAAATACCAAATGTTTATGGTGGTTATTTCTGGGTGGTGGAATGTGAACTGTTTTCTTTTCATTGGCTGCTGCTGCTGCTTTTTTTTTTTTTTTTTGAGTTGGAGTCTCGCTCTGTCACCCAGGCTGGAGTGCAGTGGTTTGATCTAGACTCACTGCAACTTCTGCCTCCTGGGTTCAAGTGATTCTCCTGCCTCAGTCTCCCAAGTAGCTGGGATTACAGGCATCTGCCACTATGCCTGGCTAATTTTTGTATTTTTAGAAGAGATGGGGTTTCACTGCATTGGACAGGTTGGTCTCAAACTCCTGACCTCAGGTGATCCACCCGCCTTAGCTTCCCAAAGTGTTGGGATTACAGGAGTGAGCCACTGCGCCTGGCCTTTTATTGGCTTCTTTATTCATCTTTGTAATTTGTGGGCTATTCAGTTGTATGACATATAGTAGGTGCTTGGGAAATACTTGCTGATGAAGGCTATTTTGGGAATTAAAAAAATGTATTTCAGGGGGCAGCAAACTATAGCTCCAGGGCCAGATCTGATCTCTGCCTATTTTTGTAAATAGTTTTATTGGAACAGCCTCATACACCCGTTCATTTACATAGCATCAGTGGTGGCTTTGCCCTACAAGGGCAGAGTTAAGTGATTGCAACAGAGCCCACATGGTCAATAGAGCCTCAAATATTTACTAACTGATGGTTTACAGAAAATCTTTGCTGCCTCCTGGTTTATTTCATTAGAAAGTTACATCACACCTCTCGGGTGTCTCCATTCACTTTACCACTTACGTTAACATGGGAATGATGACACCAACCTGGAAGAGTCACATACGTGAGGCATACAGCCCGGTGTTTGTCTTTTCGTGCATGGAAAATCAGCACTAATTCACCTTCCCTTCCTAAAGACTTTTACTCCCAGAAAGTGGAAACGGGAAATGGGCAGGTGTGAGGCACCGGGTTGGTGATAGCTCTTCTCTGCCTTTACTTCTCATTTTCTGTCCCGAAGTTTGAAGTTTGAGAGTTCATTTTTTCCCTTCTGAGTAAAGTTTTTTATTTTTATTTATTTATTTATTTATTTATTTATTTATTTATTTATTTATTTATTTTTGAGACGGAGTCTTGCTCTGTCACTGAGGCTGGAGTGCAGTGGCTTGATCTCAGCTCACTGCAACCTCCGCCTCCCATGTTCAAGCTGTTCTCCTCCCTGAGCCTCTCTAGTAGCTGGGACTACAGGTGTGCACCACCACTCCCAGTTAATTTTTGTATTTTTTGAGTAGAGATGGGGTTTCACCATGTTGGTCAGGCTGGTCTCAAACTCCTGACCTCAAGTGATCCGCCCACCTTGGCCTTCCAAAGTACTGGGATTACAGGCGTGAGCCACCGCACCTGGCTTCTGAGTAACTTTCAAACACCTGAAGCCCCAAACTTAGAAGTCACAAGAAACATGTCAAGCCTAATAAATGACTGTTGTTTTCTGTTATCAGACAGAAAATAATTTTCTGTTACTTACTTGAACTGAACAACACTCACAAATACTTAAAAAAATTGTAGGGAGTGTTTTGGATGGATGGTATCAAGGAATAGGGGGTCTGCAGTTGTCATGCACATTAAGGAGTAGCATTGAATTAGGGTGTGTGGGAAATCTGGTAACATCAGAGCATGCCGGCTTCTCAACCTCTGTACTACTGACATTTTAAGCTGGATGATCCTTTGTTGTGGGGGCTGCAGGATGTCTAGCAGGATCCCTGGTGTGGTAGAAGAACAGTGTCCCCTCTCCTCAAAGATGTTCATGTCTCAACTCCTAGAATCTGTGAATATATTACATTAAGATGGCAAAATCCAAACCAAAACAAAGCAAGAGAAAACTCTCGCAGATGTGATTGAAATGAAAGATCTTGAGATGAGGAGATTATTCTGAATTATTCAGGTGGGACTTAGGTATTTGCAAGGGTCCTTAGAAGATGATGTGACATGATGATAGAATAAGAGTGGAAGAGAAGATGTTACACTGTTGCTTTGAAGCTGGAGGAAGGGGCCATGGGCCGAGGAATGCAGGCAGCCTCTAGAAGCTGGGAGAGGTGGGGAACAGATTCTCCCCTAGAGCCTCCAGAAGAAATGCAGCCCCGTGGACTCATTTTTGTCTTCTGACCTCTAGAATTGTAAAAATAAATTTGTGTTGTTTAAAACCATTTAATTGGCTAGGTGTGGTGGCTCATGCCTGTGATCCCAGTGATTTGGGAGGCTGAGGCAGGAGTATTGCTTGAGCCTAGGAGTTAGAGACCAGCCTGGGCCCCATCTCTCCAAAAAATAAAAATGAGCTGGGTATGGTGGCATGACCTGTAGTCCTAGCAGGTCAGGAGGCTAAGATGGGAGGACAGCTTAAGCCTAGGAGGTCAAGGCTGCAGTGAGCTATGATGGTGTCACTACAGCCTGGGTGACAGAGCAAGACCCTGTCTCAAAATAAAAAAATAAAAATGAAACGACTAAATTCATGGCAAATTTTTACACTTACAATAAGAAATGATTACACCTGGTCTCTACCTATGGGATCCCAGTAACACCCCATTCCCCCCACCCCCGCCCCACCCCTTTTGTTTTTGAGATGGAGTCTCCCTCTGTTGCCCAGGCTGGAGTTCAGTGGCATGGTCTCGGCCCATTGCAACTTCTGCTTCCTGAGTTCAAACGATTCTCCTGCCTCAATCTCCGGAGTAGCTGGGATTACAGGTGCCCGCCACTATGCCTGGCTAATTTTTGTATTTTTCGTAGAGATGCAATTTCGCAATGTTGGCCAGGCTGGTCTCAAACTCCTGACCTCAAGTGATCCACCTGCCTTGGTCTCCCAAAGTGCTGGGATTACAGACATGAGCCACCCTGCCCAGCCCCCATTCCCAATTTGTGATCACCAAAAATGTCCACAGACATTGTCGGATGTTCCTTGGGGAGCAAAATGTTTCCCAGTTGAGAAGCACTGTGTTAAAGAGATTCCAACAGCAGCTGCAAAAACTCAGGTGCAAGAAGTTGGAGCCCTGGGTCAGGCTGGAAGGTCTTCAGGTGAGTGCGGTCAGTGGGCTGTGGGGAGCTGGGAGGCACAGATAACCCATCATGCTCACTGTTGCTCCTCTCTGCTGCCTCGCCTTGTGGGAATTCATGCCTGGATGCTCGGAGAGTGTGGTTGGGCTGACAGAGAATCATTATTGAATGTGACAGCTTGCCGCATTGGGCCCCTGCTTCTTAGCCCAAGGATGACGGTCACTCTTTGTGGCAGCTTTTCCCTGTGGGTCAAACTCCTTTGCCCGACCACATCCTTTCACGCTGGCATGAAGGATTTCCTTCTGTCTAAGACGCAGTAGCTAAGTGTTGCCTGGTTCCATGCAATAGAAACTGACTCTGATGACTGTAAGGAAAACAAATTCTTGATTGTTAGGATAACAGGTGCTCTCACCGAATGAGAGAGGAGTTTGCATAGGAAGGAAAATACTAATAGAGCTTCAGAAGCTTAGCAGCAGATGGAATTCATGATCTACCTCTCTTAAAACATTTTTTTTTTTTTTTTTTTTTTTTTTTTAGAGACAGGGTTTTACTCTGTCACCCAGACTAGAGTCTAGTGGCACCATCATAGCTCACTGCATCCTTGACCTCCTGGGCTCAAGCGATCCTGCCACCTCAGCCTCCCAAGTAGCTGAGACTACAGGCACATGCCACCATGCCTGGCTAATTTTTAATTTGGTTTTTGTAGAGACAGGGTCTTGCTCTGTTGCCCAGGCTGGTCTTGAACTCTTGGCCTCAAGCAATCCTCCTACCTCGGTCTCCCGAAGTTCTGAGATTAGAGGCGTGAGCCACGGCCCCCAGCCCCTACCTTTCTTGAGTTCTACCATTAATGTGTCTCACTTTCCAATCTCGGATTCCAAGTTTGAAATTCCTACGGGAGAGAATCCTATTGCTTGGGCTCCATAGATCAACCCACTGAGACCATGGGGAGAGACCTGCCCAAGGTCACACTGCCTGAATAGCAGAGCTGGGCTGCCTCTCCTGACTTCCAGGCCTGTTCCTTTTCCATGATAGTCTTTGGGGAGATGGCATTGTCTAGTTAGAGAGCTACCTGAGAGCCAATGTAGTAAGAAAAGTTCTTCGCCAGGCTGCTGAAATGACGCGGGAACTGAAAACTGTGGACAAACTCGGGCTGTTTTTTCTAGTAGGTATCAGGCATCGAGATGTTTTTAAATAACTAGAGGTGACATTTACTTTGACATATTGAAAAATAGTTATGACAGAGTTTTGGGAGGCATTATTGTGAACCACAGTAGTGTAAGGTTCTAAGATCCCCTCCTTCATTTTTTAGCAGTTTCTAATTTCCACCTAAATTCTCTCAGATCCTTTGCTAATTGCCAAGCCTGGTTGAATTTCCAGTTTCTTATTCCTTTCCTGGGACCACTTTGGCTCTGACTGACTTCTCCTTAGGTCTCTGTTTAAACACCATTACAACAGGTTTTATTTAGTTCAGTTTTTTTTTTTTTTTTTTCGTTTTGAGATGGAATCTCACTCTTTCGCCAGGCTGGAGTGCAGTGGTGTGATCTCCACTCACTGCAACCTCCGCCTCCTGGGTTCCAGCGATTCTCCTGCCTCAGCCTCCCGAGTAGCTGGGACTACAGGTGCCCGCCACCACGCCTGGCTAATTTTTGTATTTTTAGTAGAGATGGGTTTTCACCATGTTGGCCAGGATGGTCTTGATCTCTTGACCTTGTGATCCACCCCCCTTGGCCTCCCAAAGTGCTAGGATTGCAGGCATGAGTCACCGTGCCTGGCCTTTATTTAGTTTTAATTCAATAATCAATTCACATTTACTATATAAAAATTCAAAGCAGATATGCCAATTAAAATTTTAAAAATCACCCGTAAGCTGACCATCTAGAAAAAACTGTGTACATTTCTCTATTCCTCATCCTTCCAGATTATTTTTCTTATCAGTTTATACTTTATGCAAAGTGGTATTATACATCATCTTCTGTTTTATTAATGACTTTATTCATTTAATTACTAAAACTCCTTAAATATGTGTTGATTGCATTGTTTACTTAATTTATTTTTATTTATTTATTTTTAGACAAGGTCTTGCTCAGTTGCCCAGGCTGGAGTGCAATGGTGCGATCTCGGCTCACTGCAATCTCCACCTCCCAGGTTCAAGTGATCCTCCTGTTTCAGCCTCCCGAGTAGCTGCGACCACAGGCGGGCACCACCATGCCCGGCTAATTTTTTGTATTTTTAGTAGAGACAGGGTTTTGCCATGTTGGCCAGGCTGGTCTTGAACTCCTAGGCTTAAGTGATCCGCCTGCCTCGGCCTCCCATGGTGCTGGGATTATAGGCATGGGCCACTGCGCCGGATCAATTACACTTTTTAATAGCTTCAAAGCATTCCGTTCCCTGGTTATGCCATGATTGATTGAACATATCCATTATTCATTTTCGAGAGAATTTTTTGTTTCTGTGGTGTTGATGCAGTGATGTTATATACCTGCAGAATAAATCAAACCATGACTAATATTTCATAATTTCATGAATTAACTTTATTTCATTTTGGATAGTTACCCAGTTTTTTTTGGTCCTTTCTGATTTTAGAATATTTTGTTATGACATCCCTTTGTGACACTGGGGAGAAAATATGCTTTTTCCCCAGGTCAAGGGTGTCCAGTCTTTTGGTTTTCCTGGGCCACAATGGAAGAAGAAGAATTGTCTTGGGCCACATAGAATACGCTACCACTGATGACAGCTGATGAGCTAAGAAAGTTGATGAATTTATGTTGAGCCGCATTCAAAGCTGTCCTGGGCCACAGGTTGGATAAGCTTGCCCTAGGTTCTCTCTATGCCTTTGAGCTGCCATTCGGCCTCCTTTGAAAG